>NC_084822.1:54405139-54715885 GCF_958449725.1 Rosa rugosa | reverse complement strand
CTGCAAACTCAGGAAATTGGAAACCTCCCTCTCTCTTTTTTTTAGGGACCGTCCCGGATTGGTCCCGGTCCCGGCCCGATACCGATCGGGTTCGGGCCTGTCGGGATCAATTCTCAAAACTGCCTAAACCGTCCCGGCCCGTACCGAACTTTACTTCCGGGACGGGCTTCGGGATTACAACAATTTCAGCCCGTCCCGGCAGCCCTAGTATTGGCACTTACCAGAGAGCGTCTGCTCATGTGGAAGCAAGATCCTTTGTTTCGCTTTAATTGAGGATGTTTAATGTTGTCTAAAGTAGTGGGAATTTTGGTATTTGTGTATTGAGTGGATTTATGAAAAACACATTTTGAGTGATGAATATGAACACAGTAAATATGGGTGGGGTTACACTTATTACCACCCTGCGATGTAACTCCTGTCTATAATTGAAATGGTGAAGCAGACTAGCAGTGTTTGATTTTCTCACTTGTCTGATGTTGAAGAGTGCAGACTGAGGGGTTATCAATTATTTCTGTTCTTCTTTCTACCAGTGAATAAATAATTTAGTTAACAACTGAGTACATGTGAGAAAATTCTCTTATCAATCTTGTGAACAACTAAAACAGCTAGAATTATAGGAGCAGGTACTAGCTGCATTAAGTTTTACACTGGCAGGAACGGCAGGACAATCTATAGTATTCCTCAGTCTCTCCTGTACTGCAAAACAATTTCAATGACAAATAAGAGTGAGAGAGGAATGATATAAAAGAAAGCACAACTGAAAACACTGAAATTATTCTGTTGTGTTAGCTATCTAAATGTTTATATGTGGCACTAATTCATGTGGTATATACAAGGAAAATTTCAACTCTTTCCCTGGTACTCTCTATAGGCACCACTGCAATGTGTGTGTATTTATATTTGGCAAAGTCGTACTAGGAAAAGTGAGAGAAATGGATAAAGCAAAGGACCAATGACACATCAGATTTGAGGTTAGTTGTCTTGAGGTTATTGGATAAAGGAATGTGTAAAATCAGGGTCCACATATAATTTTTTCCCCCTAAGATCTGATATAAAGAACTTCAATTTACAAGTCAGAAGATGAAGTTCTGAATATCCATGAAAAATCACTTCAACTTTGGTTTTGAAATTGAACATCCCACATTTTTCCTTTTTGCTGATATCATCTCATGGCTAAAAGAATGAAGACATTAACCATCTCATATATGGTTCTCAAGAAGACATTCACTTACCTTTGCCATCCATATGGACTCCATTCACATTAAGAATTCACGTAAGTGAAGCAATGACATCTAGATTATTCTTCTTGAACCACTTGTGAGGATAGAAGGCATTAACTGATTCATGATGACGATGCCAAACCATGATCCTCGAGCAATCTTGCAGCAAACCTTCCATTTGACTTTCATCTTCCACAACTTGTTCAATAAATGTGCTCACCTGGAAATGCAAATCAGTAAAGTTAGAAACTGAAGCTGGGCCATCATAGTGAGTAGTAAGGGAGTATTTAGGGTTTGAGTGGGTAATGCTCGAACCCTATTTATCATCAGTTTGCAAAAAAGTCAGTCCATCACTATCATCAGTTTGCTAAAAAGTCACATATGTTGTTCTTATTTATCATTGATAATGGGACAATACGGAACTAGAGATAACAACCTGGAAACCATCATTGCCTGTGTCAAGCTGCCTAATAGGTTCAAGAGTCGGTCGATGCCACCTTTTGGGATCCCAGAGTATAGTACTATTGAAGGCAAATCCTGATATTTGAGCATAGAATCTTTGAAATCTTATACTTGATTCAATTGCATGCCATCCAATTACTTGAGTTCCATTACAAACGGGACCCTCTATAGCAGCTTGCATTTTGTTACCTGTTATTTTGGCAACTGACCATGTTCCAAACCGCCTGCAATTCAATTAAAAAGGGGAAAAGATGGGCAATGTCACCACAAAGTGCACAGAGGCTGGAATGTTAATCAAGTTTTACTGGAGAGGTGAAGAAGATGGTCTCGATGCAAAATTACTACAGGCAGGATGACATATCTCCAAATTACAAGTACCAGTTAATGTGGCAAATGAGATAACAGTATCCACACTGTAGCCAGAAGTAAATGAGATCAAGGAAGGACCGAAAATGAACAAATGAAATACTGCTGTTTGTAACTTTGTCGGTCCTATAACATTAGTCTCTCAAAATACTCAAAAATCAATTAGCACTATGAGGAATAAACAGACTATGCAAAGGGTTTCCAGCAGATAATATGACTAATTATGACATTAAATTGATATGGTTTACTTGCTGTGCGGATAACTCTCAAGCTTGTCTATAAGTTTAAAAAATTGTAAAATCCGGTGAATGGAGATAAACCTATATTTCTCTTATCTTGTCATGATGTGATGCAGAAAAAGATGCTATAGTAACAGCATTGATTACAAATAAAAGTTAATAAGAATTATGGTTTAGCAAGAAAGTACCTAATGTGCCTCATTTGCTCAAAAAGATCACTTGAGTAGATGTTGTCCTCATCTGCAAAGTAGATGATTCCATCAAGACGGTGACTTTCAATGTGAAAAAGTGCAACGTTTCTTTGATGAACACTTCTGTCTCTTACATCAGTAAGATTTTTCTCGCACACAAGATGTCTGTACATAATCCCAGTTCTCCTCAAGATGTCAGTTGTTTCTGCTGATTGGGAGGTCATCTCCACAACGATCCATAACAATGGAGGGGAGACTAATTTTAACGTGTGTGCCAAACGATTCAGATTATAGGCCCGAAATGGATGAGCATATGTTGGAGTCACGATTACCAAAAGCTTTCGGAACTCCATATCTGCTTCTTGAATGAGTGATTGGTTCTGCATATTAGTTTTTAATAGGATGCCTTCTGTTGGTTCCCACTCCTTGACTTGTGACTCCATTGTAACATTCTTCTGCATTTCCCTGCTATCTAATGGTGTCACATTTCTGGATACACTCCCATGCAACTGATGAAACCCGACTGAGGATATCATTTCAAAGGATAAGTCCTGATGCTTTGACATGAGATTTGTGGATAAAGTCATTGACGCAAAAGGTGTAGCCCCAATAAAGACTCCAAGCATGAAACAAATAAAGAAATGGGAAAGCGCCCTTCTCCAAACTTGCCCCTTGGGTTTTGATTTCTCAAAAGGCCTATAAGACCTCGGTGAAAAAACACCGAGAACAAACGCTTGAGAATCCAATGAAGCAGCCAAAGATGATAAGAATCCATTGGATGATGGATAGTTCTGAGTACAAGATGAGGACTTGGACAATGGAGAAGCAACTGAATGGACTTCCCCATTTAGTGGAATTCCTGCTCGAGGCACTGGAGACAATGTTCTTCTAATAGAAGCCATCAAAACAAATACAATTTGATCCAACTTATTTCAAGTTCTGCCTGCTTTGCAATGCTATCGCATACAACAGCACATTATCCTAATTGATTGAACATGACAAGAATAATTTCCAAAGTTCCAAGTTTTCTCTCTATGTTCCTCCGGTCCCTCATCAAAGGCTTCCTCTTTACTTGAAATTGGCCACCAAAGTAAGAACCTAGTCAAACTAGTATGAGCATCTCACAACTAACCCCACGTATCCCTCCAGACAATGCAAAGCTCAATCTAATTTACTTTCCCATATTAAAAAAGCTCCGAAACACATATTAAAAAAAAAAAATAATAATAATAATAAGCTTTGGTCTCTTGATCTACAGTCAAATAGCTCCCAACTCAAGAAATGAAATTCCCAAAAAACGACACAGATTCCAAATGAAAAGTAACTAAATCCAAAATGGGTCACCGCATTACCGTTCACCGGCAAATGGGTCTTCCATCTTTCACACCAAATTATACTGATCGAGCAAACCAGCTGGGCAGCGGCAACCCTCCAGTTTGTGCTTCAAGCTGGACAAAACGTCGAAGTTGGAACAGAGGGAGTAGAGAGACCTCAAATGTGGACTAGTAATGCCAAGAGTATACGAATCTATGAAAGCATATCAATTATGAAACGAGGAAACAGATATCGTAGTTTGTTTCCAGCACTACACTGTAGATTCAGACAATAAAAGAATAATGTGGTGGTTTTTCTTCGGCTTGCGTGACCGACGCCCTTTTCTTATTGGGTGGGAGATTTACAGGTCAATCCCAGGTAATATACGAACATGGCCCACTATAAGCAAAGATACATTAACTTTTCTCGTTTTCTCGTTTTAGAAAATACAGGATTTGGTATTGATAACAACTTTTGAACGTTCTTCCTTACAAGTTTTACATTGGGGTTATGAAAAACTTGATACCATATTAACATAGTTTCCTAAATGGAAAATACCATATTACCATATCTAGGCTTTGTAGAATGCATACAATTGACTTACTATTTTGGTAACAATGGGTCAAAAGATACTACGCTATTTTAAGAAGGTCAAAGGGTTCCATATCTAGTACTAGTGCCGTATTGACCCATGTAATTTGTAAACCATCAATTTTATATAAAGTTAAACATGTTATCAATATTCTTTAAAATTAAAAAAATGCTTTGAATTTGCATTTTATTTGTTGTTGTTTGTCCTTAATTTTTGAATAAGAAGGTCAAGTGAGCTCAATACTCTTCTATAATTGACTCCTTTCTCTGTTTGCACAAGCGAAATCACACGTTTATTTCTGTCGTGATTAGTATATTTTTTTATGTTAATTTGTGTTTGAGACCCAATAACAATAGAAAAGGCCTTCACTTCTAAGCCCAAATCCAAGCCAAAGCTAAACCCAGCCCAAGTAAATAAAGACTTGAAATCGTATCAAAAGCCCAAAACAATCGAGATGGATGGATACACAAAAGGGTATTTACGACATTTTGAAAATCCATTTTCTCCGAGAAGCCGGCTCCTTTCTTTTATGTGAAACTCTTGCTCTTACTTCTTCATAGTTGTAGTTCATACAAAACTCTCCGTCGTAGTCTCACAGAGCTTCAGATCTATCTCTCGCAGTCGCCATGGCCACGACGAGCATGGCGGTTAGGGCTTTTCTTCTTCTTCTACTGGTATTCCTATCTCTCGCAAATCTCACTCTTTCGCTTTACGAAGATCAAGTCGGCCTCGTCGATTGGTAAATTTCAATCTCGTATTGCTTAAGCGAATTTGATTCTTGATTTTTACTCGCTCGATGTCTCTAAATGAAATCGAAGTTGATTCTCTCATAATCGAGCTTTGAATTTGATCGTGTTTGAGTTGAATATCTGTTTTGGTTTCAATCCTCCGAGCTTGAATTCTATGAACTTCATTGAATATGCTTCGAATTTTGAAGTTGATTGTTTTAAGCTGAGTTTATTGTGATTGCAGGCACCAACAATATATAGGGAAAGTGAAGGACGCAGTGTTTCATACTCAAAAGAGTGGGCGAAAGCGTGTTGTGGTGTCCACTGAAGAGAATGTTATAGCATCACTTGATCTCCGACACGGGGAGATATGTAAGTTCACTGTTTAGTTTTTCCGTAGCTGTAATAATTGCCGAATGGAATTAGAATTCAATTTGGGTTAATCTGTTCTCAGTTTGAGCCTCTAAGAAGATGTTAATATGTGTATTTGTATTGTGCAGTTTGGAGACATGTTCTCGGGAGCAATGATGTTGTCGATGGAATTGACATAGCATTGGGAAAATGTAATTGTTTTATCAACATTCATAATGTTTTAACATTCGTGTATTACTGTATGATTCTGTAGTTTGAACTTTTCTGTGACTCATTAATTGGTCTTATAATGTTGTTGATCAAAAAGTGTAACATTCCATTTTATATTTTCAGATGTCATTACCCTTTCGTCTGAAGGAAGTACTTTGAGAGCATGGAACCTTCCAGATGGTCAGATGGTGTGGCAATCTTTTATAGATGGCTCAGGGGCCTCAAAATCATTATTAACTGTCCCGGTTAGTAAACCACTTTCCATTCTCACCGGCATCTTCCAATTTTGTATATATACATGTCATATATATCTACTCTCTTGCTCTCTCTCATTAATTGATATTAGACTGTAGTATGTTGACTATCCTTATGGTTTTGCATTTACATGTCCATTTATGGCTTTCCATCCCCCAGTCAAATTAATATGATTCTATTACTAGACCAAATTTGTTTTTGCATTAATCATTCTCTGCTTTCTCCTGAAGCATGCTTTGTTTTTCGTTTTCATTTATCCAAACTTGCACCTGTTAAATTTCCTGGGTTCCTTATCTCCACTATGTTCCAGCACAGGTTGAAAATGTGTATAGGTTGCTTAAATCACAGTGCAGTTTATTTATTTTTCAACATGGTGTTCATTAAGGTTGTCTTGTGCAGACAAATTTGATCGTCAACAAGGAAAATTTGATCCTTGTTTTTGGTAAAGGGTCTCTACATGCTGTTTCTGGCATTGATGGTGAGGTTCTTTGGACAAAGGATTTTGCAGCTGAAAGGTATGTGAATTTACAGTTTAATGTCTATGGTGTTATTTTGTATGTTATTAATACTATGTTTCATTTCTTTTGTTTTGTTCTAAACATTACTGTGTCATTAATACTTGTGTTGCATCCACATTTCAGTCTAGAGGTTCAACATATTATTCAACCTGTTGGAAGTGAGGCAATCTATGTACTAGGATTTGTTGGTTCTTCCCAGTTTGATGCATATCAGATCAATCCTAAGAACGGAGAGATACTGAAGCACAATAGTGCAGCACTTTCTGGCGGCTATTCTGGGGAAGCAATATTGGCTTCGAGTGACATTCTTGTGACATTGGATGCCTCTAGGTCAAAGTTGGTAGTTATAAGCTTTCAGGATGGTGAACTTAACTTGCAACAGACATCCATATCTGATATATTGGGGGATTCTTCTGGAACACCAGTACTGTTATCTTCAAAACTACCAGGAATGTTTTCCGTAAAGCTTGATGGAGGAGTGACACTCATAAAAGTGACTGTAGAAGCCAAGTTGGAGGTGATGGATAAAATAAGTAGTGTGGTAGCTATTAGTGATGCAATTCCCCTTACTGAAGGTCAACAAGCTTTCGCACTAGTTCAACATGGAGATGGTAAGATTCATCTTACAGTGAAGCTTAGTCACGATCTGAGTGGTGATTTGCTGAAGGAGAGTATAGTTATGGACAATCAGAGGGGGATGGTGCATAAGGTTTTTATAAACAGTTATATCCGGACAGACAGATCAAATGGGTTTAGGGCCTTGATTGTCATGGAGGATCATTCACTTTTGTTGTTACAACAAGGTGCCATTGTCTGGAGTAGGGAGGATGGTCTTGCCTCAATTGTTGATGTACTAACATCAGAACTACCCGTGGAAAAGGAAGGTGTATCTGTAGCAAAAGTTGAGGAAAACCTTTTTGAGTGGCTTAAGGTATAAATATTCTGTGCTTTAAATGGATAATAAACTTAAGTTATACTAGTGTCGTTTTTTCTGCGAGTTCCCCGTCTTACTGTATAAATGTGCAGGGTGGTGTTTGATGTGCCACGATATTTTCATACTTTTGTAGTCATTTTGTACCTGGGTTCTAAATTATTACACTTTATGTGTCTGATTGAATAATTCCCCTCTTACAATGTGCTTTCCATTTGATTGTTTGCTATTTTGAAGGGACACCTACTGAAGCTTAAGGGAACCTTAATGCTTGCAAGTGCTGATGATGTTGCTGCTATACAAGAGAGGAGGTTAAAAAGTTCTGAAAAGAGCAAACTGACCCGAGACCATAATGGTTTTCGGAAGCTTCTCATAGTACTTACGAGAGCGGGAAAGCTCTTTGCCTTGCACACTGGATATGGACAAGTTGTCTGGTCTCTGTTACTGCCTAATCTGCGTAAATCTGAGTGCGAGTTTCCGACTGGTTTGAATATTTATCAGTGGCAGGTACCCCATCATCACGCAATGGATGAAGATCCATCTATCCTCATAGTAGGTCGATGTGGGCAAAGTTCTGATGCACCAGGTGTTCTGTCTATTGTTGATGCATATACTGGCACTGAAATTAATTCAATGGATCTCGTACATTCCATTTCGCAAGTTATTCCACTGCCATTTACTGATTCAACAGAACAGCGACTTCATCTACTAATAGATGGAAACCAGCATGCATATCTATATCCAAGAACATCCGAGGCCATTGATATCTTTCAACGCGAGTTCTCAAACATATACTGGTACTCTGTTGAGACTAAGAATGGCATTATCAAAGGACATGTCTTGAAGAGCAATTGCATCCAGGAAGTTGTAGACAACTATTGCTTCGAGTCCAGGGATATATGGTCAATTGTATTCCCATCTGACTCAGAAAAGATCATTGCAACAGTGACAAGAAAACCAAATGAGGTATGCTTTTGTCTTGCTGAGCTGAAGCCAGTTTGTTTAGATTGTCATTTCTTGGATCACTGCATTCACTCCCAATTCCTATTTTTCATTATTTATCCCTTTATCAGTCTTATACTCGTGCATTTGGCATGCCAACTTGCTGCTTTGTAATATAATGAACGTTCCTCAAAAGAGAAAAATGTTTGTCTTTCAGTTTTCAGAAAAGGCTTTGCTGTATATACTTTTTGTAACAGAGATTGGTGATCTTGTAGGTGGTTCACACTCAAGCAAAGGTTATAGCTGCTGAAGAAGATCTGATGTATAAGTATATATCTAAGAATCTACTCTTTGTTGCAACTGTTGCACCTAAAGGCAGTGGTGCAATTGGAACAGCTACCCCAGAGGAGTCGTGGTTGACTGTATATCTTATCGATACTGTAACTGGTCGTATATTGCATCGGATGACCCATCATGGTGCACAGGGACCTGTCCACGCTGTAAGCGTACTTTCTACTTTGTTTATGGTTGTGTGAATGTGAGACATTCTTTAATCCATTATATACATCTTGCAGGTTTTCAGTGAGAATTGGGTTGTATACCACTACTTTAATCTTAGAGCACACAGATATGAGATGTCAGTCATAGAGATATATGATCAGTCCCGTGCGGTATGCTGGAAAACTTAGTCTTGTATGTATTGTTCTGTCTATTTGATTCAATAAATATGCAAGCTGAATCAAAATCTAATTAACAGGACAATAAGGATGTTTGGAAGCTGATTCTTGGGAAACATAATCTCACTTCACCTATTTCTTCATATTCCCGACCAGAGGTTGTGACGAAATCACAGTCTTACTTTTTCACGTATTCTGTAAAAGCAATAGATGTGACATTGACAGCAAAGGGTATTACTTCAAAGCAGCTTCTTATTGGTACAATTGGGGATCAGGTCAGATTCTTTCTCTGAGCATCATGAGACTTTATTTCTCTTGGAGGGCAAGTATTAGCATGCATTTAGTGATACTAGCTATATGTGCCTTTAATTAGAGTAAATTTCATGTAGGTTTTGGCACTTGACAAGCGATTTTTGGATCCCCGTCGATCAGTCAACCCCACACCAGCTGAGAAAGAGGAAGGCATTATACCTCTAACAGATTCATTGCCAATAATTCCTCAGGTATGTAACATCTTTGTTATAAGAGTTTTCTTGGGGAGCACTTAAGCTCGGAGCATCCGATTAAGGATGTAGAATTATCAGCCTCTATGCATTATTTAAGACTAGCTGCCTTAGCTTCTAATCAAAGCCAAGTCTGATTTCTAGGAAGCCTGCATGGAGTTTCTGAATTTCAATTGTGGCATATTTAGGGTGCAACCCGGTTATATTTTAAAAGGGAATGCTTTTGATTTCAACTATTTAATCATTAAAATCTTATACTCGCATTTTGTACTTGCAGTCCTATGTGACACATGCTCTAAGAGTCGAAGGACTCCGAGGCATAGTGACAGTACCTGCCAAGCTGGAGTCAACAACCCTTGTCTTCGTATATGGAGTGGATCTGTTTTTTACTCAACTCGCACCGTCAAGGACCTACGATTCGCTGACTGATGATTTCAGCTATGCATTGCTTCTCATCACCATCGTTGCACTCATAGCAGCAATCTTTGTAACCTGGATTTTATCTGAGAAAAAAGAACTACGAGAGAAGTGGAGGTAACTTCTCGTCTAGTCATTTTACTCTGACTATTTTTTCTCTGCCCTTAGTTAAACCTAATTTAGGAGATCCACTCCTAACTTGTAATTCGAGCATGCCTTCCTTGAGAGGCATTTTTTGTTGTAAAATTCCAAATTATTTAGCTGTCTGGACGATCTGGATTGTGTCTTCATGTTGTAAATTTGAAGTGCAAGAAAATGGTCACACTCATTCACGTCTTTTTAGATACTCTAGAGAAGTCGAAATATACTTCTTTTTTCATTTTCATTAACAAAATTTTCAAATGGTGGTTGATCTCCCATCTGGATATTGGATCACAGTTCAACCTTATTATGTTTGGTTTGAGTTTCTCTTTCTGTGGTTGAGTGATGAATAATGTAGTCAGTAATTATTTCGAGTAGGTTTTAGTTTCTGGTTTGTACACTGGCATAGGCAGTCCATGATTGAACTGCAATGGTCCAGAAAGTGGTTGGCTCACTGTCTAATCAGTGATTGCTCTTCAGGAATCAGAGTAAAAGTAAAAACGTGGATCGAAATTTACTGTATGTTTTACCCAAATGTATTATATTCCCTCGAAGTGAAAGCTGACACATACATACTGGGATTTCTTAGTACACTTCCCCACATGGCCACAAACTTACAAGTCGCACCATCTTCTTCTGTGCCCTTCCTCTCCCTCTCTCTCTCAATCTAGTTCTCTCTCTGTTTCTGTGACTCTCTCTAAGATCTACAGCATAGACTACCACCATGAGAACCCAGCAGCCTAAGCTTAAGACCCAGTTTTTCTCTTGTGGATTCTTCGGCCACTGTACCGGAACAGTCCTCAGCCCCACCACGCCTCATCCTCCAACTCTCCCTTTCTCATCCACCGATCCATTACCACCTTCGTTGTCAATTGCCGCTCCTTCAACACAATCCGACCCCCTAACCCACCACCAGTCGAAGCCCGACTCCGAATCATCTTCCTCCTCAACCTCACAGAGCTTCACCCAGTGGAAATTCCCTCTCCCTGAGTCACCCATTCTCTCCCACACACAACCTGGATCCGACCAGGATTTTGACGCTGTGGCCATATTTCAGTCCAGCCCAGCGCCGCCGCCGCCGCCGCCCATGTCCTCCACCGGCCTCCAAGAGCTCTTCCATGCAGCAGAGCTCCAACTCAGCATCGGGTCATTTCCGGAGCAGCTCGCAGCACTCCAGCTCCTGGAACGCTCTCTGGTCCCCTACCCGCCATCCGACCCGGAGTGCCCGCCCGAATTGATGCGCGGGTTGGTGCGAAATTTGAAAAACAAAGCGGGGGCAAAACCGGCAACGAAAGTGTTGTTGGCGCTCTGTTTGGCGGAGGCTAACCGCCACGTGGCGGTTGAGGCCGGGGCAGCGTCTGCGGTGGTCGAGACGGCGCTGGAGCTGGAGGATACGGCGGCGGAGCGGGCCCTGGCGGCTCTGGAGTTAATGTGCACTGTGGCGGAGGGGGCGGCGGAGGTGAGGTCCCACGCGCTGGCGGTGCCGGTGATGGTGATGATGATGGGCAGGACGTCGGCTCGGGGGAAGGAATACGCAATAGGGGTGTTGGCGGTTATATACGGTGGCGCATCTGAAGATGAGGCCGCGGAAGCGGTTTCGGCAGCTCCGGCGGAGGAGGTGGCCCGTGCAGTGGAGTTGGCGTTGAAAGGGGATTGTAGTGGTAGGGGAAGGAGGAAAGGGGCCCAATTATTGAAGGCGCTTCAACCAGAAGAAGAGAAAGAGACCTGAATTTGGACGTGAATCTTGACTCTTATTAGGGTCTCTATCTCTGTCTGTTCGTTTAGAGCCCAGTTACTAGTTTGCTCGTAAATAGTGGTCTGGATTGGATATTTTTCTCTTTACTGTTAAAATGAGCCTTTGGGAAATCTTTTCCCCATATGAAGCATGAAGCATATGTATCTTTGTTCTGTACTAAAGGTTGGTTGTGGGTTATTTCAAAAAAAAAAAAAAAAAAAAAGGTTGATTCTGGGTATCCTAGACATAGGACGAGCGTAAGTCCACCATTTTACACTATTCACTACTCTTCTTAGCATTGCAGTCATGAACATCTTTCAGATAGTGTTGATTTTGACACTGGCCTGAATCTGAAATCTGAGATGAATGCGTTTACGTTGAAGGAAAATCCGATAAATTAGAGTGCCATGTGAAATCGAGAATGACAAAGTTTACCTGGAATGGAAATCTCTTAGCTCATTTCGGGTCCCTTCTCATTTTGAATTCTAAGCCTTGTGTTGAGGGGCTTTTGATTGGAGCTATACGAAATATTCATGGATAGAGCCTAAGATTTCGTCCCTTATCAACAGAAATTAGGCCTGACAAACTTCGAAGGACACATAAGTGTGCTATTGTGTCGCTCCCAACAGCTCCTTTACGTTCACGACAGTAAAATCAGGCGTGCAATTTTAGCAAGGCTTGGCAAGATGCATGTGGTGCAGGAGCTAGAAAAGTATGAATTTCAGAAGAAGAGATCCTGACAGTAATGACATATTGGTTGAGGTGGAATAAGGGATTTCGACAAGATGTGAGTTGGGGAAGGATGTAAAACTAAGGATTGATTCTGGAGAGAAGAAGCATGGCAAAAGAAGAGAATTACAACAGCATGATAAGTTCATATCTATACAACCGTTGTTGAGTTTCAGGATTTGGAAATGGTTTTGGGATTAAAATGGGAGATTTGCTTAGGTTGTTTAATGGTTAGTCAGTGTTATGTCGAATCCCCTATTACATTCACAGCAGCTATAACTCTTAATTTTTAGAATAGAGGTGGCCTTAGACCTATGTCCCATGAATCCTTCTGCTGGGAAAAAGGAGGTCAGTGTTTAGTGTCATGTGTTTTGTCTTGGCTCAAAGATAGGGAATTGTTGCTATGTAAAGGATGCGGTATAAGATATATACTTGAGATGTCTTGTTTTAAGCAAAATGATTGGATGTTGGGTTAAAAAAGTGCTATTGTAATCAAGGGTTTTTGAGTTCTTTCTATTTTACTTACTTATAATCGATCTATAATCAGAATTAGGCTGTTAAGCTTAACTTTTGATTCCCAAGTTCAAAATTACCAATAATCTTAAAATTAATAATGGGTTTCATGCATTTCCGTTACCTTCCGCACCACATTTGTTCTTGTAAGCCCCAAGTACGTGAATGTAGTTTGGGTCCACGTGTGAGGCATTGATGGTTGCAGGTATAATTCGCTTTGAATTATGAATGGGGCTTGTTGGCTGAATTTTTAGGTGTCAACATCTTGCAAAGTGATAGGTATGATCCTGAGTTTATGAACCCAGTCTCACACTAATAAATTTTGTTTTCTTTGAGTACTTTCTATTCATATCTCCTAATTTAGTAACCCTAAGCATGTTCTCTGCACACACCTAAACCCTAATCCCTTGACGGCGGCCAGTGCCATTCTTCCTTCCCACACCAGCGCCCAAACCACCATGGCTTCCATTGAAGATGTCACGGAATCCTTTGCTGCATCTCTTGCTTTAGCCAGCAACGAGGTCATTGATCTGTCTCGACGTACGGGAGGTGCACAACGCCGCCCAAAGCAATTGTTCCTCTTGGTCAAGCCCTTGGCTAAACAACCACATGTGTTGAATGATCTCAGAAGGTTCTTTAGGAGAGTATGGGTTCTTGATAAGGACTTCAAGATCCAAGAGAGGGAACACAACAATTTTGTTATAACCTTTGACCTACTCCGAGATCGGAACAAAGTCCTCCGGGGTGGATCGTGGAGTTTCAATCATGCCCCCCATTATGATGCAAGAATATGATGGTATGGCTTTAATTCACTCTGTGGAAATGAATTCCCTCTTCTTCTGGGTGAAAATCTCAAACATTCCTCCCGCCTTTGAGGATCCTTATACCATCAAAGACATCGCGTCTATAGCGGGAAAGTTTTTGGAATTTGATGAAAAATTATTTGACACTATGGGGAAGGTTAGGGTTAGGGTTTCTCAGGACCTATCCAAGCCTTTCTTCCTTCAGAAGAAACTCCGACTTGCTCCTAGTGTTGAACCTGAAATATCTTTCTTCTTTGAGAATTTGGTTGGTATGTGCAACTCTTGTCACTTTCTCCTGCATGAAGGAGATCGATGCCCGGTTAGCATGGGAACTTCCAAACGGGATCGTGCTCCTGCTGAAAGACTTGATATTGGAACTCCTTCTTTAAGCTTTACTGCAGGTACCTTTTGAAGGAATGGATGGATTTCAAAACTTTTTAATTAGTGCGGAATTAGTTTAACCATTAAACTACTAACTAAACATAAAATCCATTCCTTTAACCCATGATCTTGGCTTATTGTGATATGTATATAAACATAGCATGCATAGTAAGGAAGAACAAAGAGGGAGTTTATGTTCTACTCACCCTTGGAGCGTGATTTTAATCCGATCCAAGTGAACCACCAAAGTTCCTCTCCTTGATCTCTCCTCGTGTGTGTTTCCTCCACCTTGAAGCACCTTGGATTAAGAACTCCTTCTTGTACTCCTTCTTGTGCTTGTAATCTTCTCTTTGATGTAACAAGTAAAGCCACAAAAGGATATGGCCTCTAAGGATCTTCACCAAGTGAATCAAGAGATGAAGAAAGATGAAAGAAAAGAAGAAATTATGCAAGTGTTCTTCTTTCCTTTAATTTTGTGAAAAAATGGACCAAGAGAGAACTCTTTCTCTCTCTCTCTCTCAAATCTGAAAATAATAGTGTGGAGACACACTTATTCTCTTTGTCCATGCTTTCACTTTTATATAATAGGAAATAACTCCAATTACTAAAAGAAAATATTGACTTTCATAAAGCCAATATTTTGGCTGGTCCATACTTGTTATTGGGCACTAAAAATGTGTCTTGGGCTTTCATTTAAATCTCATTTAGTGAAGCCCAAGTCCACACGAAAAGCCCGACAATCGTTTAGGCCCAATAGGTTCGGTTTTACCCGAAAAACCTAATTATGTCCAAATAATAAATCTAATTAATTATTTGGTCATAACCAACTCTTGTTTAATCTTCTTCATATACAATCTCAATGATCCACTTATATGGTGTGCGATCTCTTAGGTTCTAATTAACAAGGCAGTGAAGTTTATAGAAACCATTCTATTTTGTTTACGAATCAAAAACTCCATTTTTGATTCTCCCTTGTTATTAGGATTATAAATGTTTATTAATCCTCGGGGACTTCACAAGTCATGAGTGACGTCTTGCAACATATCATGACTACCCTAGTTAATGTAGAATGACAAAGAACCTATTCAATTGGAATTACAATACAATACGGTCCTTCTCTAACACTATGTTCTAAATCACATCATCGGGGTATGGAATTGATATGTCAATCCCCTAATGTGATTTTCATTCTTATGTGATTCTTAGAATGTGATTAAAAACTCCTTTTTAATCTCATTCAATGCTTTGGCCAAAGACTCATTGAATCACATCTTTGAACATACACCTTATTTACTTAAGGATAGAGATTCCTTATTGTACACTCACATGTCTCCATGACCGAATTGATTATACCAATGAATGCATCTATTATATCCATTAAGGGACACAATGTTATTGCATCATCAAGAGATAATCCATTCACTCATAAGACAACTATGGTGTCTCAGGTCAAAGGACTAATTTGTATTATTGCAATTTAGAGTTCAAGTTTGACATGTAAGTAAGACTCCATACAAGAACTCTAATGATCGCGTTCAGTGTACTCTTTAAGTTAAGAGCACCCACATACTTGTATTAGTGTCTCTACACAAATGACAAGAGACATATCATCCTCCATATTGAGCATACATAGTATGTGCTAGTCTTTCCGGATTATCAATGTCCAAGTGATAATCCTATGACTAGGAACCTTTTAGGATAAGAGTGTGAAAGAGTAAAGGTCTCACACATCTAACTCTTTAGATTACTTTCTCTTTAACTCATATTCCTTGGACATTGTTCAATCAAATATTAAATATAAGCAATGAACAATAAACTTGCCCTTTTGATTAATAATAATTACAATAATAATTACATCAAAATGATTGTTTTAGGACATAATTCCTTCAATCTCCCACTTGTACTAAACCCAATCACCCATGAAACGTACACCCATCTTCTCAAGATGTTGTTCTAGCTTTGCTTGTGATAAAGGCTTAGTGAATGGATCCGATATGTTATCAACAGATGCTACTTTGAGAATGTTAACGTCTCCACGATTAACAATCTCCCTTATGATATGGAAACGTCTTTCGATGTGTTTGGATTTTTGATGAGACCTTGGTTCCTTGGCTTGAGCAATTGCCCCATTGTTGTCACAGTAAAGTGGAATCGGTGACTCAATGGTAGGAACCACATCAAGTTCATTGATGAACTTTTTCATCCAAACTGCTTCCTTTGCAGCCTCTGCAGCTGCAATGTATTCTGCCTCAGTAGTGGAATCTGCAGTAACGCTTTGTTTGCAGCTTCTCCAATTTACTGCACCTCCATTCAAGGTGAAGACAAACCCTGATGTGGATTTTCTGTCATTCACATCAGATTGAAAATCTGAGTCTGTGTATGCTTCCACTTGCAACTCTGATTGCAAATCACCACCTCCATAAACGAGGAATAAATCTTTAGTCCTTCTCAAGTACTTAAGGATATTCTTAACAGCATTCCAGTGTTCTAAACCTGGATTGGACTGATATCGACTAGTTATGCTTACGCCATAACTGATATCAGGTCTTGTGCATAGCATCGCATACATGAGGCTCCCTATTGCAGATGCATATGGGATCTTGCTCATCTTTTGCACTTCCTCAATCGTTTGTGGGCACATTTTTTTAGAAAGGTGAATGCCATGTCTGACAGGCAGAAAACCCTTCTTAGATTGTTCCATGTGAAATCTATTCAACACTTTGTCTATGTACAAGGATTGAGATAATCCAATTAATCTCCTTGATCTATCTCTGTAGATTTTTATTCCTAGTACATAGGCAGCTTCTCCAAGATCCTTCATAAGGAAGGTCTTGGACAACCAAACTTTAATTGAAGATAACATTCCTACATCATTCCCAAATAGTAGGATGTCATTACATAAAGTACAAGAAACACAACAGCACTCCCACTGACCTTCTTGTAAACACAAGGTTCATCCATGTTTTGTGTGAAACCAAAAGATTTGACTGCATCATCAAAACGGATGTTCCAACTCCTTGAAGCTTGCTTGAGTCCATAGATGGACCTATGAAGCTTACACACTTTATGAACGTCATCTTTAGACGTAAAGCCTTCAGGTTGATCCATATAAAGCTCTGCCTCAAGGTTGCCATTCAGAAAGGCAGTCTTTACGTCCATTTGCCATATCTCATAATCATAGTGAGCAGCTATAGCAAATAATATCCGAATGGATTTAACCATGGCAACAGGAGAGAACGTATCTTCATAGTCAATGCCCTCTCTTTGCTTATAGCCCTTTGCCACCAACCTAGCTTTGTAGGTTTCTATTTTACCATCTGAGCCTATCTTTTTCTTGAAGACCCATTTGTTTCCAATTGGTCTAATACCAGGTGGAGGGTCAACGAGAGTCCAGACTTGATTGGTATACATAGAGTCAATCTCGGATTCCATGGCTTCTTGCCATTTCTTTGAGTCAACGTTTGACATTGCTTCATTATAACTAGAAGGATCATGCAGGTTTTCATTGTCACCAAGGAGATTTAACTCCCCAAGGCTTTCATGACACAAACCATACCTCTTGGGAGGTATCCGGATCCTACTAGATATTCTTGGAGTTTGTGTTATAGTTGGTTCAGGAAGTTGTTCAACGGGAAATGAAGTGTTAGTTTGTGGCTTGTTGGACACTTCCTTGAGTTCTACCATTTGCTCAACATTTCCATCAAGGACATAGTCCCTTTCAAGGAAAGTGGCATTCCTGCTAACAAACACCTTTTGTTCTTCAGGTTGATAGAAATAATATCCTAAACTATCTTTAGGATATCCCACAAATAAACACTTGCTTGTTCTAGCTTCAAGCTTGCCTGCTTCTAGTCTTTTGACATAAGCTGGACAACCCCAAATCTTAATATGATTGAGACTTGGTTTCTTCCCATGCCACATCTCATATGGTGTAAGAGGGACGGACTTGGAAGGCACTCTATTTAACAAATAAATTGCTGTTTGAAGTGCATATCCCCAAAAGGATATAGGTAGATCAGTATAGCTCATCATGGAACGAACCATGTCTAACAAAGTTCGATTTCTCCTTTCAGAGACACCATTGAGTTGTGGTGTTCCAGGAGGAGCTAATGAAGAAACAATGCCTTCTTGTTTGAGATAATCAATAAACTCATTGCTTAAGTATTCGCCTCCTCGATCAGATCTTAGAGCCTTAATACTTTTGTCGGTTTGTTTCTCAACTTCATTCTTAAATTCTTTGAACTTTTCAAAGGCTTCAGATTTGTGCTTCATAAGGTATATATAACCAAACCGAGAGTAGTCATCGGTAAAGGTTATGAAGTATGAGAATCCACCTTTACTAATAGTGGACATGGGGCCACATACATCAGTATGTATTAGGCCTAAGAGTTCTTTAACTCTTGTTCTTTGTCCACCATAATGTGACTTGGTCATTTTTCCTTTTAGACAAGACTCACAAGTAGGCATAGGATCAGATCCTAATGACTCTAAGTATCCATTTTTGGATAATTTGTGAATTCTATCTTGGCTAATATGACCAAGTTTAAGGTGCCACATCTTAATGGGGTTAACCGTTTCTCGAGTTCTCTTAGATCCCAAAGCATTTTCCTTCATACAGTTAATACTACCATCTAAAGCTAGATGAAAGAGACCATCAATAATATTAGCATGACATATCATGCGTTCATTAATAGATACAAAACCACTTAGTTTATCAAAAACTACTCTATAACCATCCTTCAAAAGCATGGAGATGGAGATAAGGTTCTTTATACATATAGGAAGATAAAGACAATTATTTAACTCCAATGTATCTCCTGATGGTAACTTCAAAATATAAGTCCCCACGGCTTTGGCATCAACTCTTGTGCCATTTCCTACACGTAGGGAAATTTCTCCAGCTTTAAGCTTCCTTGCTCCCACTAGGTCCTGCAACGAAGTGCAAACATGGTGGGATGCACCTGAATCAATTATCCAAGTGGAAGTATTATTAACTGTAAATATTGATTCAATCACATTGATCATACCTTCTGTTGAAGACTTGTTCTTCAAGGATGCAAGATAAGCTTTGCAATTCCTCTTCCAGTGCCCATCTTTGTTGCAAAAGAAACAAATACCTTTTGGTTCCTTTTGTTCCTTCTTCTTCTTCTTTTGGACTACTCCCTTAGGCTTTATCACTTGTTTCTTCTTCCCTTTGCCTTTACATTTGGACTTACTGGATGAAGAAGAAGCGATAATAGCCGCACTCCCACTCTCTTTCTTAATTTGCTTCTCAGCTGTTACCAGCATATTGAGAAGATCAGAAAGAGTATGATCCATTTGTTGCATATTATAGTTCATTATGAACTGAGAAAATGAATCATCTAGGGAGGAAAGAAGAAGATCTTGAGCTAGCTCCGCATCAAGTGCAAATCCAAGGTCTTGAATTTGCTCAATAAGGCCTATCATTTTTAGACCATGTTGATGAACAGGTGCACCCCTCACATGCTTTGTCTTAACAAGCTCATTGACTACTATGAAGCGCACATTTCTATTTCTCTCACCAAACAATTCAGTGAGATGAAGTAATATAGAACTGGCGCTATCCATATTCTCATGTTGCTTCTGAAGTTGTGAGTTCATGGATGCAAGCATAACACATTTAGCTTGCGTGTCATCATCCTTATGCTTTTGATAAGCAACACGTTGCTCATCGGTTGCATCTTGAGCCAATGGAGTGTGAGGAGGTGCATTTTGTAAGACATAAGCGATCTTATCGAATGTCAATACAATTTTCAAATTGCGGAGCCAGTCATTGAAGTTTGGGCCCTCAAGACGATTTTCATTGAGAATTTTGGTGATAGGATGTCCTGACATATTGCAGTCTACATAACATAAAATAAAAGAAGTGAGATTGATTTTAAAACCAAGTGACTCGGGTCTTAAGAATCAAATGGCACCCTCTCACTATTTTAACAAATTCCAAATCCCTCAAAGGAATTCGAGAGTATAAATTAAAACTCTTAGTGAGTATGGAAGACTCATTTTCATTAAGCCAACCGCATCATAATAGAACTATAAGTCAACTTAATTTCCATGAGAGGATACTCTTATCCAATCACATCAAATGTGAATATCCATAACTTTGGCCTCTAAAGTAATTAAGTCTCACCATAATAGGATATTGATAAATTACTCTAGTTAAGCTATACCCAACATCTCATGTAAGTATAGAGATCAAAAATTAAATCTCATCATAATAGAATATTGACCAAGATTTGTCCCTACCTTACAACATCAAATGTTGAATAACCTCTCTTTAATGCTCCTAGCAAGAAATACCTCCGTTCGGAATGATATTCACATGCAAGAACATCTACTAGGAGATTACAATGTTGGAAGGCCACAAAGAAGCATTCATAATGACTTCTTCGTTTTTCAACTTAATATCACTTTGAGGGAATTTTAAGGTCTCATCTTTAATAATCTCATTAATAACAATCACATTGCATTTGCTTTGATCCTAATGCAATCACACATTCATTATACTTGATCTATAATAAAATACTCCCACTAATTGTTTTCAGAAAACAATTTGATTTCATCAAAAACATTTTTCAAATGGAATCATGGGAAATATAAAATTACTTGATCAAGTGCAATGAACATGCAATTATAATAGGTCACATAGGATGATTATGGACTTGTTGTTTGATCCAACATGAGCCAATATGTTGGATCAAGGTTATGTTTGGGTGGTTGATTTTAATTACGCGTAACGATTACGAGAATTAAATAACTAAGCTAAGCTATTACACTTTGCACTTGAACTCCTTTCAAGGCTTGATGACTTCAAACTTCTTCTTTGGATCATCCTCATGTGCCTCCATCTTCGATTACAAGAGTGGATGAGGGGCATACAAGCTCTCCCATTTAATTTAATTAAACTTGAATAAATTAAATAAGCTACTTAGTTACACAACCAAATGAATTAACTACTTTAATTACATAGCCCAAAGGAATTAACTACTTTAATTACATAACCACATTCATTCAAAATGAATAGTCGGCCAATCTCATGCTCAATTATATTAGGCCATAGTCCATAATCATCCTTTAATTAACCAAGATTAATAAGGTTAATTAAACAAGCATAATTAACTTATTCAAAATAAATTAACCACTAAATTACTTTAATTTAATGCAAGTAAATTAATTGAGTGATTTAGGGGATGATGTCTTACATCATGCAACACTAACTTTTGGTGAGTAATTTAGGGGATGATGTCTCACATCACTTTTGATGAGTGATTTAGGGAATGATGTTTTACATCATGCATCACCAACTTTTGGTGAGTGTTTTAGGGGATGATGTTTTACATCATGATTCACCAACCTTTGGTGAGTGATTTAGGGAGACATGTCTTTTATCTCATTCCAACTTTTGGTGAGTAATTTAGAGAAACTAATAGTAAAGATGACTAACTCTACCAACCTTTTGGTGAGGGAAACATGGAAATGATTTTATGTCATCATTAACTATTAGGTAAATTTGAATTCATGAATTTATGGATCAAAAGTGAAAAACAAACACCATGAAAAATTAGCTAGTTCATAACTAGATTAGACATGTTCCAAAGCTGGAAATAAAATTTCAGCTTTATGTTCTTCCATTGAACACTTGTTTACTTCATCTTTGAAGCCAAAAATCATGCATACCCTAAAGCATATATAATCTAACATGTTTCTAAGATTAACACCTTAATTAAGAAACATATAGAATCCCTTAATACATATCTCATATGCATCAAAGTTTCATAAAACTTAAACCACTTCTTACATGTAATTTCCAGAAAACTTTTTCTAGCTATCATAAAATCTACCTTACATCACATGCTTCATAACTTTTATGATAAAGCAAATTTTATGATCTAAATTACATATTACTCTAAGCTTAAGAAAATCACATCAACCAACATACTTAGCCATGTTTATAACATATCAAAATTAAGCCAATGGCTCTGATACCAATTGAAGGAATGGATGGATTTCAAAACTTTTTAATTAGTGCGGAAGTAGTTTAACCATTAAACTACTAACTAAACATAAAATCCATTCCTTTAACCCATGATCTTGGCTTATTGTGATATGTATATAAACATAGCATGCATAGTAAGGAAGAACAAAGAGGGAGTTTATGTTCTACTCACCCTTGGAGCGTGATTTTAATCCGATCCAAGTGAACCACCAAAGTTCCTCTCCTTGATCTCTCCTCGTGTGTGTTTCCTCCACCTTGAAGCACCTTGGATTAAGAACTCCTTCTTGTACTCCTTCTTGTGCTTGTAATCTTCTCTTTGATGTAACAAGTAAAGCCACAAAAGGATATGGCCTCTAAGGATCTTCACCAAGTGAATCAAGAGATGAAGAAAGATGAAAGAAAAGAAGAAATTATGCAAGTGTTCTTCTTTCCTTTAATTTTGTGAAAAAATGGACCAAGAGAGAACTCTTTCTCTCTCTCTCTCTCAAATCTGAAAATAATAGTGTGGAGACACACTTATTCTCTTTGTCCATGCTTTCACTTTTATATAATAGGAAATAACTCCAATTACTAAAAGAAAATATTGACTTTCATAAAGCCAATATTTTGGCTGGTCCATACTTGTTATTGGGCACTAAAAATGTGTCTTGGGCTTTCATTTAAATCTCATTTAGTGAAGCCCAAGTCCACACGAAAAGCCCGACAATCGTTTAGGCCCAATAGGTTCGGTTTTACCCGAAAAACCTAATTATGTCCAAATAATAAATCTAATTAATTATTTGGTCATAACCAACTCTTGTTTAATCTTCTTCATATACAATCTCAATGATCCACTTATATGGTGTGCGATCTCTTAGGTTCTAATTAACAAGGCAGTGAAGTTTATAGAAACCATTCTATTTTGTTTACGAATCAAAAACTCCATTTTTGATTCTCCCTTGTTATTAGGATTATAAATGTTTATTAATCCTCGGGGACTTCACAAGTCATGAGTGACGTCTTGCAACATATCATGACTACCCTAGTTAATGTAGAATGACAAAGAACCTATTCAATTGGAATTACAATACAATACGGTCCTTCTCTAACACTATGTTCTAAATCACATCATCGGGGTATGGAATTGATATGTCAATCCCCTAATGTGATTTTCATTCTTATGTGATTCTTAGAATGTGATTAAAAACTCCTTTTTAATCTCATTCAATGCTTTGGCCAAAGACTCATTGAATCACATCTTTGAACATACACCTTATTTACTTAAGGATAGAGATTCCTTATTGTACACTCACATGTCTCCATGACCGAATTGATTATACCAATGAATGCATCTATTATATCCATTAAGGGACACAATGTTATTGCATCATCAAGAGATAATCCATTCACTCATAAGACAACTATGGTGTCTCAGGTCAAAGGACTAATTTGTATTATTGCAATTTAGAGTTCAAGTTTGACATGTAAGTAAGACTCCATACAAGAACTCTAATGATCGCGTTCAGTGTACTCTTTAAGTTAAGAGCACCCACATACTTGTATTAGTGTCTCTACACAAATGACAAGAGACATATCATCCTCCATATTGAGCATACATAGTATGTGCTAGTCTTTCCGGATTATCAATGTCCAAGTGATAATCCTATGACTAGGAACCTTTTAGGATAAGAGTGTGAAAGAGTAAAGGTCTCACACATCTAACTCTTTAGATTACTTTCTCTTTAACTCATATTCCTTGGACATTGTTCAATCAAATATTAAATATAAGCAATGAACAATAAACTTGCCCTTTTGATTAATAATAATTACAATAATAATTACATCAAAATGATTGTTTTAGGACATAATTCCTTCACCTTTCGTTTTCATGGAGTGCAAACACTGGCGTTACCATCGGTCAATCGGGTCTTGTTCCATAATAGCACGACTCCATGCAAACCAGTCATTCTGCGTGAGAAACTGCTCTCCAAGGAACCTGATAATTCTTTGGCAATAGTTCCAGTCACCGACCTTCAAAAGAACATCAGGTCTCCTTCCAAGGAAGAACCTGCAGTGGCTTCACCGTCAAAGGTAATGATCATGGTTCCTGAGCCTGTATAGCCTCCTCCAACAAAGTTTGAAGAAGTGGTGGTGCTACAAGAGAATGCTATAACTGCAGATATAGTGCAGCAAGAGCATAGCGCTGCCCGTGCCAAAAGTGAGCCTAAGATAGAGAAAAGAGGTCGCCCTCCAACCTCAGAAGCTTCTCCAAAAAAATTGAAAATCCTGCTACCTGAATTGTTCAAGAAAATTGAGATACATGATGCACCATTGAAGAAGCTAAAGACACCTTGCTTTCCAAGCAAGTTTATTGCCCGATCTCTTGGTCTCACTGAGGCTCCGAGTAGCATTTTAGTGCCCAAAATATCTGATAATGGAGGTCCATAAACCAAAAAAGAAGAGAGAGAGACCGCTGGGGTCGAAGACTAAAAATCCCCCCAAATCTAAGAAAGTTGCTGCAGCTCAGGTGACCTGTTTTGAATACCTTACCAAGCCTCTTAGCCCTAGTGAAAAGGGCAAGGAAAAAATTTAAGTTTTGTTTTTTGTTTGAGACTTAGCCTATTTGCTATGCTTTTGTGTAGTTTATAGGCTCACTTGAAATAAGTGAGCATTGATTGTATTAGTCAGTGGTGCTAGCATATCACTATCTTACTAGCCCTGTGATGACACTGATTGATATGTATTCGTGCCCTTCTGACCTTTGCTAATGAAACTCTTATTTAATGATTCAAAAAAAATATCTCCTAATTTAGTATTTGAACCTCCATACATAATTTTTTTTTTATCCTTAATCTTTTGATTTTATCTTTTTATCTTTATTTGCACATGTTTTCTTTTCTTCTTTCCTTCTTCAATGCACCTCCTTTTTTTTTTCAATCTCTATGTTATCAACCTCCATCTCACACCAAACTAGATCTGCCGTCACCAACTATATCGTTGCAAGGGGAGGTTTGGCAGTGAGAGAGAGAGTGAGAGAGAGAGAGGGTGAGGTGGGTGAAATTAAAAAACTCACCTTCATTTGAATCAGTCATTTGAGTTGATTACAATTATTGAAAAGAACTTAAATAAATAAATAAAAAATGAAATAATTTTTTGAAAAGAACAAAATCTAGAATTCTAGATCTGACATAAATACAGAGGGTGTACGAAATTGATTGCTTCCTGAAATTTCTTATTTCCCCCATGTTCTCAACCATGATTATTCAATGGAAAACAAATCTCAAGTCAAGAAATATAGAAAATGTTCGTTATCTTTTCCAAAACGGACCCATCCCATCTTAACGTCCAATTCAAGTAAAACTCCCTCGTTTGGCTCATCTCCCTTCAAAGCATTACCTTTTGCTTTTGTTTCTCTATAAGAAAAGCTCTACATGCAGAAGCCAAAATCCTCCTCTAGACT
Organism: Rosa rugosa; assembly: GCF_958449725.1. Lineage (NCBI taxonomy): Eukaryota > Viridiplantae > Streptophyta > Magnoliopsida > Rosales > Rosaceae > Rosa > Rosa rugosa. The sequence continues at coordinate 54,690,190 of NC_084822.1, read as the reverse complement.
TTTTAGGAATAGTACTATGTACAGCTCATGGTGGCTCCTCGGTGCTATTCACCTTCTCGTCTCCGTCGTCGCCGCCATGCTGCCACAATCTCCGATTCAATGCAACGGAACCGGAGGCTGCAACCTCTTCAACTCCTACGGTGTTTGGAACGACAGAAAAAATTGCCATGTTCCAAATGTCACGTACCCCAGGACTGAAAATGAGCTACTTAGAGCTGTGGCCTATGCAAACCAGAACAAGCTCAAGCTCAAAGTGGTGAGCCAGTTTTCACATACCATACCCAAACTGGCATGCCCTGCCACAAGTACAGGAAATTCATTGCTAATAAGCACATCAAGTTATGATTCTGGGATCGAAATTGATGCTGCCAATTTAGCTGTCACAGTTGATGGTGGTGTAGGACTGCGGAAATTGATTGACACAGTTGAAGCAGCTGGATTGAGTTTGGTGGCTGCACCATATTGGGAGGGGGTGAGTATTGGAGGGCTTATAAGCACAGGTTCACATGGAAGCTCATGGTGGGGAAAAGGAGGTTCTGTTCATGATCATATTGTTGGTCTCAGCCTAATTGTTCCCGCTAAACAATCTGAAGGGTATGCGAAAATTCTTAGATTAGAACCCAAAGATCAACTTTTTAATGCTGCCAAAGTTTCCATGGGATTGTTGGGTGTCATATCCAAGGTTAGAAACTTACTTTATCTCATCTCTCTATCTTTTTTTTTTTGAAACACTCATCTCTCTATCTTCATTACTTGAAATGTGAGTTTCGATCTGCGTATGATTTTCCTAATAAATATAAAATGCTTGATATTTTAATAGGTGAAGTTGTTACTAGAGAAGGGATTCAAAAGAAGCGTATCATATGACTTCACTGATGATGATCAAATTGAAGACAAGTACATGGACCATGGAAAGAAGTATGAATTTGCGGACATTACTTGGTACCCATCAAAGCATACAGCTGCTTATAGATATGATAATCGAGTTCCCTTGAACGTCTCCGGTGATGGAGTTTACGACTTCCTTGGCTTCCAAGCCAATCCCATTTTGGTCTCCAAATCTGTTAGGGCATCAGGTAATAATGTTGATCACATGCTTTCATTGGTGTTACTCTTGTCCTTTTTTGACACATTGTTGTGCTAACAATATAAACTCTGTACTACACCTACTGCTTACATCTTTCAAGATAGTTTGGCATGTTATGTTGATCAAGTGAAATTTGTCAACAAAATTCTGGCCTATTCATGAATTCAGTTTTGTAACATAATGTGTTGATGAAACTAATGCAGAGAAAGTCATGGACAATGGGCACAACTTGAGTGGAAAGTGCATACTAGCCTCTTCATTTTTAGGGTACAAGAAATTAGTAGCCAATGGTCTGAAGAATGGCCTAATCTTCACTGGGTACCCAGTAATTGGTAACCAAGGCAAAATGCAAACATCAGGTTCATGTTTATACTCAACAGGCAAAGACAGCTCCTGTGCTTGGGATCCAAGAATCAATGGCCTCTTTTTCTACGAGACAACTGCAATATTTCCGGCCCCAAAATTCCGAGACTTCATCCTTGATGTGAAGAAGCTAAGAGATCTGGTCAAGCCAGAGAATTTCTGTGGGGTGGACATTTACAACGGATTTCTGATACGTTTTATTAAGGCCTCTGAGGCATATCTTGGTCAACCTGAGGAATCTGTGGTGGTTGACTTCAACTACTATAGAGCTGATGATGCTTCAACTCCAAGATTTGACCAAGATGTTTGGGAAGAAGTGGAGCAATTGGCTTTCTTCAAGCATGGGGCAAAGCCACATTGGGCTAAAAACAGGAACATGGCATTCTTGAACGTGCAGAGCAAGTACTCCAAGTTCAACAAGTTTGTGGGTGTGAAAAGACAGTTGGACCCCCAGAACATGTTCTCAAGTGAATGGTCTGATGAGATTGTGTTTGGAAAGGAAGGTGCGAAGAGTGATGGGTGTGGTTTGGAGGGTATGTGCATTTGTTCAGAGGACAGGCACTGTAGCCCAGGAAAAGGGTATTTTTGTAAACCTGGCGTTGTTTATGAGGAAGCAAGAGTTTGTAGGTATTCTCCATCCTCAAATGTGGAATCAGATAGTCCTAAAACTGATTTGTGAAAGGAAGTTTCTCATTGTCTTGTGTTTTGTACATTACTATTGAAATTCTTTAGCTTGTTCCATGTGAATGGGATTTAGGGTGGGAGCTAAAGTTGGAACATTGTTGGCTTGTTGTGGCTTATGATTTGTCCTCAAACATCTGTAAATGATTGGAATTTGGAAATTTGATTTAGAAATTTATTATATTCATGAATATCTTCAGCAAGAAGATTTAGGGTTAATTAAGATCCTCTACCTTATCATACTTCTAATCAACTTGTTTTATTTAATCGCCTTCCAACTAAAATATTATAACTCTTTATTTTATTTATTTATTAAACTTATAAATTACAAGATATAGATTGATCTTTGATGTAGCTCATTTCTAAACCCTCATTCACTACTTAGGTTAATCCTAAAGTCCTAAATAGAATAAAATTACACTCGATTACTCTGATTTATATGGCCGCAAGTACAAAATGGGAATCAAACTCTTACACACGTTTTTCCATAAAAACAAAATGAAAAAAAAAAAACAAACAAAACAAAGAAACTTCTACATATATTAAAGATTGTTGGACATGCATTTCAAAATATTTTCCCACGATGATCAATCTGATATTCAAAGGAAGTGTATGTGGGCACATAAAACCCAACAACACTGCTGATCAGTCACAATCTCGATGTCTCTAAGTCATGACGTACGCATTACCATTTTCATAGACCACCATGCCAGACCCACTAAAAGCAACCCACAACGAACTATTCCATCTTCATACATACTCTCTTTAATTCGCCACGCGATATATATTAACCCTCGTAATTAACTTCTTCTTAGCTTGTTAGCAAGAACTTTTTTACTGGATAAGAATTTACAGATATTTTTATCCAGTAAAATAAGGAACTAGCAGTATGTATGCCTGCAGATTCTGCTGGAAATTAAAGGTTATAATCTAGAGATAAGTTAGCTAGGTATACATACATACATTCATATATATATATATATATATATATATATATATATATATATATATATATATATATATGCCTTGAGAATTGAGATGCATATTTTTACCCCTTTTTTTTTGGGTTTATATCAGGTAAGCTGAAAAAAGACCAGTAATTTCTCAAAACCTAATTGGGGTGTGATCGATCAGGTGAAAACTGGTCGTAAAACTTTGGGTTTAGTTATAAGATTTGTGGTGTTGGCAATAGCAACCTTTTTAGAACAGTAATTAGCTCTACATATTTAAGCAGAATTATGGAGAAATCAGCTAGAATTGGGTGGGGCATATATGGCATTTAGATCAATCCCTCTTGATCGAACATATAATTATGTAGCTGCCTGCCACAAAGCTGGAATAATGGACTGTTCAAAAGCAAAAGCATGTGAATTTGATTCAATAAATCTGTGCATGATCCAATTATATTATGGTCAATCTGTCAAATTAACCCTACTAGCTCATTATGATTGAGTCCCCTAAAAATTACATGTGATCGGATTATTGCTATCACCATATAGTCATACACATTACTCATAAGTCATAACTAGCTTAACAAAAATTATCGAACTAGTACTGCTTCAAGCTCAAGTTCATATGCCATATGATTCCTGTGTATACATTCACTACACACACACATATATATGCTGCATCATACATATATCTCATATATAAATAATTGTAAGTACCTCTACGTGAACATTGGTATACTGGACTGTTCCTATAATTAATATAAATAACTGATCTGTTGCATCTTACTTGCACGCACGCTGAATAGCATTGATGTCAAACAAGCAAAGGATTATTTAAATTTCAGAAAGAAAAAAATAGAATTAATAGCAAAAGATTAACACAGGGCGTTTATGCAATAAATTAAGATCGCAATTGAAGCTAGGGTTTTTAGAGTACCCATAACTGATAATATCAAAGCCACCAGCTCTCGCGTGCACAGTTTCTTAACATTTGTAATCGTTTATTTTGTATGTTCTGATTAATCTATATTTATCTTTTGTCAGGTTGGGTTCGACCAATTTAATTTCAAATGCATTACTTTTTTTTTTTTTTTTTTGGATGAGACATCTTACATTAGTTTATAAGCACTGGATCCACTGCATACTACTATAAACAAATAAAGAGGAAAACACATGTACAAGTAAACAACTTTGAAAACCTAGCCGGAGGTACTAATACATAGGAAGCAACCTAATTTGTGTTCATTAAGAATTCATGTAATCATCATTTCAAAAAAAAAAAGAATTCATGTAATCATTAATTTGAAACCCATATAGATAGTAAGTAAAATGTATAATGTATATGTCCCCAAAATTTAGATATACGTACTGGCCTAAGATACTCTATCAATATACCATAACAGGAAGCACTGACAAGGCAAAACCAAGATTATCGTCATGGATCTGAGGTCATTGGAGTAGACCGGTATAAATTGGCAAACGGGGTCGTGACCACTTATCCAATTTTTGGCCAAAAATTGTCCACTTACTCCACCAAGAGTTTTTTAACCCCATTTATCCAATCTAACAGTGTTTGACAGTATTGCCCTCATTTTAATTAACAAATTACACTCATATCTCTCTCTCCTCTCCCTCATCGATTTCTCTCTCTCTTTCTCTAACCTCGTCTCAGGCTCTCTTTCTCTCTCTCTCTCTCTCTAAGCCACCACGCCCACCACTCCACCGTCGATGTCAGCCTCCACCGCCGCCGCTCTGTCCCACCGTCGGACCACCAGAGGATGACGCCATCCAACTCCACGATCCCAACCCCTCTAGGCTTCGCCGGTTTTGTTCGTCAGATGTCCGGGAAGCTCTCCACGCCGAAATCGGGTCTGGGCTTCGCCGGTTTTGTTCGTCAGATGTCCGGGAAGCTCTCCACGCCGGAATCGGGTCTGGGCTTTGCCGGTTTTGTTTGTCAGATGTCCGGGAAGCTCCGAAGCTCCACGCCGGAATCGGGTCTAGGCTTCGCTTGCAAGTCTCGGACGACGTCAAAACTGTGGTCTATTGGGGGGCAATAGACAGATTATTGCCCCCCCCCCCCCAAATAATTTCTTAACTGTGGTTAATTAATCACTGAAATTAGAGTTTTGATAAGTCTTATGTTGTTTTGAGTTTATTAAAGTACAATAATCTGTCAATGATAGAAACTGATGATTTTTGGGGTGGTCTATTGGGAGGCAATAGGCAAATTATTGCCCCGCAATAATGTCTTAACTGTGGTTCATTTATTACAGGTCATTTCAACAAAATGCTGCTAGATTCATTAACCAAAATAATTAGGTTTATTGGGGGGTCATAAAAATCTTATTGCCCCCCAATAATTTTTTTATAGATGGTCAGAAGTAACTCAGTTTGGTTTTAAATTAGTTTACAAAAGTACAGGTATTCAAATTCAATACTTGGTGAATTTAAGACCACAACGAATTGGCTTTTTTTTCACACTCTCCCCTTCACTTGAACCGCTTCACCCTAGGCCTCCCGTCCCGGGTGGCCTCTTAACAAGAATAAATGCACCTAACAACAAAAGGATCACCCATATTCCTCCAAAAAATAACAAAACAAATATATTATTGTCCCGCAATAAACAGATTATTGCCCCCCAATAATATATCAGAAATACCAAAACACATTAGAAGCAGTCTTTAAACACAAAGGAAAATATCACTAAACACAATTATAGAGACTTTACAACAATTAAGACACATTATTGCCCCCCAATAATCTTGACTCCGGTTGACGATTTTGCCCACAATTCCAGTCATTTTGCAACAATTCCGGTTGACCATTTGTCTTCACTGATTTGACTCCGATTGCAACGACTACGGTTGCAGCCCGGGACCGGAGATACAATCAAGTTGCGATTTCTGTGATGATCAGTCGCCGGCGAGAGAGACAGAAGCAAATCGAAGACGTACCCGATTCTACTGGCGGTCTTCGATTCCTTTAGAAGGTCAAACCCGGCCTCGCCAAGCTTCTCAGCGACGAGGACCGTCGGCTTGGCGTCGAGCCTGGCCGCGGAGAGCACGACGACGAGTTTCGGCGCGGCGATGGCGAGAGTCGGCGTCGTGGGCGACCTGCTGGAAGGATGGAGGGAGGGAGAGAGAGATCCGACGTCGTCTGGAGAGAGAGAGAGAGAGAGAGAGAGAGAGAGAGAGAGAGAGAGAGAGAGAGAGAGAGAGAGAGAGAGAGAGAGAGAGATTGAAGGAGAGGGCAAAAAAGTCCCAAAAATTAATAAAAAAGAATTAATTGGGTATTAGGGAAATAATCCCTTAGAGTGTTTTGGGTAAACGGGGTTAAAAAACAGTTAGTGGAGCAAGTGGGCAAATTTTAAGCTAAAATTGGGTAAATGAGCATTTCCCGGAATTCACTGGTCACCGGCAGCTTCATCTAGAGGTTAAACTTTGGGGTAAAAAAGTAGTTGCAACTTGTATTTACTTTAGGTGTGGGAATCAATCAAATCTTTCACTATCTGGTACCAAACGTACAAAGTAAAAAGAAAATAGATAAGGAATTCTGCAATTGCACAAATCATATCAGATATGGGAAAATTATATCTCATAATTCCTTTACTGCATAATTCCTTTACTGCGAGTCAGTTGCTGAAGTTTCTATCTTTTGCAGTTAGGAAGCTAGTCCTTACTGTCTGGATAGAGAGTGAAAAGAGATAAAAGGTAACTGCCGATTACATTATTCTCTGTCAACTGCTGAATTGCTTGATATGATATACTGTACCGATGAATGTCAAGTACGTAGTTTAATGACCTGAGAGGAATCACAGTAAAAAATACGTTCTTGCTCCACAATGTAAATATGTAATGATACTAAATTCTTATTATCAAATCACTCGCATAACAGGGATACATTGTCTGTGTACAATGTGTTTAGGGGCTATATAAATTACAACAGTATTATCCATGAGAATAACTTACAGTTACCCCCTTGGATTCCTCAAAAACTACATATTCAAAATATAGCTATAGTCTATAGCTAATGCCTTGTTCAGTCCTTCTACCCCACTTCCTGACCAGGAATGGGTTCTGGGGTGTAACAACAGCTGCTGACAGTTTGACACCAACATACAAACAACATATTCAAAATAAAATCAAGAACACTTGCAGAAGGTCAAGACAAATATAAAGGTATGTACAGGTCTTTGACCTTCACCCAGCATGGTCATCAGAGCTCAGCTTCAGACATGGAAAATGCCCAGTACGACTTGGGGGAGTTGGGAGTTTCTGACCGATTGCAGCTTGCACCGGAAAATGACTTGCTATCTGATCCTATAAGAACCTCACTGTGCAGTAGCTGGGGAGATCCATCACTTCACCTGTTCAAAAATGAATCAAATTAACCAACTGATAATTCTATCAATAAAATGTGTACAAACTTAAATGCGTCCTATAGTAGATAGCCAAGGAAAGAGGTTTATTTCAACTACTCCAGATAGTAAGAGGTTATAAAATACTAACAGTATGGATATCAGGAACTCCTCAGGAAATTCAATGTCGTGTGCGATCCTTTTCAACAGTGTGTTTTGTATTCCTCTGCCGCTTCTGCTGCTCCACTTTAAATAAGCCGTGCCTCTTTTCAGAAGAAATCTTCTTCCCAACTTTTAGGTCTTCACCTCTAATCATGTACCCATTTCCTACATCTGGCATGCTGAAATCAGCTGGATTTCTGTTCATACAGCAGATTGAAGACTCCGAACTAGTCTTTGGAGGCTTCATGGTTCCATTAGCATTAGGAGTTTCCAAGTTGTGTTTCCTTGAATTTGCAATGGTGTGGTAGTGCAGCGGAAACATCAAAGGACCAGAAACAGGAAGGAACCCTTTCGGTATACTATGAACAGGGATAGTTGTACGATTGTTGCCAAAACCACCATCAACAGCTAAAGATTTTTGTGATCTAGGACCTCTATTCTGTGCAGGTGAATGGGATCTTTGGATCTTTTCTTTCTTTTGAGAGCTCGAAACTTGATCCATAAAGTCTGTAGCCCTTCCAAAACTTTTTGAGTGTTCAAATGAAGATGTAGATGCCCCAAAAGTTGGATTGGTAGGAAACAAATCGAGAGATTTCTCAGAAAGGTGATTTTTCCCATAACAGTTTGATGATGGATGATTCACAGTATCAGTAGCCTTATAAAGACCAATATCCAGCCCAGGATATCCCTTAGAGTTGAGATCATTAGGAAAGGGTCTCTTGGGAAATTTCGGGTTTCCACCCATATTTAAGGATGCACCTGACCGCATCCCTGCATCCATGAGGCTGAGCAAATGCATTGCTGGTATGGTTTCATTAGAATATAAATCTAATGACCCCAATGAATTTTGATGAGGCTCAGTCCCGTTACGTTTGCAAGTGAACGAGTACTCTGGATTTGTTCTGCTGATAGTTTCAGAACCAACAGCTTCATTACGCTTCTCAAAGTTGGGAGCATTCAGATTCAAACTCAGGTCACAATCCCCAATGGCATTTCCTTTCTGCAGTGGGCCAGGAGACTGTGAAACCATTTTGACATTAGATGACTGGGCTGGACCCTTCTGAGGATTCTTATAAGCAAAGGGCATGTGAGCTGATATTACAGGTGACCAAAGATGAGCTGCTTCTTCCTTTGATTGCGGAACAGACTGGCATGTGTTGCATGCTGCAAAGCTCTGCAAGTTTGAATTCGAGAACCTGTGCCCCATCATATTTCCATCCCATTTGCAACTTTGAGCACAACTACATTTGCTGTTGCCAGCAGCAGGAAATTGGCCTCGTGGTGAAGGCTTCTTTTGAGACTGACTGAATGGACCAAACCCTGCAGTGCAATGCATTTGATCAAGACGGTTCATGCCAAAATGGTTTCCATTGATATAAGGAAAATAATCAACGGACTTCTGTTGGACAGGTGCCACATTTTTCTTTGTTGTGCCATTTTTTGCATTTCTTGCCTGAGCTTTTCGTTTCTGACTGGTTTCCTCTAATACTCTCAAGTCCCCAATGCCATATACTTGAGTATGCTCCATCATCTGAGCATTCCTTGCTCTGCTTGGGGTTTCTAACACATGCTTATCATTTTGAGTCTCATGAAGACATCTCTCATACTGATTTTTCGCCATGAGTTCAACAATTTCCATTGGTATGTCATCTATAGTACCCTTTTCAGACATCTCAGCTTGATGGTTGCTATGCTTCCTAATAACAGGCACACCTGAATTTTTCTCAACCTCAATGATTTTCTGATTCTTGCTTCCGCGAGATATATCCTGATACGGTAAGATGAACAACTTAAAAAGGAGAAGTGCATAAAAAAGAGAGATACACATATTAGTGTTCAAAGTTGATCACAGATGGAAACATTCAATAGTTCTTCACTACTTTTGGAATATCCAGTAAAAGCAAAGGAGAAAAGCATCCATTAGCAGTTACAACCTCAGGTAGGAAAAACAAACTACTTAAACTCCACACTTCATAAATGAACAGTGTATAAATGAAGATTCTATATAGAGCAGTTTCTGTGTTGGGAACAAATGTAATGATAACTATCTGATGCAGATAAGTAATTGATAATATCATATAGTGGCACAATTCCATGATAAATCGTGGAGAAAAAAAGAAGCATACATCACAGAGGACATATATCATACAGTCATCAAAACAGAAAAATCCAGCCCAATAATAGTAGAAAGTGAAGAAGGCTTACCATTTGCTGCATTAAAGAACAGCTCCCTTGTTCAACCTGGGAGCTGTAATTTTGCCTCTCATTCAGAATAGGCATGCTGTAGGAGTAAACTTTTTTACTTGGTTCACCAGGTACTCCATCCTCAGATAATGGATTTGCCATAGATGTAGAAGGTTTGTTTAAATTAGCCAAATAATTGACTTCCACATTTTTCCTCATGAACTCATCTAGTTTGCAAGTGCTATCTTTCCAAGTTGACAAGGAAGGAAATCCATCTTCTTGTTGAGGAAGACATTTTCCGTCATATCTTTGGGTAGCCAAATAGCTGTTGAGAGAAAGATCCAGCCCTTTCTCAGTAGATGCATCTTCTGCCGGATGAAATCTAACAGTTCCTTGCCCATTTGCCTTGATTTCTGCATCTTTCCTTGTATTTGATAGAAAAACCGGCCCAGTATCAGATTGTGGCATCTTGCCTTTCCTCTTAACAAAACCAGATTTTCTATCTTTCTTTGAAGAGTGCAAATCACTCTCTCTAACTGATGGATCATACATTGGTCTAAAAGAAGCACCATTAGCAGCATTCTTGCTTGAATTTCCAAATTTGTCCTGGGCTTCTATTGGCACATTTTCTGCAGTTGGTGATAAGGACGACCATGCATCAAAGTCATGAGATTTCTTAGCTTTCTTCTTACCAACAGTATGGATCCTTTCATTTCCATATCTACTCCAATTATTCTTCATATCAACCTGCAAAGAAATTCTGGCCAATGCATCTTCTTCCAATCCAGTAGTTGCAATTGCATTGGCAGCTTCTCCATCTCGCCTAAAAGTCTTAAGTTTTTTACTCAAAATTTTTGGATGGCTCATCTCTTGGCCTCCCTTCTCTTCTTCCTCCGACAACTTCCTTTTTTTATTCTCACCTGAACCCACTCTAACATTTTCTTGGAGAGACACCTGACCTTGGGAAACAGATCCTATCTCAGATGTATTATTGATCATATTGGAAGGAGAATCTTCTGTCCTGGTGTAATCGGTCTTTGCATCCTCTTTATTACACAACAATTCAGTCAACAAACGCACCTTTCGACTTTTCTTACGATGAAAACCACTGGACTTTTCATGATTTTCAGATGATGCATAATCACACTCATCTAAAATCAGAGGACGACAAACATTGGTCTGAACCTTGATAGGATTGCCTGCCTCGCCAACCATCCTACCATTACATAGTCCAGAAGCATTTATTGACTCCTGTTTGTTGGCTGCAAATGAATGGTACTCAGTTTCACCATTCTGAGTGGAATTCCTTATCCAGCAATTGTTTTTTGTAATCTCAAGCTCAAGGCTGGCATCTTCATGACTTTCACATCCTGGCTTATAGACTCTGACAGATCCATTGCAACCCAATTTTTCTGTTTTGCAAGACATAATAGTCGTGAAAAACCATAGAAGGTAATGTGCAAGTAGCTATACACTTCTATGCAAATCTAATTTCCCAGAAGTAAAAGGTAAAATTGTCAACCAAAATAAAAAAAATAAAATAAAACAAATCAATAAAAAAATTCACCTGTGACATGGTTATGTCTCTCCTGCATCCTACTAGTGTTAACTTCTGTCTCCGCAGAATTGAATCTGGGCATTTCATGACTCACCCAATTTGCTAGGGCATTCTCATTCGCTGAATGAAACCCAAAAATGAAAATTTAAAAAAAAAAAAAAAAAACAAAAGACTAATACACCAAAAGAATCAAATTAAAGTAAGCTTGAACTTTAAGTATACCTATGATGGTTGTGGGTGAAACTTCACCATTCCTTTTTTTCTTATCGATACGTGAGGAAGGATGTGTCTCACTGCCATCCACAATAGTATAAGTATAAGCATGAAATTGTTTTTCCTCAACGGTTTTTGACTTCGGACCTTGTTGATAATCTGACTGAAGCAATGCAGTATCAGTGGCGGGTGGCATCTGAGCACCAGTGCACTTGGAATTAGATGCGGGTGGCATCTGAGCACCAGTGCACTTGGAATTAGATCCAACATGACAATTAAGGTCTGTACCATGACCTTTAGAACCAATTTCACGCAGACAATTCTGGCAACACCACGATCTGAATTTTGGAGCATCCAAAGGAGGAAGCATAGCTGTTTTCTCCTGATCCGACTTGTCCAAATCGCCGTCTAAAGCAAATGGCCAACATATCTTCCAGTTCTTTTTTCGAACTTCAGATACGTAACCACTGAATTCACAATACAACAGAGAGATTTCCATCAATGAAAAGTTATATAGGTACTAAAGATGCTAAATATTCATGAAATATAGCTTATACTTGCAATTATAATACTTGATATACATGAAAATTGTATTTGACATGCAATATGCATCTGGTACATCTCATTTTTCCCCAATCAAATCTATGTCAGTATAAATAGGTACTGATGAAAGGCATACACATTGATATAGAAGTCACAGCTATTCCAATTAAAGGCATATAATCAGTGGTAAGAGTGTGCAACAAGGGCTCCAAGGCTTACCGTATGGAGAAATGCTCACACTTCCCCGCATGTCTGTTGTCATCATTTGCATCATCAAGATCTATGGATATAGAATCAATCTTTACAAAAGACCCCACAGCCTTGGAAGCAATAATAGGATCACTCCTCTTAATAAGATTATCATCCGTCGAAATATCCTTCTCCATGTTATAGCATCTAACAAGCCCTCAATGTTCTCAACATATATAATACTTCCTATGTTCACACAAGTAAGAAATTAGTTGAGTAATATCATTATCACATGCTAGTTAAACAATATACTTGAGGGAAAAATCAATTAACAAGTAAGAAAGAACCTAAGCACTCTAAATCATGTCATAAATCTTGCTTCAAGTCCTAAAGAAAAGCATTAGGGTTTATCGTCAACCAGCAAGAAATCACAAGCTCAGCAAATCATTCACTGCCTTAAGTGTTATACAAATAAATAACAAGGTAAAACACCTCCTCAGATGGTGATATTGCACATAAAATACCAACCTTCTATGATTTACAAGCATATTTAACTAAAGAAATGAAATTTAAAACCCTAGCTTTCCATCAACTCTACATAAAGGCAGGTCACCAGTAACTAAATCGATGCATTACAAACAACAAACTTATTCTGGCATCTTAACTCACCCATTAAAGATGCCAACTTTATTCACATAGTAGGACCAATAAGAGAAAGCCACATGTTAGGGTTTTGTTTCTAGAGGAGCCCACAACAACAAAAAAATCTAGTGTTCTCCAGGAAATGAAACAAATCCACAAACCCAACTCCGACACTCCAAATCTGATTACACAAACCATGCAAACCCAATCCTCAAAAATTTAGGGTTCACTAATTTGTTTTTTTGACTTATAAATTAATTCACAGTCACTAAATAATTAACCCACCGCATCAAAACGACCTAAAGATCACTCAAAACGGCAAGCAGATATTAGTATTGACCCATAGAACCGAACCCAGATAAGAAACGAAAAGCAAGGCCCAAACTTGACGTACTATACACAGTAGATGGAGCTCAATATTTTAATTGAAATCCAGCTGAAACACCCCTCAGCTAAAACTCAACAATCTAAAACCCGACTCAAATCATCGAATCAAAACCCGAATACAAAACACCACATAAAAACCGACCTCGATTCGATCGACGACGACCCGAAACGACCTCGTTTTAGCTCGCTCCACCGATCCTGCACGGCGCGCCGAGAAAATGATACTAACACATAGCCCGCCGGAGCGCCAAGACCCGACCCCGAGCTGCGACCCGAGATTCGCAGCTGACCGAGTGGAATTGGAGTGCGAATTTTCGCAAAACCCTAGAGAGAGAAGAAAGGATTTTTCGATTGTTTTAGAGAGAGAGAGAGAGAGAGAGAGTGAGGAGAAGAAAGAGAGAGAGAGAGAGAGAGAGTTTTAATCTTTTTTTGTTTTGGGTTTTTGATGCCACTCTCAAAAGCATCCATACATGGCCATCATCCATACACACATACATAAATATTAAATTTTACTGCGGAAAAATGCGTCACCCGCCAATGGATCCCCTACACGTGGCGGCATGGTGCGCCTCTTATCGCAATCCAAAAGAAAAAGGAAACCCTAGGCGTAGAGCAAACGGTGAAAAGGTTACTGTTCCCGCACGCGTTGGGTTCACGCTCTGTTTGGGGGGGGTGCTTAGTTTATTTATACCTGTCGTGTCAAAGAGGGCCGGAGATGCCTTCGCACATTAGTGGGGTGAGATTGGTGCGTGGGGGTCAAGCGCGGGTGTGGAGAGTGTGAGTGGGTTGGAGATGGAAACCCTAGATTTTTGTTTGTGGGGAATGAGAGTATCTAACCCTAGCACATTGTTTTATCTTTGCGCCGAATAGGTTAGAAGGGAGCGCGTTTTGTTTTAGGTTTAAAATTGTGGTCTCTCAATTTCATTTCTTTGGGGTGGGTTAGGTCTAGCTATCTTTCTTTTTTTATGCTATATGCGAAATTAATGAGATTTTTAGGTGTGTCATAATGTCCAAGATTATATATATATATTTAATGTTTATCCGATTATATCTATATATCTATTTAATGATATTGGCTTTGTTTTGATCAAAAAAAAAAAAAATGATATTGGCTTTGAAAGTTTTATGTTTTTGGGTAAATATTTATATTGTTAGATAAAATTGAGAGTTCGATTTTCTTATTTTGGATATGTATCCAGAAAACAAAGAGTTAATATGTCATGTATGGTGCTGATTGTCTATGCCTTGAGGTCATCTATCGCTCTCGAAAAATTGAGTGAAAACCCAAGCCTAAGTTGTGAGAAAGATCCAAAATATGAGTGATACGAGGTTTGAGATTATGGCTCGTTCTGAAATAAAAGGTACGTATATATCCTCTACGATGTGATCAGTTAAATGTTGAAATTGGTAATTCTAACGTCGTGCATGATTGGTTTTCTATAGCGTAATTACGGAGGAAGAAAGTCATTATGAACATGCATGGGAACCTCATATTCAAAATCAACGTTGACATATAGAGTGATCAAATAAGGAAGATAGTTAGGGTGCATATGTGTATTTATATACTTAAATCATGCGAAAGTAATACGTACTCACCCGGTGTATATCTTATTCAGTCTTGAACTTCAATGGATTTTGCAGCAGTATATTACAAGTAATTTGTATTGATTAGCGATATGATTTAGAGTAATTTTTATGAGCCATGGCTATTGGGGCGGAATTGAATTTAGATTTTGAGACTGCCGAAGTATGAAACGGATCGATTGAGAACTCATGGTCTGGTCGGGCAAACGTCGATCAACTATAGTTCATCAGTGCTGTTTCCTTCTTACTTGTAATGCTTCTTTATTTCTCAGGCCTTAATAATCTCTTGTCGATTTCTCCTATAAAGAAAAGAAGGAAACAATCATGCAGTGGAGGATTATAGAGTAGTCCATACGATTTAATTTCAAAGCTAAATAATATCGGTAGATTAATTTGATTCTGATTAATTCCATCATGCATGGCATGCGAGCATGGAAATCAAATATCCATATTATTAAATTTCCACGAGGTGATGAAAGAAAGTTGAATCTGTAATGTCCAAGAATTGTACGTTCTATATAATTAAGCACTTACTAGCTAATATAAAAGAACGATGAGATCGATTGGACATTGACATGTACACCGCCCGGTCTTTTTCTTTGTACCCTCTGGTTATGCCTTGTAAAGTGTAATACGTTGGGACTTCTTAATTAATTAAAATTGGACTATAGATGAAATCTCATGCAGAAAAATCAGATGGAATTAACAAACCGTGGAGAATATTAATCTACTGAATCAATTAGATTAACTATATACATATATCAGAGTATTTGTAAGCACTGTTCATGGGAACCCCATTATTATAAATAATCATAAAAGTTGATGTCTTTTCGACTGTCATATATGGCGGGCTAGCTAAGGCAATAGGACATGTTTTGGTTTCTAGCTGTATGCATCAAACCCAGTGCTGTCTACCCAATCGATTTGAACCTTGAAGATTAAAACAACAAAACTACAGTATAATTAGGGAGGAGAAGTGATTTTGTTAACTAATCTCATTTAGCTGCACAAATAATTTGCACCAGATTTCAAATACACGTGGCACGACTAATGTATAAGTTCTAACTGAACTGATTGATTAATCTGGACGCGCGTTTTGTACTAAACCAACAACCCAACAGGCTATATGATTGTGTCAGCAATACAGCTCTGAACAAGAACCACTGTATATATTTTTCACGGGATGTGAATTTGGGATGGATTAGTACCAAGAATTATTTGGTAAAATATTATTAGGGAGATCGGGCCCTCTCCATATATAATTATATCTCCTTAATTATTCAAATGAAGATCCAAATGAAGACTCATTATATATATGTATGTGTATACATGATTAAAGAACTGTTAAGTAGAGGAAGTGCTTCCATGACCCAAGAACTCTGTCTGCTCCTCAAATTTATAACCTGCTTGATCGTATATGCTTATTGCTAAGTTGCTAACAGCCTAACAGATCGAGTTGAAAAACAAAAAGTCCATATAAATCACCCATAATTGAATATATCTCTGCTTTTTGCCAAGGCAACTTGACCCAGTAATCAAACTTTCTAAGATATATAATGTGGCACGTTCTTAATTTATATATAGAATAGATCCACCACATATGGTCTAGACTTGAATCTTTCGCATATGATCCATATCAGCCCTAATGAAAATTTTGTGTCTAGTATTCCTTTTAGGTAGCTACGCACCCTCTTCGCTTTCATGCTGCTTAATCTTCTTCTGTTCTTCAGGACTTTAATCAAATCAATCTTACTGATATATCTGATATCCTGCATGGATCTATGTGTTTTAATCTGTCCTTAAGTCGTATTCTTGATCGGCCTTGAATCAATAATTGAGGCCATCATTCACTTGAGGTTTTGGGAGACTTGGAGTGGTGGACTTCTCATTACATTGGAGATAAATGGCAATGATAAAGTTTTTTTGTACGGGGATGGATATATGCAACCAGATTTAACCATGTCCGTACAATTCAGTTCCTTTTCACCTATATGTTAAGGTAAATTAGTCAATATGAAGGCATGGCAAATATAATGGATAAAAGGGTATGTTTAACCGAAGTTTTGGAAGAATTTGTAGGGAGATAAATTTAATATACGGTACCATATATATACTAGGAGAATGTTTTTAGACCGTAGTTTGTTAAAATTAGAGCCCTGACCAACCAGGTTTTGCCCAGAAAAATTATTTCAAGGATTTTTTTTTTTTTTTGAGAATGTATTTCAGGGAATTAGTTACTGGGTAGTTGATTAATTTAGTTAATTTGGTGGTTTTGGACCACGTTGCATATATTAAACGATCGAGTACCTAACGGACCGGCTTTGCGAGCTTTTCCATAATATTATTGCCTATGATTGTGACCCGACAGCTCTTTCAAAATCTCTACTTCGTACAAGATTGCTTTGGCAGTAACTCTCCTACGCACACACACACTTATACAGATATCTACAATCGATCAATCATCGTGACTCGATCGATCTGCATCAATTAACTAGCAGTGGCATGTATATATGCACATGATAAATGAATCGATATGATAAGTACATTACATATACACCCTGGATAGTTTAAAGTAGTACTAATTACTATTGCTAATGAGTGAGCATGATGGAACATAAATCCTAGATCTAGATTGCTAAATTCTGAAACCTTGTGAACATGCATATCAAAGGAATTTGAGATTGTTGGTAAATTGAAGAGGCAATTAAATTGTGAAATAGTGAAATTTAATGTTATTCACTATAATGCAAAAAATTAATCTCAATAGTCTCAAATGTTTCAGATGTGATTTTATATATCAATTTGACAGCAGCTAGCACGTTGCATTCATTTTTACTAACTTAGTGGTAGAAATGGTAAGATAATTAAGAACATCAAAACAATGGTAAAAAATACATTAAATTAAACATATATTAGCTAGCAATTAGTGTATGTGCCAAAGAACTTGTAAATTAACCACCACAGGTGGTCGAGTTGCTAAGAGCCTCTAGGTGTGGAGGTTCCACACCTGGGTTCGAATCCCGCCGACGCTGATTGAAGTTAAATCTCAATCTATTCTTGGTGGCCAGGGAGGAGGAAGTGTTCTGACATGATTCCCGGCACAGATTAATCTCTAGGCTTAGGAAGTCTTTGAGGAACTGTGTGATCTCGATAAAAAAAAAAAAAGACTTGTAAAATTGTACAGAATAAAACAGTGCATATATATAATAACTTAGAAACATGAAAAACTAGTAGAGAAGGAAGCTATAGTTTTTATTTTCCCTTTGTTACAGGAGCTATACTTTTGATTTCCAATTCTTTATATTAGCAACATCGAAGTTTTTTTTTTTTTTTTTTTTTTTGACTTCTTAAAATGAGTTTGGTACTAATATTTATTTGGTGGTTCTAGCTGGACTTCCAAATTTGCTATTTGGATCTCTCATACTTAGTAACCTCTAATTTACTTTTTAGAATACTTGAAAAACTAAGTAGACCTCCTTATTTTTATCAAAACACCCTTGAACATGATATATAACAATCTGTTGCTCTACTTTTTATCTGTATCTTTAACCATGAGAAGAAGAATTAATGAATCAAAATCACATGATATTGCGCATGCTCTCTTATGAGTAGGGCTCTCCTCCACCAACATTAATCAGAGGGTTGGTTCTCAATCTTGATGTTGTTAGAATCCCTTTGAATTTGTTAAAAGAAGGATTTCAAGGGTTTTGGGTTGGAAGATCGAGTAATAACTATATCATAATATTCAATTAATTTAGTTTAGGGAAATTCCAAATCAGATTGTTTTGTTTTGAATTAATTTTGTATTCAATGATAATTATTATTATTTTTACTTAATTGTTTTAGGTAAATTATAAAAGGAAATATATGGGTAATATAAGAAAATTCCGGGAAAAAAATTAATTGAATGTTATATTTGGGGAGATAAGAAGAGTATTTTTTTTTTCCTTCCATTTTTATCTATTTGTCCTTATTTGTCTTATCATATGACTTGACAATTAATAATTGAAAAAAGTTGGAGGTTCAAATACCAAATTTGGAGGTCCAACTAACATTTATTTCTTAAAAAAAAAAAATAGTCTTCTCAAATTTTTTTTTGAACAAGAGTCTTCTCAATTTATTAACATTAACCAAAAATAAACTAAATGGCCATTGTCTTTTTGTGAAATTCATAAATAATGGGTATGAGAATGAAGCCTTTCTTTATTTTATACCCTTTTAACAAAAAATCTAAACCAAAGGCAAAGGGCGCATGTTTAGACTTTAGAGTGCTGAATTGATGTGGGAGAGAGCAAATAAAGGTCTTATTGGTATTTTCCTGTTCTTTTAACTATAGGATCGGATTTACCACAATAGAACACTACATCACCTATTCATTAATAGGGGAGTATTAGAGAGATTTTTAGGAGCAAACATAGGGTACGTACTTAATTAGCAGCATAAGCTTAACATAATTTGTGCTAATTAAATAATTAATCGGGGCATGGTTATGTTGTACGGCCTATCATTTATCAGTGGAGCTGCTAGAGCTGTCGGTGGTGGTGGACCGCCGGTGCTCTCTTTTAAGTCTTAATAATGGTTTATTGGTGGAGGTGGCGAATAAGGCAATTTATCTGTAATTGTGGAAGAAAAAGGAAACTGAGATGTCCGTTGGGTTTGTGGTTTTTCGCGTTAAATTAGTAGGGTAAACGGTCAAATAATTAATTAACTTTTTGATCTTGCAGTTCATTGAAAAGTGTGCACTTCTTCAAAGATAGTAATCAAACCTATATTTGCCTACCTGTTTGTACGCATATTCTATAGGCAACACTACCTCTCAGTCGGACTGTGGAAGTCGGATCCGTTTGGTAATTAACAGGGAGAAAGAGAGAGCAGTACGTGGGGGGATTGCTGAGAGAGAGAGAGAGAGAGAGAGGATTGCTGATGAGCAGTAATAAGGGCGGAGGATTGGTGATCGAGCGGTGATGGGGGCGGAGGACTGGAGGAGTGAATGATTCACCTTCTTTTTAGTTTTGTCCAAAAGGCCGGTAGGTACAGTTGATTCTAAATGTTAGAGATGTACTATACTCACTGTACTGTATACCTGAGCTGTAATTACAATTTCTATCTGCTCAGTTTAGAAGAAATTTCTTCTTTCTCTTTTGGTCAGAACAGCAAAGTTCATCTCACCGAAGCACCGGAAAATTACCATTCAGATTTCAGAATATAATGCAAGGCCTGAATTTGTACCTTATTGAATTGAAAACCTCATCTCAAACGGAAGAGAAAAGTATCGAATCGAAAACTAAACTTTGCGAGTCATTAGTATCGTCATATGTGTCTTTTTTTTTTTTTCTTTCGTTTTCATGAGTGTCATACATATCCTTTTTTTTTTTCAATATCTCGGATTTTCAGTAAAGAAGTAGATTAAAAGTGAAGATAAAAAAAAAAAAGAACACAAGAGTATTAAGTAGAAGTCACTTTTTAGTTAAATTTAACTAAAATTGTGAAATATAACTATTGATATAACAATTTTGCTTCAGCAATTAATAGTAGCTATTTTAAGTGATATGATATGTTTTGTTGAATCATAAACTGACATGTGGACAAAATGAGAAGAGATAAATATAACTTTTGCTTTGACTATTTATGATTTACTAGCTAAATTAACTAGTAATTTTAGCTAAAGTTAAATTTAACTTACCTATAACTATTATGTTGGAGTTGAATTTTGCTTCAAGAATAGCTATATATATATATATTTAAGAATTAAATTTAGCTACTCTATTGAAGATTTCCTAAGAGAAACATAAATATAAAAAAAGCAAGATATTGGCAAAAGTAGTCGGTGGTAATGGAGAAAACAACATCGTTGCTTGACAAGTGGGTAGTGATTCGTATGGATCACCGATAACAGTTATTTCTTACTCTTTAAATAATTCTTTTTTGTATGTTTAAAATATTCTCATAATAGCTTGCATTTTCATGATCGAACTACAACTAATCACATCACGTGGTTGTAGTATTTAGCGGACAATGCTAAAACCATCACAAGGTATTTGAATCTATGTCCAAATATTTAATGATACTAACAAAAATATCCACCTGCCAAGTAGGAGTGTAAAATGGCCGGGGCCTTCACAAATATTTGAAGCCCATGCCCTATCCATGAGCCCGGTAAACTTCGGGTCAATAGAGCCCGCCCACGTCCTGTCTTGTATTTGGCCATTACTGAGTTGAATATCGAACTCAATTTTTAAAATTTTTAATCTTTTCAAATTCACCTATTAAATAATAATTAGCATTCTTCATACATGCTCTGTATGTGTAGTAGTTTTTTTTTTTTTTTTAAGAAAATGAAAAAATAAATGAAACAAAACAATTATTGCAGAGAGAAAATAGTAGAGAGAAAAGTTGGGGTTGTGGAATCATTTCTTTTTAACTTTCTTAATAAAAATTTATTTTATAATTGTCATATTTACCCTTATAATTTAATTTATTCTCAAATTTTTTTAATTTTTCATAGTTAAATCTGTCCAAATTTTTAGTTTTGGCTAAGAAAACATTTTCTCTTAATAATAGTATAGATATTTTTTTTGAATCAAGGAAATAACTTTATAGATTAGAACTCAATAGAGTTGATTACAATCATATCGTAACACATCCAGAACACTTTCTAGAGCATCATCCAAACAAGAGAAACACAAATAGGTCCATTCATTGAACACTCCATGCTCCGCCATTACATAATAGCTTGAATCTTCCTTCAATGCTACTCCAGAAGATTCACTAGTACCACAGGTGACAAACACAGATATAGTTCGAAATAACCCTCCGGGATCCCAAATACGAAACCCTAAAGAATTAGAGTCCATGAGTTTGGTCCACAAACAAGCCCAAATACAAGAAGTATCCAAACATAACTTGGACACCCAAAGTGTTCCAACTAATCTGGGTCTTGGACATGAGTTGGGCCACCCAACAGATTTGGGCCGCACATTGGGCCTTGAAAGTGATCTGGGCACCCAACTCAAATCCCGCCGTCCTTTTCCTGCACCGATCACGATCGCCGCTGCACGTACAGGCTGCCAGCCGGCCTGATGTCGAACCCTCAGACGCGAAGCCCAGGCCACTGCATTTTGATATCTTTGAGCCGTCGTCGCTGTCGTGAAAGCCAACGTCGTGTGCCTTAGTGACTTCGCCATAGATCCGACCACCGTTGATCGGAGAGCATAGTATCCCATCACCCCTAGCAGCTCCTCGGATATGCTCAGTAATCCCAATTTTGACCACACATCCTTGAGCCGCCCTCGCTATGGTCGGGCCCGACCTGAAATATCCATCCCAGCAATTAGACACTGAAAGGCCATACCGCCCTAACACCGTAGGCCAGTTTTCGTCTGAGATTCCTCTTGAGAAAAACGGAGACCTGAGTCGATCGATTCAATCTGCCAGAGAGATTGATGTGGTTGGGAGTTCGCCGAAAAGAGATGGCTTTGGAGGGCTGAAAGGCCATGAAATGTGGAGAGAAGAACTCCCCTTAGAGAGGAGGCCAACGTCGGCCGCCATTGGAGAACCCTAAGAACAGGGAGTCTAGGGTTTGGAGAGAGCATTCTAATTAAACCGGACACATTATGAATATAATAGTATAGATATTGATGATGATGATGATAATATGTATCGACTCATAAAGGAAATCAAATATAAAATTATGTATAGGTTAATCATCAATTAGGTGCCTAACATGACAAGAATTGAAATTTTAGCTCTTTCTCCAAGTTTACAAAAACTCATTTCGCTTTAAACAATCCCGCAATACTTAACTATTGCTTTAAACTCATTTTGTTCAATTCCAACATTGTACAAGTACACTTTGGGTCTATTCACCAAAGTTTTTTTTTTCAAACTATTTTGTCCACTAGTAGTAGTATCAATTAGGACTATAAAACCAGAAAAATATAATAAATACTAGTTATTTTTTCTTTTGGACAATAATAAAATAAAAAGGAAACTATAAGAATAAAATCTAGTGATGTTCAATAAATTCAAAAATATAATACTTTAATTATGCTTCACTGGATAAAGCGTAACAAGTTACGCTGTAGCCGCCGGGAGAACAATTCGTTTTTCAAAATTAAATTTCGCACTTTCTGTCTCCATAGTTTTGAATGTTAACCGTCCATTCGCTTCCTAGGTCAAGTACCACTCAATCTCCACCCTCCACGTGTACCCGGACCCCCACCCCAGGACTCTAATTAGCGCCAAATTCCACTCGCGTCGCTTTCCCAGAGAAAAACCTAATACCCCACAAATCCAACGGCTCCCAACCCTTCCTCACCCTCACGCGAAATCCCCACCGCTCAACAAAACTTTCAATTTGGTCCGTTGGATCGTCCAATGGCCTCATCAACCCCTTCGTTATTTAGGAAATTCAATTTCAAAAAACGTCGAGAGGGAGAGAAAAAGAAAAAAAGGACCAAAAGCGAGGTGGTGTTCTCTCTATTCTCTCTATCTATCTTCCCTAATCTTCCGAATCCCCCAATTCCGTTCAGGCTTCACCGCTCTCTGATCGAACTCGGGGTTTCCCGTAGCGTCGGATTTAAGTTATTCCGATTCCGTTTCTTCGTCTATGAATTTTTGTTTTTGTTTCGTAACTTATGGTCAGTTTTTTCACCGCCGGTGAATTTCTTCCGGTCCGAGACGGTTTCCGGCGGCGTGTGGAGGTCGGAAACGGATCGGTTTAATGTTTGTTTGCTTTCAACGATTTTGAGGATTTTTTGTTTTGAATTAAATGTGAGATTGGGAGAGAGAAGGCCAATTGTGCTTGCTCGTTTTTGGAATTTGAGAGATTAATGGAGCAGAGCGAAACGGTTTCCGGTACGGCGCCGAAGAAATTGGCGAGGCAATTGGATTTCACGGCGCCGGTTCAGCCGTCCGTTAACTCTGCGTTGCCGGAGCGGTCTGGACCGGCGGCGGTTCAAGTACAGTCGCAGACACAGCCGCATCTGCGGGCGCATCCACAGACGCAGCCGTGGTCACAGCCACAGCTACAGCTACAGTCACAGTCACAGTCACAGCCACAGCAGCTGCATAACTCGCCGGCACAGTTGGCGTTACAGTCACAACAGCAGGGGACGGTGGTGCAATCGCCGAAGCCGTATTTGACGCAGGCGGTCTTGCACTTTCAGGCGAGGCCGGTGGGGCCTACGATGCCCGTGAACGGCCGGATTGCGCACTTGCCACCGAAATTGGGGTAATTTATCTGTGGACTGTTTTTCAAGAGCTGAAAGATTTGAATTTTATTGTTATTTGTATGGGAATTTTTGAAATAGGCTCTGGAATACAGCTAAAATTTATGTTCTTGTGGTAGGAAAACATTGCAAAATAGGTAAGGTATGTGTGAATTGCAAATGTGATGGAGTATGTACTGGTTTTAGTTATGCACATTGATAACTTATCAAGAAGAATGAAGTCATGGAAAATAGTAGTAATTTAAAAGACTAGTTCTCTCTTAATCATAGAGAAGGTAGTAAAGACTCTGCTTTATACATTACGTTTGATGTTTCTTTTTGGTACAAGAGGCTGGAGGGAGAAAGGTTTCAGGTCTTTGGTTCGGGTAGATGCGCTCCATCATTGGAGCTTTCAGTTTATATGATTCATTGCCCAAGCTTGTTCGCCTCTCTTTTAATAAAATTATGTTCTAATCCCATTGATTTTGAATGTTTCGTATCATGTAGTTTATATTCTTTTTGACATTTGCGTACATATGCTTTTCTTCAGAAAACACGAGTCTCCTAAACCACGCGCACGCAGCGAAGCGAAAGAAAGTACTCCAAAGAAACAAAAGCTGTGCAATTGTAAAAATTCACGGTGCCTCAAGTTGTAAGGACATATAATCCTTTTTATGGCTTTTAGCTTGTGTGCTTCTGTCTCTATGAGGTTTTGTTAATTTGAACTTAAACACCTAACCACCTATTGTGGACAATCTCTTGAGTTACATATGGAGAGTGAGGGAGATGTTATGGATATTTACATTATTCGTACAGCTCAACGTTGCATATCCTGCCGGTTTGATATTGAGTGAAAACCTGAAATTCATTGTGACCTTGTCATGCTTACTTTCTACTATGATGTTTTTCTTGGGGATACAGTATAACTTTGTGGAATATGGCATATGCATGGATCTGGCGAATCACATAAGTGATCTTCCTTTAGATGATCTTTTCCTTTTAAATGAATACAGAAAAAAACAATTTGCTTATTAATGGGTTAAGTTGCTAAATATGTCAGTTACTACGAAATGTACTGTCAATAGTGTTTCTTTTTAAGTTTTCTGTACTACGTTGAATTCTATGCCTACATAGGTGGCACATAATATTTCTGGTTGGACTATGATTCAAAGTTTGGTCATTTGGTAGGTACTGTGAGTGCTTTGCAGCTGGAATTTATTGTAAAGGATGCAACTGCATAAATTGTCATAATAATGTGGACAATGAAGCTGCTAGGCAGGATGCGGTTGGAGCAATTTTAGAGCGTAACCCAAAAGCATTCAGACCAAAGATTGCTAGCAGTCCACATGAATCTCGCGATTCTTGGGTATCTAATCTGACTTATTTGGAGCTTGATTGGTTCCCTTGCATAAATTTCAACATGGTCATACTTATTTATCCTAGTATCACAGAATTTTATATGTCAACGTCTTGTGCCAGAATAATATGTTTAATAATTTGAGGTATTCATGTTTTTCGTTCAAGCATGCATTGATAACTTGAACAAATCCAGTTCAGTGTGCATTGATAATTTGTTTAAACGTATTCAGGAAGATGCTGGGGAGGTTCAAAAGCACCACAAAGGATGTGCTTGCAGGAAGTCTGGGTGTCTCAAGAAGTACTGTGAGTGCTTCCAAGCCAATGTTCTGTGTTCTGAAAACTGTAAATGCATGGACTGCAAGAACTTTGATGGAAGTGAAGAAAGAAGGGCTATCTTTCATGAAGATCACAATACGATAGCCAACATGCAACAGGCAAATGCTGCCATTAGTGG
Organism: Rosa rugosa; assembly: GCF_958449725.1. Lineage (NCBI taxonomy): Eukaryota > Viridiplantae > Streptophyta > Magnoliopsida > Rosales > Rosaceae > Rosa > Rosa rugosa. Next base: position 54,664,268 of record NC_084822.1, on the reverse strand, counting down.
GGCCATTGGATCTTCTGGGTTTGGGCCTCTGGTGTCCAGACAAAGACCGAGCGATGAACTTTTTTCTGGCATTGGAGCCAGAGATCAATCAGTTCACCGGATTACACAGGCTCAGCAGGTACAATTTGTCAGAATACTTGAATATATTAAGTATTGATAAGATATACTTAACTGGTTGCTTACAATGAAGCGTGCAATTTGAGTTTTGCATTGTTGTGTGAATAATTTGATAAATTGTTCTTGCCAGGCTTAAAGATTACATTTTTTTATATCTTATGAAAGGATATGCTAATGTTGTCAATGATCATTATTCAAGACAAATTAATTGAATGTGGCATTCTCTTTAAGATTAAACTAGGTCTTTCTTTCTCCCTTTCCATTTTCATTTCCTCTACTTTAGCCAACAGGTTGAATATTAATTTTTTTTTAATATTTATCTATATATTTATTTTAAATTTTGACTCCAATCAGGAAAATCACTTAAGACCTCCTATGGCCTCTTCTTCTCTGTTATCTGTTCCTACTTTTGGTACTCCTAATGCTGCAGTATCAGGATCTTCAAAACCCACATACAGGTGTGTCAAATTTCTTAAAATTGCTGTAGAAACCTTTTTTTCTTTTCATTTTTCCTTCAATATATAACCCTCGTCATTTTCATTACTGAAGATCTATGTTGGCAAATATCATCCAACCGGAGAACATAAAGGATCTGTGTTCACGTCTGGTTGTAGTTTCAGGAGAAGCTGCAAAGGCACTTGCAGGTTTGGTTATATACAGACCTCCATCTTTCTTTTCTGCATGATATCTTTGCATCTCATCACACTTTTGTAGTCTCTTTCTCTCTCTCTCTCTATTTTTTATTTTTTATTTTTATAAACAATAATAAGAATAATAATAATAATTATTATTATTATTCTTATTTTCTTTCCTTTTATATGTGTGTGTCTCTGTGTGCACGCTGTAAGGCAACTTAAGGGACACTATGAGGTTGAACCCTAGGAAGTAGGTGAAGTTACTATTTAGGTTCAGAATTCTTCTTTTGTGCTACTAGAATTAAATTCTTTCAAGAAAATAACATTCAGAAGCTGTTTCTGAATGGCCTAATTAGTAACCTCTTGGTTATTAACCAAAATCAAGCATATCCTTTTTCCTTCTGGTTTTTTTTTTTTGGTCATATTCCATGGTGTTTTCATTTCTCTTAGGTTACCAGATTTCTGATTTCGTTTGAACGACCATGTATAGGAGACTTATTGTTTGGCTTGTAGTCCAAGTCAATAGTCCAATACATATAAGCATCTGAAAGATCTCCTTTTCCTTAGCATATTTTATATTTTCCCCTTCTGAATTGCTAGAGTAGGGTCAGATATTCTTTATTTTAGTTGGGTTTTGAATTTCCAATGTAACATGTACAGAAAATAGGCAAAAAGAGATGATTGATAAGACTACTACCATCTCAGCCACTCGAGAGGGGAAAGAAAGTAAAAGGGAACAAGATCAAAATTCTGCGCATGGTGACCGTTTGGGAATGAATCAAGCAGATAGAGATGGCAGCAGTGGTTCTGGATCAGATGGAGGCGATGTGCAAAATAGTAGACCAATGTCCCCTGGAACACTTGCCCTGATGTGTGATGAACAAGATAAGATGTTTATGGCAGCTGAGCTGCCAAATGGGATAACAACGAATAGTCCAAGCACAACTCAGAATCCATCTCAGGAAATAGGTTGCACGGAGGTTTATGAAGAGCAGGAAAGAGTTGTCCTCACAGGATTCAGGGATTTCCTAAACCTTCTTATTACTCGTGGTAGTATAAAAGGTGAGCTTCTTCAAGTTCAAATTCTGAACTTATAATTGTCGAAACCTAAAATGGGTGGTCTTTTCATTCTAGGCAAAATGCCGATTAGCATTGTCAATATTCTTGAGAACTTGATATTCTCACATAAAATGCAGTTGGCTATCTGATGGAAGACATTCTTGCATATTTTGCTCTCTGTCTGGAGTATTATGATAACTGGGAGAATCATGTTTTCCGCTATTAGAATTAGTGCAACACTGAATCTTCAATATTAGTCGTTCATAAAATATAAGGGGTTTTAATTATTTTAAAGTCCTGACATCAACATTCAAATTTTCCATGAAAATCTCCCTCATCTGCTTCTAAGATTTTGCATAACTAAGGTCCAAAGTTTTGCATTTTTAAAATGTAGAATTAGTCAATCAAAACTAATTGTGAAGAAGTTACTAAAGGTCAAACATAGTAAAAGGGAAAGCCAGGACCCTTTTTGATGAATTTTTATGTTTTCATATGTCCAACTAACTGAAGAGAAAGAGTCCTTACTCATTTGTTTCTCACTTTGCAGAAACAATGTGTTCTCCCATAGCCAAAAGGGAGAGGGAAATCCAAAAGGATTCTGTAGAGGGTGGAACCCCAAAGAAACCCAGGTGCGAGAAAGCAACATACAGCAATGACATTGGGAAATCTCCTGCTTCAACAAATGGTAAAGTGCTTCAGTCAGTAGTCACTTATGTCTCTGAAGTTGGATTGCCCTTGAAAAATAATACTGGGCAATAAAATCCCATTGATAGAGTCGTTACTTTAGGATAGGATTAGATCAAGTGTTATCACTGTTGAGACATTTGGGCATGATTTCTTGCCATATCAGTTTACCTTAGGTCTTGTAAAACATTTTTGGAGAATCTAGTCATAAGTAGACCCTTCTGTTTCAGCATAATTGAAATCCAAAAATAGTTCTAAATTTTGTTATGCTTTCTATGTTGATGTATGATGCAGTGAAATTCCGGTAACTTAGAGGTTGCTTATAGAGCTGTAGTCTAATTTAGCTCCTCACAGGCTTACGTGAGAACTTGTTTCGTGGACATAAGATCAGATATTGATGGTTGAGATACAGAGTAATTAAGAAGCATCTCAATACATAGCTGGTCCCCAGTTGAAACACTATTTGAAACCTTATTAGAGAATAGTTTGTTATGCTATTTGATACATGAAAAATCCAGTGTCTTCTAATGCTCAACTCATGTGCCTCTGGCTAATCAGTGTTTTACTGTAATGTCATCTTGTCGAATCCAGATTGCTGGATTTTTCCTTGTTATTGCTCGACTCTGCGTGTTATAAATCCATAGTGAATGCCTAATAGTTCTGTTCTGGGCTTGTGATGGATCAATTTGAACTCTTAAATTTGTATTAAGTTGAGATTGAAGAAAGCGAAAGCTATCCACTTTCTCATTGTGGTCCATATTAGATGCCTTGGAGTGATGAAAGTGTACAAAAATTTGCTTTGATCTTAGCCTCTTGAATCCATGAAAGGACTTTCATGAAGCCAAGCTTGTTGTACTCAGTCAGGTGGAGCTTCCTTGCATCTTCCTGAACTTGGTTTTTACTTTGATCATTGTCTGAATTGTGCTTCCTACTACTGTCATTTTCTTTGGTACATTTTGCTTCAAACAAAAACTTGTTTCCATCATTGTTCTTTGCTGCCACAAGGAGACAAGCTCCTGTAGCCAAATCCTAAACGGGCTGTTGGTTACTTTTGGGGTCTTGAAATGTCTTATTATAATGTTCTACACAACATAATAATAATGTTCTCAAGTATGGGCAATTTTTTTTTTTTGCATTTCAACATGGGTATATAAATTGGATTTTTTTTTTTTAAAAATGTCCTTGTTGGGAAACTTTTGTAAAAGGAAAATTAAATTAAATGAGAATTTTTTTCTTATAATATGTCTTTATTAGAAATTATCCATAATTGGAACATTCAATTTCCAGGAACATCTGGCCGGGTGCCGGCGATCAATTAAAATAGAATTATCTGAAACATTCAAAGATCAAATCAAACAAATTAAAGCAAAAAATTAAGGCACCGAAATCAGATTCTTGCATTAACAAAAGGAAGAAAAAAGGGACTACATGCCAAAGAAGATCAACTCTAATAGAGAGAGAGATCACCTTCCTCATATAAAACATCTGAATCCCATGCTTACTGGTTATCACCCAAAACCAAAAGGAGAAACTTATCAGTTTAACACCCAAATCCTGAATAACCATATCAAGAGCTTCAGAAACCCAGAATTAGTAATCATCCAATCCATGGAACAACACTCCAAAAACACCTTTACATTTTGTAATTATTATTTCCACAAAACAACAATAATACTTCTTTTAGTTTCCATTATAACGCTAACGCTAACGCTAACACAAACCCAACTCTTCTCTCCAATGAGCACAATGACCCACGCTCTCATCATCCATCTTCCTCTGCAGCACTCCACTCTATCATCACCATCCACCACCCTCCTCCCGCACGTGCGACCTCCCCTGGCCCACACGTGGGCACGCTCCCCGCCAAAAATATTCCCCTATAAATACCGGTCCCTGTCTCAGTCTCAGTCGACCGGACCCAGATCAAACACTGACACCCAAATGGCCGAGGAAGCTGTAGACGCCCAGAAGCTTCGTTCCGAGTTTTACAGAGTCTTGAATAGCAGGCGATGTGGCGAAGGTGAGCCAATGAGAAGTTTCATTTACGTTGCTCTCTATCTTTGTTCATTAATTAAGTACGTAGTACGTAGTCTTGACTGGTTTGGTTCAGTTTTGTTGATATGAGAAGTGGAATTGTTTCAGTTCCGTTAACGGTGGAGCCGGCGAAACCGGTGACCAATCCTTTGTTTCAGGAGGCTAACCCTCCAAGCTTCAGCGAGGTTCGAATCTCCTCGTAAAGTTTGATTCCTATATCATGATCCATTTTTGTTTTATGTATTCAAACGTTGGTGTTGGGTTTTTCACTAGGCAATGAACGCTTGCCCCAAGGCTAACATTACCAACTTTAAGGAGAAGCTACAAGAGGAAAATCTTTACCTAATTACTGAGGTAAGCTACTTGGGTGTCTTAGTTTGAGGTTAGCCTAATTTAACCTAATTAATCAAAATATTTATAATAGTAAATTTTGGTTTGAGTTGATAGGCAGGAGAGCAGGGGAGGTTACCTGTGTTGATTTTGAGCATGAAGGAAGAAAAAAGTACCCAGAAAAAGCCTGCTGTTGTTTTTCTGCATAGTACTAACAAGAACAAAGAGTGGTTGAGACCATTGCTTGAGGTATCCTATGTTTGATCTTTATTCAAATCTTTGTTCCTGTTAAAGCACAGTTCAGGCATATTTGCCTTTTCTTTTTCAGGCCTATGCTTCAAGGGGATATGTAGCGATTGCGATTGATTCTCGCTACCATGGTGAACGTGCCACTAATATAACCACTTACCGAGATGTGTGCATTCTTATGCCCTGCTCTTTAGTTATGAAATTTTGGCTTGTTGATACTAAAATCACAATCTAGAACTGATTTGTTGCACACACCTACCGTCTAAGAACATCAGACAAATACTTATTCTGTGAGTGAGGCCTGGTAGTGATCTGGAAATCTTATTAATGTGCAGGCTCTCATATCAGCATGGAAAAGAGGAAATACAATGCCATTCTTATTTGATACGGTAATTAGTAATTCCCCTTAAGTAGTTGTCTGCAAATTATATAGTTACTGAACTGTTACTTTGAATGTAAGAATTAAATTGAAACACAATTAGTGATCGAGATTCTACCCCACAGAAGTCTAGTTAGTGAAATCATTGGGGTTAGTTATCTGATGGTGTTGTTTCATAAACGATGTAAGTTTTATTATCGCAGGTCTGGGACTTGATAAAATTGGCAGATTATCTAACACAGAGGGAGGATGTAGATCCTGCTAGGCTAGGAATCACTGGTGAATCACTGGGAGGTGTGCAAAGAAAACTTGATAAGATGGGAACTTGAATATGACTTTTGCTAAAAAGTGCAGAACTGATCGTGTTATTTCGCAATGCAGGTATGCATGCATGGTTGGCTGCTGCTGCTGACACCCGCTATGCAGTGGTTGTCCCTATAATTGGTGTTCAGGTAGTATGTCTAATTCGTAACTTCTAATTTTATCTAGTGCGAGTACAACTAACTCACCCTTTATGCAACTGTGATAGGGGTTTCGATGGGCGATAGACAATGATAAGTGGCAGGCTCGAGTGGACAGTATAAAACCTGTTTTCGAAGGTAAGACAAGTGGTATATCATTCAGTCTTAACGTCCATTTCAATAGCAGCTTGTAGAGATATTTTTATATTTGCTTCTCTGATTCTTTCATTATCTTGGTTGCATTCCAGAAGCACGAATTGATCTAAACAAGAGTGCGATTGACAAAGAAGTAGTGGAGAAGGTTAGTTGCATACTTGACTCTTCTGATATGATATCCTGGATAGTTCGATTTACACTTCAGTATGCTTACTGAAGTTGGATGGCATCTTACAATTTACACATCTGACCAGGTGTGGGATAGGATTGCTCCAGGTCTGGCCTCTCAGTTTGATTCTCCTTATACAGTGCCAGCTATTGCACCGCGTCCTCTATTGATTTTAAATGGTAAAATCCTTGTTTGCAGTAAACCGTTAATAATCCTATCCAAATCGTAATGCAGTACAATACTTACTTAAATCTAAATGAATATAACCCCTGAAACTTCTGTTGTCCACTGAATATAGTGGTCTACGCGTCCTGCAATGCCCTATATTATGTCAATTTTTTTAACCTTCAGTTGAATATTCAGCTAGATCAAATTTCTGTTTGTTTTCAGTCATGTAGGATCATGTTTTATTGAGTATCATATACATTTTTTTCCAAAAATAATAGGTGCAGAAGATCCTCGATGTCCACTCGCTGGTCTGGATGTTCCCAAAGCGAGAGCACTCAAGGCTTATGAAGATGCACAGCGTGTAGATAAATTTAAGGTATGTGGTAGTAGCGCCTTAAGGAAAAAGAGATTATAACACAGCAAGCACTTTAACCTATTCGTTTAAACAAGTTAATACTTCATCACAATATGCCAAAAGCATGATATTCAGTTTTAACTCTGCATCTCATAATTGTTTAGATAAATGCAAAGTAGTGTTTCCTCTTGTTTATTTTTTTTCATTTGCAGATTAATTGACAAAGCTAACGTACATTCTCCATTTCTTTAAACCCAGTTAATAGCAGAGCCCGGCATCGGCCACCAAATGACCGCTCTTATGGTAAAAGAGGCAAGCCACTGGTTTGATAAATTTCTCCAGTGAGGCTATTCGGTGAAAGTTGTTATCTTTGTTTTTCATCAAGTAAAATATACTTTTCCATTGTATTATGTGTCTGTCATAATGTCTTTTCTTGGTGCTTGTAAGAATAACCCTGCAAGAGGTGTGTTTATGTGGTCTGTGATGTTCTGGTAATGCTTGGTGAAGTATGTAAAGCAACAAAATAATGTGTAAAAAGACACTGAAATCTTTGTTCAGTTAAATTAGATAAACTATCTCTTTTGTTCAGCTGCTAACTTTATTTCAGCAAAATTTAGCAATATTTTTACCCAACCATCAATTACTATGAAAAATGAATGTCACTATTCTTTTTATACATGTCAAAGTGATGGAACAGAAAGATTAACCCCCAATGAAATTTAACAATATTATTACACATTCCCATACATGGTGGCCCAAGCCCTCACTACAATTGAGAAGAAAAATTACATACACCACAAACATTTCAGCCTTTCTTGGGCATGGCGGCAAGCCTAGTGTACATTCTTGCCATGGAATGGTACCCCTTGATATCGCCAGCACGCAGAAGATTGCCTGCACAAAAGAAAATCAATCCCTGAGGACTAAGGGTAGTAGGAGCTTAATTCAAGGAAGACCGACCTTGAAATCACATATTGTACTCGGATCTAGCACCCAGTTTAATAAAAAATAGTGCACCTAAAGATTGAAGCCCCAAGTAGTTCACTCTAAAAAACTCTTTGTTACATGGAATAAGGATTCCACATGAATTTCATCTCCCACAAAACATACCATTTAATTAAACTGAGTTAAATATCTTATCCTACTTTGCATTTGTATCGTTTTGGCCCAATAGGTCCACAATCCTAGGTATCATAAGAGTCCAATATTGAGCCAGCTCACTTTAAAGTGAATGAGCAACCATCGTTAGAAGATTAGAATATGAACAAGCATCTCTTTGTGGTTTATTTGTTGGCTTCTTAACAGTTGAGTTGCTAGAACTTATAAATTCAAATGTATAACTAACTTACCTGAATCACAGTTCAGTGGGCTATCGGGTTCTGGATGGGCCATTAAAGCAATTATAGCCCTACAAACAGACTGAAGTGTCCAAGCAGGGCTCCATGCATTCTTCAAGATGTCAAGGCATATCTCTCCTGTCTGCATTAGAAAACAGCTTATTATATCAAACATAAATGTTCAATGCCAATTTTTAGTTGGTGATATACCAATAGTTGTCAGGGGATAAACCCAGTTCAGAATCAATTACACTAATGGATTTCAAGAAGCTAACAGTAATGAGTGGCCCCCAGCCAGAAAGGAAAGAATAAGTAAAGTTACAGTAGACTTTGAATCTCTTCCAGCTAGGAAGGAAAATTATAAAAAAGCTTCAGATAGTCTAAATCCATAATTGAATAAAATATGATACTTCAAAGTTCAAAGAAATCTGACTACTCTAGAAACTGGTGTGAATGACATCCATGACTAAAACATCGTGGATAGATTGACTCAATTCCAACCTTTTTAAACTTGCTCAATTTAGAAATTTTTCCACATTCTGAGACTTGTGAGCATCAAATTGTACTTCACATAAGGTCCACATGAAACAAGACCTCAAGCTGTAATTCATGTTCAAATAGATTGGAGATTTTCTCATACCTTAAAATGCACGTTTGGATGGAAAATTTTTGTCAAGAACCTGACTTGTGGGGGTTGCAGTGGATACTGCTCAGGAACTGCAAAAGCAAGCTGGAATATGCCACCCTCAAATGGAGTCTCCGATGGTCCCTACATACATAAGTAGGTTCATAAGATCAAGCTATATGGTACACCAAGCTTTACTTGTCACAACCGAGCTTACCTTGATGAGAGCCGTCCATTTAAATATGTTGGAGTCATCACAAACTAATTGAATATCTGGATCTGCAACTTTCTCTCGTTGAACCTCTTTGTATTCCTTGAAAAGCCTAGCTCTTGATGCCTGCACAAACCTAGTGCTGTCATCAAAAGGCCAGAGTCTTCTCTAAAAGTACAAATTATACTTCACCTTTGGCAGTATGTTATACATTATAATTCCACAGTATGCAACACAATATGGTTATTTAAGTTCATCATTCACCATCCAAGGAAGCTTCACACTCTCTACATGTTCATCTCTCACATTTACAGAAGGTAGACAAACCCGATTTTCTCTCTCTTTGTAGGAAGAGTGCATATAGACTTATCCATATTCTTGTTTCCTATTACTCTCTCAATCCTGAAGTAAATTCCCCTGTTACTTTTTTCACTTATCGCTTTGCGCTTAACTCCCACAATATATGTTTGACCTGCATAACTGCTCCATATTCTCCCTCATTATCTTATCTAAATACCAGTTTGCCTCATTTTTCACCGAAGTCAATTATCTTTTACCCCATACAAGCTCAAAAAATTCATCTCACCAGTAAGAAATTCCTCGAAACTAGTAATAATCTGCTAAACTCACCATCATCCTATCCATACATGTTGTCAACCTAAACAGCAATTGGATAAGCATCCATACACACAAAAATTCAAAAACAAAAGCAATCAAATCTAACCTGCATCTTAATTTCTGATTGCGAAGCTTAGAATACAGCACTACACCGCAAATCCCAAAATCCTCAACAGGTTCTGATAGTTCTACATGCAAAAAACAGAGAGTAAAAATCATAAGCAAATTGATTTCTGGTATTTACTTAGTTTAAAGCTGAGCTGAAAGCTGAAATAAAGAGTAAACAATCATACTGGGAATTTCGAATTGAAAGTTCTATATCGCCTCAAACATCCAAAACCTTTAGCGACGAAAGTGATATGAATCGAACTTTTCGTCTCCGAAAATTTGATAGCAGATGTTGAATTTGAAGCTATGAATCGTACCTTTTTCCGGTGAGGGATGACAGAGAGAGAGTAGGTTGCTCGGAATCGAAGATCTACGAGGGAAAGGGATTTCTTTACAATGGGGTTAGGAATTGGGTTTTATATACCGTGCGGGAAGGAGTATTGTGAAGGAAACCTATTGACCAATGAACGAGCGCCACGCCAGGAGACGAGAAAAAGAAGTTTCAAACAAAAAAAATGAATTAACTACTTTTTTTTAAAAAAAAAAATTGTTAATAAATACACCCTAATTTCTTATCATCTAGTAGTTAATAACTCCTCAACTGAGTTCTTAGAGATGTATCGAAAGAAATTGTGTTCTTTAGTGAGAATTTAGTGTATCTTTCTTTATAACAATAGATGAGGTCTCAAGTTGGAATATCTTTTCTCTTTTAAGATTGAATAGAAAATAACCAATTAGATACAACTCTATGCTTAAATTTCTTATGTTAACCATTTCCTTGTCCGGATATATTGTAATCGATAATGTCCTGACTATTCATGTTCACATTCTTTGTCTTGTAATTAACAAATTCTCGCTTCACAATTTGAGCACAAATCAACTAAATTAGGGTTCGTTAATAGTCTGTTTGAGTTTTGTATTTCTTTTGATGACCAGTTGAATCCTCTTCACATTGTCAAAGCAGGCAGGCCACACACAATCTCTTGGAAGATCATCAGGTTGCATTAGTCTAACGACTCCTAACATTATACTAGAACCATGTCCACCGAATTAGTAGGAACTACAATCAAATTATGGTAAGACCTAACAACAAACAAAAATAAAAATGATGGGAAACAAGGTTCCAACTAATTGGAAAGTAAACTAAAAGAGCAAATCTCATAAATTCAATCTAATCCACATGGAGGTCTCCCATTTTTGTTGGGCTTTCTTTTCTTTTTTTCTACAAAGAATGTACATGATCCCAATGCCATACAAAGCGCAAACCCAAATTTGGAGCCAAATCCCATAAAAAATTATATATAACGAAAAAAGACCAAAAATGGAAAAAGGAAAAGGAAAAACAAATCAAACTAAGAAGCTGGCCAAAATAATGGGAAGAAAAAGGAAGCGAAACCACCAACAATTTCACATGCTACCAGTTCTGCCGGCCGTGGGTTTTGTTGGTTTCAGTTTTGCAAAGTCAACAAGGTCTCCAAATAGCTTGTCCTCTGGCTTGGCTGGCCTGCTAGGTGGGACATACGATGATGTGGGAGCCTGGTAGGAGTTTCTCGTACCATTATCATTAACAGAAAGACCGTGCATCTGCTGCTGAAGATATTGCTGCTGCTGCTGCTGTTGCTGATAGTATTGCGCATGTAGCTGTTGCTGCTGGAGGTATTGCGCTTGTTGATGTTGCTGCTGGAGATATTGCCCTTGTTGATGTTGCTGTTGCTGCTGAAGGTATTGCGCTTGTTGTTGTTGTTGTTGTTGTTGCTGATCATAGCCATAGGGGACCATTTGATTGCCATACATTTGTTGAGGGTATGCAGCTTGAGTAGGTGGCTGTGGAAGCATACCCATAGATGGCCCTTGAAGTGGTTGAGACGGTGCCAAACCCAACTGACTGCTCGGAGCAACCTGCTGATTGATTGCGGACAAATGGTTACTTGTAATTGGTTGAATGTACATACCAACTACAGGGTCACTAGTTGACCGTTGAGGTCCCTGTGGATGGAAACCACCCTGTGCATGTGTGACAACCACTTGAGTAACTTGCATTGGTGGTGCATATGGAGAACCTGTTACTGGGCTTCCATCATCTGCTGACTGAGCTTCCCAGGGAGGCGGTGGTAATGATCCGCTGGTTGGTGAACCTGCCCAACCACGCGAAATGTTAGAGAATTGTAAACTCCAGTACAGTGTTCTAAAGCATAGGATGAATATAACAAAGCATAAACATTCTTTATGCCTAATGCAACCACCAATCGATGGCACATCACCAGCACTGATCAGAAGATCAAAACATATATTTCTATTTAATTATATGTGAAAATAAAAATAAAAATGACCAAGTCAAAATCGTGATGTGCCATGTTGTGATTGCATCTGCCTATATGCAAAAGAATGTGAATGCAATGTACTGTTTTGTGCTGACAGCACACAACAATGAGATCGAAACACCTAAAATCTATTAAAATGTGCACCATATCCTGGTGAAGGCGGCTGCTGCTGCTGCTGCTGCATAATCTGACCATTCCAAGTGGGACCACCTCCTTGTGCGTACAGTGACTGCTCATACTGAGGTGCTCCCATGTTTGGGACACTTCCATTTGGGAGAACTCCCCCTTGTGGAGCTTGAAAATTCCGCTGCTGTTGAAATTGTGGGTTTAAAGGACTGGTTTGGTTGGCTGCATGAGGAGAATTGGTATTTACAGGATTTGGGGCACTGTTACCGTCAGAAAACATGTCCATAAGAACAAGAGCATTGGATACAGGAGTACTACTTGGCTGTTGATCCACAGGAACAAGAGCCAGTGAATCTGCCTTCGGTGAGTTGAAGTCATCTCCGCTAAGAAGATCCATCTTGGGATCGACCTTTGTCGTAGGAGCTGCACCATTAGTAGTTGGAGGTCCAGTAAGTAATAACTGATTTAGTGGATTAGAGCTTGCACCAGCACTCGAAGTGGATCTGTGGAAAGAAGTCAAAAATACATGCAGTTCAGACAGTATCTAATCAAGAGAACCATTCTAGTAAAAAGATGAACTTCATTTCAATCTAGAGCAGTGTTATTATCTTTTCTTTGGTCCAAAAAATGATTATTATCTGTTCTTAGCTGGGACCCATTAGTGCCACAAAGTGCTCTAAAAGTTGTGACTTTGAAAACTAAAGAGCACAAGTCATCCAATGCAGTACATTAATTCTCAATCAACCACTTGGAAGACAAGGCATATTCTCCATATTGTCTTGACCGAGTGCAGAAAGAGGAGACATAGCATCATACGACACTGATGGCACATGATTGACACAGATCCTCATGAGAACCAAATATCATAAATTCCAAAATTAAAGCTAAGATGCTAAGACCCTACAATTTAAAATATTCAGCTGTTTTCTGTTCATACAAGGATTGGTCCTATATAAAATAAAGCCTTAGATCTGTTGCAATTTCAATTACCTCCCATCAAGCTGTTTGTTATCATTTCCAGTGTCAATAAGAGGACCACCAACATCTACAAGTGCTCCAGGAGGTCCAGCCTTGGGTTTATCCGGTTGAACTGGATTGCCTGAAGCAATGGCTTCATGTTTGGCTAGAAGACGTTGCAAGTCATCATTCAGTGCTAGTCCTTGACATAGAAGTGATTCATCCCTGACAAAGAAAAACTTTTGATAAGTAAAGAATACTCGCTTACCATGGCAACTACTTATCAAAAATAAGAAACAATCAATGGAACACATCCTTGTAATGTCTTAAAGAGTTCCTTGCATTCTTTGTTGTTACATGTTATTGATCTATGTAAACAGTGGGGACTTACGAAGTCGAGTTAACAAGGTGTACCACCCTCTGCTTATATGTACGACACTGTTCAACCAAATCAACAATAACCTCCTGCCTAAGGCCCTGCAGATCATAATTAAATGTGAGGAAAGTTAAGACTTGCAATGGAAGATAATATACATTCCAAATCTATACAAAATCCTCTTACTTCATGTCACATTTCCTCTTAGATGAAGTACCCGATGAAATATAGATCCAAATAGATTCAGCCAAGTAGGGTTAGTCTGGAAAGATATAATATATTCTACTGTACCAGGACTACTATTTTGAACATTTGTAGCAGCAGACTACGTATTCAATATTAAACTCCTCAATATCAACATAAAAAATTCATATCTAGAGGACTCTATTTTCCAATATGCACTTCAGCATATATACACGCTGAGTTTTGACTGGTACAATAGCAACTTAAAGGTTTTTCTTTGACACCAAAGAGATCTAGATTTATTCACAGGTGATTGTATAAACTACACAGTTAAGACACAGCAACACTACTAAAGTATTTAGAGTAACATCATTAATCAATATCATATTGTAACACTACTTTCTTCATATCTAAAATCAGAGACATACCTCTTTGTTCTCTGGATCGATAGCACTTAGCATTTCCGCCAAGACATCCATAATACCCCGTGCATTCTGAATTTCAGTCAAGCTAAGAAAAACAAAATTTTTGTTACAAAATTCATTGCATGTATCCTCAAAGCCATTCACCTAATGATCTAATAAAACCCAATACAATAGCATTTGACACAACAGATTTCTTAATGAAGTATCGACATCATTCAATCAAAACTAAGATCTCAAAGGAGGAAAAAGAACTGCCATACAGTCCATACTAGTCAACAAAAAACCTGGCAAACAATATTCAATCCACTGAATACCATTTCGAATCCAAAGAAACTGCTATAGTGTTGACAGAGTGTTCATATGACGTTCAGAAAAGGAGGTAAATATGTACCTTAATGTTGGGAACTCGGGCTCTGCAGAAGGCTCAGATATGTCTCTCGGAAGATCCGGATTGTGCAGATTTTGAGGGAGTGATGACAATGGTTGCGTCTGGGGAGGTGTGAATACAGGAGCAGCGGCCTCAGATCTGTGGGGGAATACTGCTCCAGCACGCTGAAATTAAGAAATTATTTGAGTCAGATAATGTTGAAGAAACAAGCACTACAACTGCATCTAAGCAATAAAGTAACAATTTCCTGGTCATTATTGTTTTGTCAATGTTTGTGGTGTTGAGTTTTAACAATGAAGTTTTTTTTAGTACTTGTCCTGCTATAAGATAAATCCTTTATGAACATACCAACAATTCCTGGTATGCAGCATAGTATTGTGGATATCTTGCTCTTGGGCCACCGAAAGCTTCTTGCCAGGTATCTATCAGGATCAATATCTTCTCTTTGACATGATAGTCCGGCTACAATTTTGCATCATATAGGCTATGAACAATCTTCAACAGAAGTGAATAACGAAAGATTACGAAGCAATCAAATTTTTCAAGAGACATATATACCTTCTTCTTTACTATTTTTACCATCTCATGGAGGAGGTCTTTCTCTGCTACATGCATATGCACAATATCTCCACAATTCTTTATTATTGTTTCCAACAGCTAGAATAAAGCGAGCAGACCAAAATAAAACCAATTTAGACCTCTGTAATACAAAGTCTTTAAATACAACAAGAGATATGAAGGAATCAGCAACATCCAGAATAATATATGAGACTAACATAAAATTTCAGTGAAATTTCCATCAGCCTAACAAATTATTTCCATACTCCGTCTAAATTTTAAATCTGCCTACTTATCCTAGTAGGGCATTCATTTAGTCTTCATGTCCTAACTAAATATAAATGAAGACTAACAGGAACTGGCCAGGAGCTCATATTATGTCACAAACCACAAAACTAAGCATGAACAGGTTGTTAATATTACAGGGCATATTTTGTTATGACACCTGGCACTAACTTTGACTTAACATTTGACATTTTCTACTAATGGAAGTCAGAAAATTTGAATGCAAAAACATTTGACAAAATAAAATAAAATGAAATCAGCCACTACACTAAATTAAACTTTAACAAGATCTCAGGAGCTTACTGTAAGGGCAAGAAGTTGAACTTTTGAATTCCTACTTCCAAGGCGCTTCTTTATACCTTTAACAACATCCTTTGCTTGCCTGATATATAAACAATCAAAGGAGAACTTTAAAACAGGTATTCTAATACAATAAATTCAATCTTAAGAATACCAGATACATCCAGTTAACCTCTAACAAGAATTAAAGACAGAGGTTACAGCACAGGTACATGATGCCAACACAAGAGGGAGAAAGGCATTCTCATAACAAATCAGAGTTAAATAAAACCTATAACACCTCAATTCGGTGACACCAAGGTAAAATAAACATAAAAATATGTCTTGGTTTCTGTACACCACCGTAACAATTAAACACAGACTTTCAACAGTTCGACTGTCCAACTAATATGTTATGGAGAAGCCAACACGAACCCTGAACACATCCTCTCAGTCCCCCAATCTGCACCTTACCCTCTCCCGTGCTTACTTTACTTGTATCATAAGAATAATATAACAACGAACCATAAAACCAATCGGCAATCCCTCCAATTGTAACACATTCAGCTCTGTAATACACACTAACCAATCATCCTCTTTCAAACACTGATTACCACACATCGAATCGAATAGGTTCCAATTGAGCAAATGTAGACACACAAAAGCCAAGACTAAATCGCACTGCTCGCTGCTAGATCCAAACAAAAACAACTTGTTATAAAACGTGAAATTCAAACTTTCTAGGATTCTATTCTCACATTTCCATCCATTTCACTGTTCGATCAAAATTCAACGACCATCATTATTTCTCAAAATCTCAAAATCCATATACCAGATTATCACACACATCCAACACCATAATCAAAGTAAGGAAAAGAGAGAGAGATTATAATCCAGTGCGGCACATACACAGGGTCGTGGTTGCATATGTCGCAGATTTCGATGTTCATGGCCCAATCAGGACCGATGAGCATGTCGCTCGTGGCGCGCTCCACCATAGAATTCACCATCCCTGCTCGTCACCGGATCCGAACACCAAAACTCGCCTCCGATCACCGTAAACTCCTTCGGGCGGGATCGCTGTGAACCAGAAAAATATTCCGGCGGGTTTCTCTTCCTCCCTCTAGAACTGTCTCGCTGTAAAACTCTCGCTCTGTGTGTGAGAGAGAGAGAGAGAGAGTCTGTGAGATCGCTCTGGCTTTTCTCTTCTTTTCTGTTGAGGAACCGATTTTTCTTGCTTTTTTCTTTCTTTTCTTGTTTTTATTTTTCGGTGAGGCAAAATATTTGACCTGCCAATCACGACAGTCCACGTAATTGGTTCTCGGGGGCCGTAGAGAGGTGTATTTGGGGTACACCGTTTGTTTGGCCTACCTTTGTTATCAACGGTTGACTGTTTTAATTTCTGTTAACTCTTCTCTCTCTCCGTCACCCGAGACACCGACTTTATTATTTTAGTATTTGAATCTGATTAGGCTTCCATTATTAATTCTAATCATCTCTCCATTAATTGAGGCTGGTACCAAATGGCAAATTGATCGGCTAGGATGATCAATGCATCTTCAATTAATTTTTCCAAGTTCAAATTCGGCTAAGCTCGATTGTCTCGAGCTTTAGTTAGTTTTGGCTCGACTCGGATAGAGATCGAGCATGATACATGATTTTTTGAGATTTAGAATGCTCAATTTTATGTTCATATTATTATATATAAGGAAAAAATACATACGAATTTACTCTTGTGGTTTAATTTATTCTTAAAGTAATTTAATCTTTTAAGGTTATTTTTGTCAAAATTTTAAATTTTGGCTAATAAAATCTCTTCTCTTAATAATAGTATAGATAAAGACATCACTCATAACTACACCAACTGAGTTTGAATTTCTTATAATAAATTTTAGATAATAATTCATAAATTGTCACCACAATTTTGAATCAAACAAATTGTCAAGCCCATCACTGTTCTCTATGCCAATTTTGATGAATCATGTGTGGATCTTTGATCTCATCATCTCAATCTCCAACCTGCTAAGCATACAGAAAATCCAAACACAAAAATCCATAAATGAAACAAGTGGATGAAAATTTATAAGATTTTCAACCCCTAGTCTCAGATAACCGCCCCACTAATGGATCAAAACAAATATTCTGAACACAAAAAGGTGAGAACAAAACAAACAAGCATCGATCCCTTATGCAATTAGGAATAATCCCTGACTTAGGTAACAACTAACAGATGCTCCACTAGATTTAAAAATCACCATCTAAGACATTCGAATATTATTTGTGCCCCATTCTCTCTGTTTTAAGCATTATTGTAGTACATTATTTACTAATTCCTCTTGGTTTATCCGAAAGGCGTCATAGAAATTTCAACTATTTTGTTTGATTGTTTCTCCGGTCACCGAGTTTGAGCTGAAAACCAGGGAATAAGTCGTCTCATTCTCAATGGTAGCAATCCAAGTTTGACTTCTCAATAGTATGGAAGCTGCAATGGTTGGAACAACGAAGCTATGCACAATATATAAACTGCCTTTATTAGTCTCAAATTACAAAAGAGCAGAGCTCCAAAGTGAACACTGGATAGAAATGTCCCAATTGGGTCATGACTGGTTTCCGGTGCTTGAGATTTCAACAGGATTGAAAGTATCAGACGGTGTCGGCTAGTTAGGAATAGGCGTTCGGACAGTAAGGGGGCCGGATTCCATGTCCTTGATGATAAGATTCAGGAGAATCTGAGTCAAGGGTCCTTCTTTGCCTGTAAAGAAGACACAAGCATGGTTAGTCATGGACTCGAAGCATTTCTAAGCAACACCAGTATATGCGCTGATAAAGTGATAAGTAACTTCAAAGGGTGGAATCAAAGTTACCAAACTATGTTTCTAAAGGTATGTATTTTGGATTAACTTTGGAGGAGAATGATCCCAAGATAACTCCATTACCAAAATACGATGTTTTAGAGGACAACAGAGGCAATAGCAACACGGTGAACATTACTAGTTTATAAAGAAACATGCCAAAAGAATGAATAGGCTCAGCAGCATGAATCTAGACACTAGAAGATTTATGCAAAAAGGTGCTGCAAAGTGCATGTGGCCAATTCAGTGAATGTACGAAAAGAAGTACATTGTATGCTTTGTGTTTAAGTCAACTAAGCTTTCTAAGGTCGCATAGCATAGTGAAATTAAGTTCTTACCATCACCAATGATCTGCTCGTCCCATTGCACTATAGGGCGAACAAGAATTCCACTGCCAATAAGCATCATCTCATCTGCCTTTTTCCCTTCCTCAACAGTCACATTTACGACTCTCACTGCCTGAAGCTTACCCTCCTTCACCAGGCCTTCTGCAAGCGCCAAAACTCTCTTAGCCGTGCAGCCACTTAGTATTTTGTCAAACTGAGGCATCAGAAGTTCCTTATCTTTTGTAACAAAAGCCACATTCATGTTGGGACCTTCCGCAATAAATCCATCACCATCCAGCCAAATCGCTGCAAAGGCACCTTTTTCTTCAGCCTCCATCTTTGAAAGCACATTCGGAAGATAATTCACACTCTTCATAACCGCAAATTGGGGTGGTTTTATAGGGATTGACGACGTTACTACTTTAACACCCTTTGAACTAAAAGGTGATTTGTCTTGGACTACAATAGCATAAAGAGCTGGCTGATTGCAACCAGAGGGAGACAACTGAAAATCACCAGGTCCTGCCGAGAGCCAGTACCTTAGTGATCCTGTTTTGCACTTGGAAGCACTCACTGTTTGTATGAGTATTTTTCTAATGCTTTCTCTATCAAACGGTAGGCCAATTTTGGCCATGGATGCTGACCTCAAAATACGGTCAATGTGCTGGTCCAGCTCGTACAGATATCTAAAATGTAGACAAAAACACGTAAACATAAAATCATTGATCTGTTCTCATGTTAAATATTCAAAAGCACTGAAAATCTAGCTGTAAAACACTTAAGATCATAACAACTATAGTGTAGTATTGAATGTTTGATCACTAACCCGTCCCTTATAGCAGCAGTGTCGAAAACCCCATGCCCTCTGTGGACCATGTGGTCATCAATAGGGATCACCATAGCAGATGGATCTGTAGTTATTCCTCCAAAAATGCTAGAATACATGGCTAGAAACTCTTGTGTACCCTTTTGATTTTCGCGGTTTGTTTTTAGCCTTTCCATTGCCTTTCTAGAGACGAACAAATTAAATCAAAACCAGAGAAATCCTAAAACAAAATTATTGCCATTCTCAATCATGATGTGTATATTTCACTCACTGAATCACCATTTAGTACATAAGACATCAAAATTGTCCAACTAACTGTAATGATACTCTTATGGATTATAATCAAAGCAGTATGCTTTTAAAGAACACTGAAGCTTATAATGCAAGGATTTTTGAAGACAAAGGAGAGAGAAAAGGACCTCTGAGCAAGTCAGCAGTGGGACATCAGAAACTTGAATGCTGTAATCTGCCACAAAAATGTCTGATAAAAGTTAAAAACAAATAGTTACACAGAATCTGTTTTCTTTCAAAATATTTACCAGCGATCAACGTCCTCGTCTAAAGATTATGAATTTATTCAACCCAAAAAAAAAAAAATAGTGAATTTTGGGTCAATTTTACCAGTCACAGCTTCGGTTCGTTTCAAGCTTCTGATGATTTTCATCTCTTTGGCGGACCCATGGTGAATAAAACGTAACCCAGGTCCTAAAAATGCAAGGTTTCGTGGAATTAGACTCAAACTAAGAGAATGATCAACTGGTTTTCTGGTAATATGTGGATTTTGCGAGACGGGTTTTGAGAAAGATTGGAGGGAAGCCATGGAAGTGATCAGAGAGCTCTGAGTAAGAATGCTTATGAAGCTCTGAGCTTTAGAGATTGAGTGGGTTTATGTGGGCAACTTCATTTTCATCTACTAGGAAATGGGGAAAAATCAGACCAAAAAACAAAAAACAAAAAAACAAAGGGAAAAATCAAAAACAATAGTCAGCTGCGTCTGTTTGTACTTTCTCTTGTATCATATGGATCTGTGGGTCCCTTTATAGTAGCATTATGGAGTGACATGGACGTCACCGCGTTGAGCTTGGTGGCGCCTGGAGCTTACACTCGGTTTGTTGAAAGGACTAATTTGGAGATTATTTGATTCTCGGTATGCTATAATTCATTTTCTGTTATTTTATTTATTTATTTACTGTTGTAGAGAAACTGAATTTGAGAGGAATTTGCTGTGTATTCTCATTGATAATAGGGGCCTCTTTATATAGAGGATTACAATGCATAGAATCTCAATCATATAAGGAAAGTAATCTTACATTGAATAGGAATCTAGATCCTTCTAATTTAACCCTATTACCACTAGGTCAAGTAACCTAGAGTTTGGGTCAAACACATAAAAGAGAGATTTCCTTAAACACTCCCCCTTGTGTTGCCCAAACGCGGTGCTTCTCTCGTTGCCTCGTTAAAAACCTTGCCGAGTAACAAAAACCCAGTGGGACAAAAATAACCTCGGTCGAAGGGGAAAAAGAGCACAACACACCCTTCACGTTTCGAGACCATACATGTAGACATCTCCCCCTGATGTCTGCATCTCCCCCTGATGACTACGGTCATGGGAGTTCGGATAACTTCTGTAAACGGTGTTACCAACATGTTTCTTGAAAGTGGAATTTAGGCAATGACTTAGTGAACAAGTCTGCCACACTGTCCTCAAATCGAACCTAGTTCATTTTGATCTTGAGGAGAGTCTGTTGTTGCTGATTAAGCTTGGTGTTGTCGCTTTGATGTAGCCTTGCTTCATTTGTTTAAAACAAGCTGCATTATCCTAAATGCTCGTAGGCTCATCTATGGTAGACTTCAAACCACAATTGTTCGAACATGCGTAATTATGGTGTCACGCCCCGAATTTTGAATAATCAATTCAAAGTCCGAAACATGAATAATAACAATTACAACTAAACGTCCTGAATTTTTTTTCTTAAAACAACCACACCTCACACCACTCAATATTACATAAACCAATCCTTATGTTTGTTTATTACAGCACACTCTCACCAAATTAAATTGTAAGGCACAATTGAGCATAACTCACCTCACAATTACAAATGCTGTAAACCAAAACAAATACTCTAACCCGCACGATCACCGCCCTGATTCTCCTGACCTGCAGGATTTCCCGCTACACAATTTGAATAGTGTACCAGGATTGCAACAACACCAAACCCGGTAAGCTTTTGACAGCTCGTATGAGTAAACAAGAAATGAA
This sequence comes from Rosa rugosa, assembly GCF_958449725.1. Lineage (NCBI taxonomy): Eukaryota > Viridiplantae > Streptophyta > Magnoliopsida > Rosales > Rosaceae > Rosa > Rosa rugosa. The sequence continues at coordinate 54,642,411 of NC_084822.1, read as the reverse complement.
CGGTTGATTTATTAAATCATATTTCTTTTAACTCAAGCAAAACAACCAACAATCACAACATCCACGAAGCAATCTTCAATCCCCAAAATCAGTCACTAAAATCACCACTCTAAATCACCAAAGATTTATACGGAATCTAAACTCACATCTTTCTTCTCAAAACCCCGAAAGCGTATTTATACAAATACGGTGACTAACAGACTAGAGCTCTAACTGAATCGTAGCCCATCACCTGGCCTACGTTATGGCATCCGACATAATTGTCAATATCGTAGTTCATCAACATAGGTTAGAACATCCGATACACATACTCAACTTAGCCCATCACCCGATAAGGGTTATGGCATCTCTTACACTCAACCGATCGTAGCCCATCATCCACGTAGTATTAGAGCATCCGATTCCCTCATACTGGTCACTATGTTGATCCTAAACTCAACCAATCGTAGCCCATCATCCACCTAGTATTAGAGCATCCGATTCCCCCATACTGGTCACTATGTTGACCCTAAAACCAAAATCGAGTACAATAATATTCTTTCACACAATAGGATCAATAATACCATGATACATACTATTATTGTGTATATATATGTACTCAAAATACAACTCCAAAAATCACCAATCCATACTCAATCATATCATCACTCAATACCACGTCATCCATAAATTTCCAATATAATTTCACCAATCACTATCATCATAAATGAATATGGTAAATCACATTTTCGATTTCACATCACTTAAATCATTATAAAATCACACATCTCCATGTCACACCAATCCATATATAACCACGTAAATATATATATATACGTAATTATCCGCTCAGGGATAATCACTAATACCAACTATAGTTCAAGCATAAAAATCGTGAAATTCATTTTGTATAATTAAATCATTTTACTTACCTATGGACCGTAGTTGATCAAGCCCATATGATTTAAAACAAATATTTATTTCATAAATATTTTCACACAAATACGACAAAATAAAGTAATTAAATTTATTCGGTTCGTAATATGAACCACGTGAGGTTTACTCACCTCGATATTCCCGCTGCGTCTTCAATTTAACACAATACACACCGAAACCGCTCACCCAAGGAAGACCGTCAATCACCTAATCAAACATGACCTTAACTTAGCCAATAGCTCAAAAACATACTCAAACGACAATCCAACGGTCGGATCGAAATTAAATGATGATCCAACGGTCGGATCCTCACGGATCGCCTTTAGGATCACCCTCAAAAAATCATCACGAAGATCCAACGGTCGGATCTTCCTGAATCGTCCTTACTAACATCTTCACAAATTTATACGAAAATCCGACGGACGGATTCTCACGAATCGCCTCCCTAATCACTGTTTTGCATTTATACGAAGATCCAACGGTCGGATCTTCGCCCATGACCACACAAAGCCACTGGGACAGTCATAAGATCATCCTATCAAAACTACAAGTCCATCTGACGGTCCTAACTTCCCAGATCACAAATCTAACGATCGAAATCGATCGAAACTTAAGAATTCATAACTTAATCATACGATATCCAAAAATTACGTATAATATATCGAAATGATCGTATTGAAATATAGAATCTAAAAATGCACAGAAACTATATTTTTGACCCCCGGAGTTGGCCGGAAATGGCCGCCGGAGTTCGTGGCAGAGCCGCCGCCGACCACCGCCAATGGTGTCGGGGCTGGGCTGTTTCTCTTCATCTCAACATGCTTAACAAAAAACTCTAAAAGCATGCTATCTAAAAACGTCAGGAAGGGATCGAAATCTACCTTTGAAGCTACGGTGGTCGGAAAATTTGCAGAATCCGGCGAGCTCCCGTTCGACGTAAAAACTTCCACTACTCGCTTCTATCCCTTCTGGAGAGTTGTTCATAACTTCAAGGCGAGCTCGCTGGTTCAAGAATCACTCAAAACGACGTCCTGTAGCTCAAGATATTTGGATCGATAGCTCCGGTTTCGTTCTTGGTTGGGTTTGACTTGCAGCCACTGCTACGGGCCACGCCGCCGTGTGAGGCTGCTTCTGGGAGCTTCAGGAAGTTGAGGCGAGCTCGAGGATGAAGTTTGGTGAGTATTGGTGACCGGAAGCACGAGTTATCAAGCTTGGAACTAAAACGGTTTTAAAAACAAACCGGTTTCCGCCGTCGTATCCGGTTGTTCTGCAGAGAAAGGCTGCCGCCTGCAGCTGCGCAAGATCGAGTTGAAGTTGTGGGAGATGGTTTGGTACAGATTGGTGGCCGGCGGAGAGAGAGAGAGAATTGAGAGCTTTTGCTCTGTTTTTCGGACTTGAAACAGAGAAAATGAGGGAGAGTAATCTGTTTGCTAGCTATTGATTTGTTCTTCAATCATGCACAATCATGAAAGAGATAAAGCACCGGTTTCTACGGCCTAAAACAAGAAAAGGTGTCTGCCACAATTTCACTTTGACTAAAGAAGACAAAACTCGGTTATTACATATGGATCCAATCCATATACATTCACTAATCACTTCGTGAAGAGCAATAATCTCTACATTGTTCGAAGATATAGCGACTAGGGTCTGCTCTGTAGACCTCCAAGATATCACGGTCTTTACCCATGGTGAACACTTAACCAGTTTGGGAATGACCTTTGTGTGGGTTAGAGACATACCCAACATCAGCAAAACCTTCCAAAACACATGTCGTTTTGGGATGGGGATAGAGGACGCAGGCCAGTGTTGGCGGCGTTCCTGGTGTGTGATGGGTCTGGATCCATCATCTCTCTGTAGGGATAGAACAAACCCATATCAGTCGTACATCTAGTATCGAAAGATATCTTTTACACTGTAATACCCCGAAAAATCCAAATTAAATTCCATGGATTTTTAGAAATGATTTCACGATAGTAGGAGCGAGTACGAAGCTTGGAAAAGTTGTGGAATTAGTTCGAACGATTTTATTTTCGAAATCGAACGTTATTTAGGGGCTCGTGGAAATTGACTTTTGATACGTTCAAAATTTGGGAAAATGTCCTTCATTAAAGTTGTAGAGCTCGTCGATACGATCGCGTGCATATGTGGAACGCAATATTCGGAGTTCGTATGAATAAGTTACGAATATTTTAAAATTGGGATTTTTCTATAAATAGGTGGAAAACCTGAATTTTTCGGAAGGACGAAATTTTCTCAAAATTGCAATTTGGTCCCCCAAACTCTCCGTTCTCTCTCCTCCCTACGCAGCCGACCCGACTGACCCGACCCGGATCCATCTCCGTCCTCCGGCCACGACCCGGCCATCCCTAGCTTCGCCGTGAACCGCCCAGTCTCCTGGTGCCACCGCCTTGCTCCGACGCTGCCCCCAGACCTGGATCGAAGCAACCCAGCCTCCGATCGGTGACCCGGACGGAACTCCACTTTTCCGGCGTCTCCGAGGCCGATCCTTCCCATTTTCGTGATCTTCTCTTCCCCCTGATCATCCCCATGTAAGTCTTTCATCACGATTTTGAGTGTAGAACATTAGATCAAGGTTTGACTTTTTCGACGTCCCTGATTTAATCTGAAATCTGATCGGACGCACAAGATTAATCCAACTTCCAAGCTTGATCTAGGACGATCTAGGCCAAACCAGACTTAGCTCCAGGTATGGAAGTCGATCACCCTTTCATTTTGAACAAGTTTGTAGTTGGTCGCTTTGCCATCGGAGGTGGTTGACCCGGAGTTGACCGCCGCGTTGACCGCCCACTGACCACCGCTTGTGGCGGCGCGTCATACCATATTTCGAGTTTTCATTATCTAGGCGATGATCTATGCATCCATACGAGCGTTTTGATATATAACATGGTCATGTTAGAAAAAGTTGATAAATAGTGGATTTACGTTTTTACGTTACTATTTACGGTTTTTACGTTTTATCTTCGGTTTACGATCTGCGAAGATCAGACCATTGGTTTTGCTTCAAATTTAGATATGTTGATCGTATGACTGTACCGATGACTTTGTGAGGTCACGGGCGAAGATCCGACCGTTGGATCTTCGTATAATTGTAAAACAGTAATTCGGAAGGCGATTCGTGAGAATCTGACCGTCGGATTTTCATATAAAATTATGGAGATATTAGTAAGGGCAATTCAGGAAGATTGGACCGTTGGATCTTCGTGATAATTTTGGAGGATGGTCCTAAAGGCGATCCGTGAGGATCCGACCGTTGGATCATCATTAAATTCAGATCCGACCGTTGGTTCATCGTTTAATTTGAATCCGACCATTGGATCATCATTATATTCAGATCTGACCGTTGGATCGTCGTTTAAGTACGTTTATGAGTTGTTGGCTAAGTTAAGATCATTATTGGATTAGGTGATCGATGGATTGATTTGGTGGACGATTCGGATTGATATATTTGGCTTTTTAGAAGACGCAACTGGATTAGAGGTGAGTAAACCTCACGTGGTTCATATTACGAACCGAATAAATTTAATTACTTTATTTTTGTCGCAATTGTGTGAAAATATTTGTGGAATAAATATTTGTTTTAAATTATATGGACTTGATCAACTACGGTCCATAGGTAAGTAAAATGATTTTATTATACAAATGAATTTCACGGTTTTTATGCTTGAACTATAGTTGGTATTAGTGGTCATCCCTGAGCGGATGATTACGTATATATATATTTACGTGGAATATATATATATTGGTTGATGTGTGATTGGTGTGATGAAATGATTGAGAATGGATTGGATATTATTCAAGCTATTAATCTCGCAATTTAATTGTTGAATAATGAAATGTTGATCATGTGGTGTGAAAGCTATTTTATATGCCCACTTGTGATTATGTGGAAATTATTTTAAGAAATAAAGATTTATCTTGAAATAATATGTCTCTTTATGTGGGTGTACATATACATATATACGATCTATAAATCATAAAGATTGTATTTTGTGAATTTGATTATGTCTGAGAAGTACAATTGTGAAGCCGAGTGATTTCTACAACCCCGTGCTTAAATGAATTACTGGTAAATGTGTTTTGGTGTTATGAGACGTTAAGCCTGGGCCCTAGTCCCTGTAGATAGTGCACTATTATACTCATAGGAAAGAGGTGTCTACCTTGGCTATACATACTTTGGAGGTGTCCTCAGTATGCTGCGGCTTACCCATGCTTTGGTATTATGGACCCTAGCATGTGGATTCCCGTGCTTTGGTATTATGGACCCTAGCACGTGGATTTATGATTTGTTACCAGTCAACCTGGTTTACTTGTGCTTTGGGTATAGTACGTTGGATCCTAGCACTTGTATTTATGATTTGTTACCAGTTAATCCGAAAATTCACTAAAAAGAGAAGTGTGCTTATATTATCCTGATCAAATATCTATCTGTGATATATTGCTAATATGTGAAGGTGTTAGTGAAAAGAGAATCAAGCATGCTTTGCTTTAATGTTATTTCACATATTAATGTTGCAATATTTGTTGGTTGTGATCAGTCAAATGTGGAGTTTTAAAAGAAAGCATCGAGAATATACTTATATGTTTCTGTGATTTTTGGAGTTACCTTGTGAGTGTGTTGATTGTTTACTTGAGTTATAGTAAATATAATTGAATAAATCAACAGTTCTTTCTTGTTTACTCATACGGGCTGTCAAAAGCTTACCGGGTTTTGTGTTGTTGCAACTCCCGGTACACTATTCAAAATGTGTAGCGGGTAATCCTACAGGTCAGGAGAATCAAGGCAGTGATCGTGCGGTTTAGAGTATTAGTATTAGATTTATAGCATTTGTTTTGTGAGGAGAATTGTGCTCTCTTGAGCTTTATAATTTGTTTTGGTGAGAGTGTACTGTAATAAGTAGCTTGAGGATTTGGTTTATGTAATTATTGAGAGGTGTAATGTGCAGTTGATTTTGAGAAAAAAATTCTGAGATTATAAACAGGGTATTTGAGGTTCATGCTTCGAATATGAATTACTTAAATTCAGAATTCGGGGTGTGACACACCAATCCAATGGCGTCGCGTTGGCGCAGAGCTATACCTTAGCTAACAAGTTCATGGCAAATGAGATGTCCGGTCTTGTGCATTGAGCTAAGTACAATAATGCACCTATTGTACTAAGTAAGACACTCCTGCCTCTAGCACATCTTCGTCATCATCCTTTGGACGAAGAGGATTCTTTTCAGGATCAAGACTACGGACGATCATGGGGGTGCTTGAAGGTTTGACCTTGTCAAAATGCCTAAGCATCTATCAACACGATGCTCAAGTTCTAAACCGAGACATAATCGTGTTCTCCCAAAATCCTTCATCTCAAACTCGAATTTCTAGTGTTCAGCGGTTTCCCTTAACTCTTTAAGGGCTTCTAATGAAGATCATGTCCAACATGAACCGCGATAGAATCCGAAACTTGTTATGGAAACGCGTGGGCATATCCCTTCCCAATCAAGTAGTCACTTTAGTGAGCGTTTCAACCTCTTTGTAAATGCGCTCCGTGGTCTAGAGCCACTTGACTTGGGTAAATGAAGTTCACCATGAACCTTCATGTATATTCCGTATCTAGATCCCCATAGAGATACGTAGTGACCACATTTGTAAGCTGCATGTTCAGTTATTTGGAAACTACCAAACTGACAGGGTAGTGGAGTGCAATGACATCCATTACGAGAGAATATGTCTCATCGTAGTCGATTCCAGGGCGTTTTGTGAGAAGCCTTGCGCCATAAGGCGAGATTGCCATCTCTTTTTCTCATCACGCTTTCTAACGAAGACCCATTAGTCAATAGGTTTTATGTCAGGAGGTGTTGGCATCACTAGCTCAGAAAACCTTCCTCTTCGTTAGAGAATCCATCTTAACCTGGATCGCATCTTTCCATTTAGGCCAAATCTCTCTACGTTGGCATTCATTCATCAACGGAGCGTGGTTCGATATCATCTAACTCAACAAACTCATGCGCAACGAAATGCGCAACTGCATCATCAATTATGATGGAGTTTCTATCCCACGTCTCATGTACACTAGTGTAAGTTTCATAGAGCTCTATATTCTCAGGAATAGGTTCAGACGTTGAGGCGTCCCCCAACAATAATCATAACCCAGAAGATACTCATGAGACGGATTTTGAGTGTCGATGATCAAAGGATTGGAATGTGCCAAAGTGTCCTTCGAACTCACGAGCCTCCCACGCATCCTAGCTGGGGCCATGGCCTATAACGCCAGAGTACCACTCTCTTTGGCATTGGCGCCATGCCTACCTCTGTGTAGGGTGGCGCTACATCCTCTCGTAGGGACTTCCATCCTTGCGGGCATGTTTGTAGCATATTTGTGTGATCTCGTCACTTTAGTAGGGATCGACATGAGACATAGTGGGGACAGGCCACGACAATTCCTGTCGTTCCTGCTGAACATCTGTGTTCTTATCTCCCCCTAACGACGGGAAGACTGTCTCATCAAAGTGACATCCGCAAATCTAGCGGTAAGGAGATCGCCATGAAAGGGCATTAAGTGGCGGACGATTGTTGGAGTCTCAAATCCAACTGAGTTGCTCATTCGTCTGTAAGGACCCATCATAGAGCGCTGTGGTGGCGCAATTGGCACATAAATGGCACACTCAAAGATGCATAAGTACGATACTTGTACCCAGTCACTAGCTGTAACGCAGAGATACATTGAGTGGCGGTGGGTCGTAGACGAATTAGCATAGCTGCATGCGATATTGCATCACCCCAAGCGGATATAAGGAGATTGGTGCGCATTACCAATGTCCGGACTACCATCGTAGTCGTTTCCGCGAGACCATTTGGGTGTGTACATGGGAATATGATGTCCAACATCAGTCCCAATGCAATAACCATCAAAAGTCTTCGATGTAAACTCTCTAGCATCGTCAAATCCAATTGACGGAATAGGATGATCCGGGGAGTGAGCCCGTTGTTGTATGATATGTGCTAGGAGTGTAGCATAAGCAGCTTTATAAGTGGACAATGGCACAACACGTGACCAGCGTGTTTGCGTGTCAACCAACATTATGAGATATTTAAACGTCCGCAAGTTGGTTGAATCAGTCCACAGAATCCATACGAATTCTATGTAAGAACAGAATAAGTATTTTCATATCCTTTGCATAGGACGGTCTCAGTCCTAGTTTCCCTAAGGAACGGGGTTTTGTAAAACGAGCGAGAGGCTTTAGAAGCAACCAATGAGAATTTTGGTTAGGCCTGAGCGTCTGAAACGTTATTTGAAGCAAGTTGGTGATTGCAACATCACCTAGGGCGCCATCACCATGATGGACGCCATCCATGGCATCATGGATAGGGACTACGCCAGCCCTAGGCTGGTGGTGGACGGAGGCGGTGCCCTAGGCAGCAGCGTCGGTCACACTTAGTCCAGGAATCAACTTTTGATTCATGCTTCATTTCGCTCGAGAGAAAAGATGTCCATGTGAAGTCTTTAGTAGACGGATCATCATATCATGACCAGGATGACCTATCCTGTCGTGACAAAGCTAATGTGTGTCTAAATCCAAGAGATCTTCTCTCATAACTTTATTGGATTTAATAGCTCGAATAGTGACATAGGGTCCACTAGAGAGACACATAAACTTCTCTAAGATGCGCCTTTGTTCGCAATCATTAGAGGTATTGCAAAGGAACTCATTTTGTGTTCTCTACATGCATTTTCGCATGGGATCCGTTGGCTATTCATAGGGTGTGATTTGCCCTAGGAGCGTAGAGAGTTTTGTGAGAATAATCAAGGTGCCATTTGGCAAGGGGAACTTGGGCTATTCCATGTCCTTGAATTAATACTGATGGCCCAGCCATCGTAGTCACAAAGTAACATGCTCATGAATCAAAATGGAGTCATAATGAAAAGAACTCAAAATTTTATTCATAAGCCAACGGAGTACATCATTGTCTCTTAACCATTAGGAGAATCTAATCCAAATGCTTAGCTAATGCAAAACAATGGTAGTCGTCTAACTTCTTTCGGTAATTCCAACGCAAATGTGACCAGGTGAGTAGGGAGATGTCGGTGGAGCAAAGCTCGCTTAATTACCACTTATCTCAAAACCTTCCTAGACATCACATTTACATTGAGTACGCCTACTTTGAAAAAAGACTAAACCATAGGCATCTACTACAAAAATAATATGGCAATTGCCTACATCTCTTGGAAAATAAAGACTTAAACAGAATTGGCGATCTATTGATCCCAGCCAGATTTGTAGTCTTTAACCCTTCACTCTAGATCATCTTCTTGATCTTCTTGTTCCACATAGTGAGCTTCTCTTGCTTCACAATATGCTTTGTAGGCGGTGACAAGTTCTTCACGAGCTCTACAAATGTGTGCCCAATGATCAGACACTCCACATCGAGAACATACATCTCTTTGCTCAAACTCCATTGATTGAGGCGCTTTGAAAGCGTCATTTAGATGGCTCTTAGTGTTGGTGGCGCCACCAACATGGCCAGAGGCGTTGCCTCCCTCTCTCTTTCCACGTTGACCTCTTCGGTTCCGTGTTCGCTTATTTTGGCGATTACCTTCCCAAGTAGAGCGATTATATGGACCAGAAAGTCCATAAGTATCCCTAAGGTTAGGGTTTCGCTCTTGGCGCCTTCTCTTAGGGGCACGACTATAATTGGATTCCGGAATATGCTCTATTTCAACGGATCTCGAATTATTGTTCTTCACAAGGATGTTGTCATGCTTTTCAGCAACATTCATAGCTCCAATGAGCTCATGAAACCTTGTGATTCGTCTTGCAGTAACATCGATTCAATAGTTCTTAGCAACCATCAATGCAGAGACGGGGAAAGTAGAGAAAGTCTTCTCAATCAACATCGCATCTGTGATCTCTTTACCACAGAATTCCATTAAGGATTTAATGCGAAGTGCTTCCGAGTTGTAGTCAAGAACTGACTTGAAATCACAGAAGCGGAGGCTATGCCATCTCACTTCTAGGTCAGGAAGCAGGGAGTCACGGACATTGCCAAATCTTTCTTCGAGTGAGGCCCACAGCTTTCTGGGGTCTTCTTCATTCATACACTCGTACTGGAGCAAATCATCCATATGATGAGTCATTAGGATGATGGCTTTCGCCTTATTTGCCTCTAAGGCTGCTCTATTTGCTTCCAAAGCTTGAGCTTGCTCAACAGTTAGCACGTCTTGGCTAGGCTCGAGAATCGTATCCAGGATTCCATCGGCCTTGAGATGCTGGCGGACATCACGAACCCACCTGTGATATTCAGAGCCAGTTGTTCCCAATGGAGCAAAGTCCAATTTGTTCAGGTTACTCATCCTGAAAGAGAACAAGAAATTAGGGTTAGTTTCGGAGAGTGAAAGGCTACCACGAAAACATATAAAAATTTTGAGCGTAGTCGCTTCCAAGAAATTAGGAATTTCCGAGCGTAGTCGCTTCCAAGAAATTAGGGATTTTCTGAGCGTAGTCGCTTCCAAGAAAATCCGATTCCAAGAGGGGTTTTGGATTAGATCGAAACAATGATGTATGTGGTCGATCGTTTTTCTTCTCAACAAACTCTAAGTTTGGAGGACTCTACAAGCTCCAAGCTTGGAGTGAGCACGAACCCCCACAGTTCGGCTATTGGTCTCCCCTATGAAGAAGAAAGGGGGGTAGAAGAAGGGATGTTGGAAGTCCCCGAGAAAAAGAAGAGAAAAGTAATAAAAACTTCAAAAACGGGAACTTTTAGAAAAGTTTACCTTGAAAAGTTGCCGGAAATCTTGACCGGAAAAGTGATCGGAAAAGTCGCCGGAAAGTGACCGGAAGTCGGCCGGAAAAGGGTTGACCGGCGGTGACCGCCGTTGACCTGAGGGTTGACCGACGTTGACCTGGGGTGCTGATGTGGCGGCCGGTTGCTGACGTGGCACTGGCTGGTGCTGACGTGGCTGCTGACTGTGCTGCTGAAGTGGCTACTAACGTGTTGCTGACGTGGCTTGCATCAGTGGGCCGTGGCTTGGGCTCGGCTTGGGCTGCGGCTTGGGCTACGGCTTGGGCTCGGCTTGGGCTGCCTCTTCCCCCTTTTTTTCTTTTTTTTTTCTTCTGCCGGTTTTTCTGCCGGACTTTCAGTCGGCCGGTTCAGCAAAATTTAGGCCGGTTTTCAGGGAATTTCTTCCGGTTCTGGATTTATGGGTTTGAGATGCTACTGCTGGAAAAATTTGGTAGAAATCGGAAGTCCGGAAGGTGGTGAACCGGTGAGATATTTGATGCGGTTTGTTTGGAGCTTCCGGTGGCCGGTTCGGTATGTTTCCGGCCGGTTCTTGGGGTGGCGCCGCCAGTTCTGGACTCCTGGGAACGAGTGCTTTAAGGTTTGAGGTGGAGGCAGAAAAGGCTTCAAGGTTTTTAGCTTCTTGAATCAGAGTTTGACTATTTGTTTTAGGGTTAGGGCTTCGTGCTGATAACGTGTTGTAGAGAAACTGAATTTGAGAGGAATTTGCTGTGTATTCTCATTGATAATAGGGGCCTCTTTATATAGAGGATTACAATGCATAGAATCTCAATCATATAAGGAAAGTAATCTTACATTGAATAGGAATCTAGATCCTTCTAATTTAACCCTATTACCACTAGGTCAAGTAACCTAGAGTTTGGGCCAAACACATAAAAGAGAGATTTCCTTAAACATTTACAACTTTGTCATTTTTCTTTCCCTTGTATAATAGCAATTAAAATTTTTACCACATCCTGAATGTATATATACCACCGTTTAGTCTTTCCCTTGTCCAAGCTGCTTTTGCTCACACCGTTCATCATGTTGGATCTCCAAAACAGGTTGAACTTCTTGCTATTAGGAAAGGGGTTGGATTATGCAAAGTCTTTACAACTCACAATTGAGAGTGATAGTCTTGAAGCAGTGCAAGAGATTTCATGCAGTGATCATGACCTAAATGAGTTTGGAGCTATTTTGGATGACATACATGAACTCATGACCAGTATTCATGAAGTGCAAATTCTGCATGCACCTAGAAGTTGTAATACTGTGGCACATAGACTAGCTAGCATAGCTTTTGAGTCTGATCAACAAGAGTTTTGGCTCCATAGTGCGCCAAATTGCATACTTGATGTAGTGCAACACGATTGTAACCATGACACTCAATCATCAATGAAATTCAGCCTTTTACTCAAAAATATATAAGTTAAACATGAAGTTCATGAAAAAATAGTCAATTTTTATACTAGATCGATTCTAGAGATGACCGTATTGGTATGAAAGTAGTAAAAAATCATTGGAGAATCATGAGTTTTCAAGTCTCAATTTGACAATTTGTTGTCATCATTAATCGAATAGATGATCCACGGACGTGAATAACAGGAACGAAGTCATTATTTCAAATTAACATGGGCTAAATTTTACTAAGGAAAAGGCTTCAAAGAAAAAATTGTGTTTTTTTTTATTAGTGCATAGAGAAGAAAATAAAAGTTATCAGGATGTATGAAAGCAAAGCCCTAGGGTTTTGAGCAGTGTGCGGTGGTGGCTGGGAAACTTTGGGCGTCTTGCTTCACAGTGGATTGGTGGTGCCTGAAGATCGAATCGCCTCCGATTTGAAGGTAAACCAGATCGGCGTCGGCTTGGCAGCGAGAACTTAGTGCATCTCGGCTGCCGGTGTCTAGGAAACAGAGTACAGTGGTTCAGGGAGGCGGAGATTGCTTCTTCTGGTGCTTGATCGATCGATGTTAGGATCGACGTTTGAGGTCAGATTCTCCCAATATGTGGTGTTGCACGGTAGTGTGGTGTCGTTTCTGATCGATGGTCTAGTTTTGATTAGAATGGGAATGGATGCAGGGATGGCTGCCTGGGTTGGACGTCCCCCGGACTGGGCGGCGGCGGCGGCAGCAGGCTGGCAGCGGGGGAGTGGTGCTCTAGCTAGCGCTTTCGTCTGGGGTTGGGCCTCTGGGTCTGGGCCTGGATCATATGGGTTTCATCTCTTTTGCGCCCTGGATCATATGCCTTGACACCCTCGTTCATTACTTAGTGCTTTGGGTTAGCCTGGCCTAAGAGCTAGACCTCCTTGGGCATTGCTGGGCCTTTACGGTCTCTTAAGTGCCAGTTGTAACTCAGATCATGGTTCTCCGGAATTGGTAATTATCTCAAGTTGGGCTGGAAAAGTGGCTTATGGATGAGGAGCATTTGTTTGCTAGGAAGTAGCTTTCTATTTCGTACCACAATTGCGTGATTGGCGGATGACTGACTAGAAGATGACTTTGTCTCAGAAGACACGAGTTGTTCTTTGTTTATGAGTCTGCTTTAAAAGTGAGCTCAATTTGACTTGTAATGAGTTTGTAGTACTTAGACAAGAGCTTAATTGTTACCCCGCCATTTTTCTATCTTTTAAAGGTGTGTAGACTCTGGCTTTTTAGCTGGTCATCTAATGCAATGAACCTTCTATTTCAACAAAAAAAGAAAAGAAAATAAATCCTTTTGTTCTTCTTATAAGACTTATAGGCCTAAATTCCTTCTCATTGAGTGAAAAGAAGACACAAACATTTTTTTTTTTTTTGAAATAATAGGGTTTGGAATTCAGTCAAGCTGGGAGGGGAGGCTCATCCCCACGCCCAAGTTATTATTAATAATATTTTGCCGCATCAGGGGGAAGTAATACCTGTACCCCGAGCGTGCATAGTTGCGTTACAAAAATCCTCATAGAGAACATCGTGTAAGAAGTCAGGAACCTCAACTAAAGAGAGATCCACAACGTGATCTAGACTAGCAAAGTGAGCCAACTTATTCGCTACACTATTTGCTTTACGATAAACATATCGAATCCTAACATAATCAAAAGCTTGCATATATTCTCTACAATCATCAAGAATTCGACTTACCTCTTATTGATTAATGATAAAGTACATATACTTGGTGACAAAAAAGAAGTAGAAGTGTGACTCCGTTAAGCATTAGGTGGTTCCCAATAATTATTTAACGTCGTGTAGGACCTCCCAATTCATTCCGACATTTCAACGAATCATGCAGTTGGTGGAAGTGTACGCGCCACCGCACAGCCAACCCCGCCAAATCTGACTCGGAACCATGCGTAAAAACTGGCGCTGATCTTTATCCCAAACCCACACCACCGCCTCTCTCTCTCTCTCTCTGACATTTATTAGGGTTTACACATTTTCTAATTTCAGCTCGGTTCACTCGCCCCAGATTTGGGGGCCAAATCGAAAAAGCCTAGGGTTTTGCTAGCTCAAACTAGAATTTGACCAATTCGGAGCTTTAGGGTTTTGTTGAACGGCGACTGAGTTCAGATGGAGATAATCGGCGACGCGCTTCGCCAGGCGTTCATGCCCAAGCGCGAGTACGAGAGCCTCCGGGAAGAAGACAGAGCGTGGGGGAAGCTCCAGAGGCCTGTGTTGATGGCGTCCGTGGCTTTCATCTGCCTTTCAATCCTCGCCTGCGCGATTATCAGCTTGAACATTGTGTTTCCGGCCGACGCGAACCGGCGGCCGTTCTGCGGCGACCGGAGGCTTAATTCGCTGCCGATGAATGTCAGAGGCGGCGATTCCGATTCCGATTCGTTTAATGGTGCGTTTTATCTGACGGACCAGGAGACTGTGGATTACTATTGGATGGTGGTGTTCATTCCCTCCATGATCATTTTCTTGGCCACGGTGGTGTATCTTGTTGCGGGTAAGAAACTTTTAAGCTCTAGTTAGATTTGATTTCACATTTCACTGTCAAGTTGTTATTTGGATGCTAAAGAATGTGAGAGATAGCGAATTATATTTTTCTTTTTTGTGTTTTTCATTGATTGGATTGTAGGGAAGTGGAAACTTGGTAACTTTTAGCAATGAGTACATCAACAAATTATGTTGATGGTTCACAAGAGGATTTCGAAATCGCGGCATTTATTTTTCGCATAGGATGTCTATCTCTGAATTATCAATTATAGTTTTGGCACGGTGAATAGATCTTTTCTTATACCAACTTGTAGAGGATGCTAGATGGTTATGACTTAACATGCTCACAGGGTAGTAGGTGCTGTGTAGTAACCCCCATATTTCCAGGAAAAGCACAGTCATATTCAACAGAGGGTTGCATCTGCCTGGAATTTAGGTAGGTCAGAGTAGACTAATGCAGAAAATAAGTTTCTCTAATGGAAAAGTAACCCTGTGATATTCGGTTTTGTCACCATCCAGAAACTTGAAAGGGGTTTAGATTTTATGCTGACCAATGTAAGTTCTAAATCCCTTCTTTATTCTTAGACTGTTCGGTATTTGAGACGTGAATAGTAACCAGTAAGCCAAAGCGTTCACAGGGTTATCATTTCCACTATCAAGTTTCTACATAAATGAGGAGAGTCCTGCAAAATTTGTGTATAACTGGCGTGAACTAATGTACATTCTTTTCCTTGAAATTATAGCAACTACTAAGGATGTATGATATGCTAAATGTTAGTACATGTGGAGTTTTGGTTTTCTGTATCATGAGTAGAAAGTTCTCTCAAGCAATGAAGGAAAATGCATCAACCCCATAGCCACCTGATTGATTTTATATGAGAACTCAGCAAAATGAGGCTTTATATGGTTCTAGAACTTGAGGTTCTAGTTGAAATCTTGAATCTAGATATTTTGGGATATTCATGCTATTTATACTCTTGTGAAAGGGACATTGGTTTCCTGGATGTTGTCTAGATGGACGGTATCTAATTATTTCCAGGGTAATGTTTGTTCTGGATATGCTAAATGGATTTCACGTTCTCATAGTTTCAATATGGTTGCAGGAATCACTGTCGCTTATTCTGCCCCAACAAGGAATGGATGCTTAATGGTAGTTGAAAATAACTACTGTGCTTCAAAAAGAGGTAATACCTCTCTCTCAGTGAAATGATTTTCAGCTTGTAATACTTGTTTCTTCTTTCATGCTGGATAGTTTGTCTGTATAGAGAATTTAGTGTGCCACAGTTTGCGGATACTTCATTTAGTTGCAAATTACTCCGGGGTAGAGAAAGTGATTTAAGGATTCTTACAGTTAATTTGGTAGGCGGGACAACACTTTCTTTGTTTATTGAAGATAGCTCTAAGTAATTGCTTGTATTGCTTTCTTAAGATTTCCCACATCCTTATTGGGCTCCTTGCATAAGCATACAGATTGGAAATACAGTTACAGTTTCTTGTGGCCCTAATAGTCATTTCTTTTTATCAATTTTTTTTTTCAGATTACAAAATTAGTTCATCCTCTTGGCTTTTAGTGTTTTAGTGATGCCTCTGCAACTAAGTTTTATTTTTGATTGTTGGAAAGTAATGTTACTATTCTATTGCATATGGCTGTTTAAAACTTTTGTTTTGGTGTTTCCCAAGAAAATTAATTAACTTTCAAAGTCTTATCTTTCGGCAGAGTAAAACAAGAAAATAAATGGTCTGTCATTTTGTTTTTATCATGGCATTTCGGCTATAAAGGCTTGTTTTTGCATGAGAAACTAATAAGTGATGTTTGAACTCTCATATTATAATCTGCAGGTGGGGTACGATGTCTATCAATTCTGAATGCTGTCTTTGCTATCATATTTGGTCTTCTTGCCTTGTTTCTTGGTACGAGCCTCCTCACATTAGGGGGAAGCTACTGCTCTGTGCCTCTATTCTGGTGCTATGAGATTGGCACTTGGGGGCTCGTTTTTCTGTACGGAGGGACTGCCTTCTTCCTGAGAAGGAGATCAGCTGTAATCCTTGATGAAGGGGAATTTGGTGGCCGAAACTTGGGGCTTGAAATGTTGGAGAATCCCGTTGAAGTGACACCAGACATGGAAAGGCGGGTTGAAGAAGGGTTTAAAACATGGATGGGGTCATCACTCCTATCTTCCGATGAAGAAGATGAACCTGAGAGTTATTAGGAACTTTCACCTGCAACCCCACCAACTCAAACAGGCGAACGGTTTGACGTTTAAACGAGGCCTTTGGAACCAAACAGCTTCCTGGCAAAATTTTCCACACTTGCAGAAGAGGATAGAGTAAGTAAAAATTCGACTTTGGCTCATCAAATCTGCCAACTTTAGAATGGTTCAACTGATGATGTAACATGGGTGAATGCTAGAGTGAGGATGATGTCCATTTTGTAATCTGTCCGGTTACACATGCGCGCTTTGACAATCTTGAATAGCCTGTGAATATCAAACCAGTGTCTGAAAGTGAAAACCAAGCCGTTTGTTGCAAGTCTCTTGCTCAGGTTTTCTAGATTTGAACACTTGTACTCAAAGTTGATGGGGCAAGTTTTGTTTCTTGAGTTATGGGGATTATACTGTGGATTGAGATTTAGCCTGGTAAGCAACCAGACTTATAGATCGTATAATTCATGCGATGAACTACAGTTCCTTTTTTTTTTTTAATCTGTTCAATTATTTCTTTCTACTTCTTGCAAACCCAATTGTAACTGATAGACAGTAAAATTAACTTTTATTATCACATGCAAAACATGTGATGAAGTTCTTACTGTATATTAAGAAACATTAACGTCACTTTCTACTGAAACTGGTAGAATTTACCCTCACTTTCGAAGACCTAAACAAACAAACATGATTTTCAAGAATCTAATTTTGTTTCTGTTGTCATAGCTAATCTTGGGCATTATATTCCTGAAGCATTGTCAAGTGTCTATAAAGTCATTTTGTTTTAACGCTTAGGTCGGGCAGCTACAGGTTTCTGTATTTGATTGTTGTATGTTACTACTACTACTACTAAAAAAAAAAACAGACAACACAAGTGGGCCTTAAATTTCGAAGCCCAAATCCTATGAGATCCGTTGGTGGTCCAGTAGAAGTGCAAAACCCTAATATGCTTGTGCTCACCCTCTCACCGTTCCTCCCTTCTCCAACCTTGTTTCTAGCTCGAATTCCCAAGCTGCGAACCAACCATGGCGGCTTACGACTACGACGAGCCCTCGGCGACTCACCGCCCAGCCTCCTCCGACGCGCCGTCGCAGGAGCCCGGGTACGACCCGAACCACGTCCCTGACTCCGTCAAATCCTTCGTCGTTCATCTCTACCGCCACATCCGCGAGAAGAACGTCTACGAGATCCTCCAGATGTACGAGACTTCCTTCCAGGGCATATCGGAGCGCCTCTTCAAGGACTCGCCGTGGCCCTCCGTGGACGCCGTCGCGCACCACGTCGACAATGACCACGTGTTCTGCCTCCTCTACCGTGAGATGTGGTTCCGCCACCTCTACGCCAGGCTCCAGCCGACGCTGAAGCAGAGAATCGACTCCTGGGACAATTACTGTAGCCTTTTTCAGGTGGTTCTGCACGGCGTGGTCAATATGCAGCTGCCGAATCAGTGGCTGTGGGACATGGTCGATGAGTTTGTGTACCAGTTTCAGAGCTTCTGTCAGTATCGGGCTAAGATGAAGAACAAGACTGAGCAGGAGATTGCTCTTCTCAGGCAGTTTGATCAAGTAAGTAAAATTTATTTCAGTGTAAATTTTCTGAATTTCAAATTTCGGATAGGGTTAGGGAATTGAGGAATTGTTGTTGTGTTGTAGGCTTGGAATGTGTACGGTGTGCTTAACTTTTTGCAAGCTCTGGTGGAGAAGTCTGCGATTATTCAGATTCTCGAGCATGAGAAGGAAGGGCTGGAGCAATTTACTGCCACGGATGGGTATGATTATAGTGGCGGCAGTAATGTCTTGAAGGTGTTGGGGTATTTCAGTATGGTGGGGTTGCTGCGAGTGCATTGTCTTTTGGGTGATTATCATACTGGTCTCAAATGCTTGCAACCTATTGACATTACTCAGCAAGGTGTCTACACCAGTGTGATTGGAAGCCACATTACCACCATATATCATTATGGTTTTGCCAATCTTATGTTGCGGAGGTAAGATGCTCCTCTTTGTTTGTTTATTGTGATTGAGCCTATCCTAGTATCTGTATTTAACATATTAGTTATAATGCCTATAGGTTTCCTGCTGTGCTTGTTTGACAATGCTGTAAAACCATCTAATTTGTTTTGTTTTTCACTACCTGTTGCTTGTGCTTTATTAACTCAACTATCTGTTCACTTTTGTGATGTGTGCGTGTTGGTGTGACAACTTTTTTTTTATGGGGACTTACAAGTATTGTTGGTTTGCATAGGTATGTGGAGGCAATTCGTGAATTCAATAAGATTCTACTGTACATCTATAAGACCAAGCAATATCATCAGAAATCTCCTCAATATGAGCAGATACTAAAGAAGAATGAGCAGATGTATGCATTGTTGGCAATTAGCCTTTCACTATGTCCCCAGGTTAAGCTTGTTGAAGAAACAGTGAATTCTCAGTTGCGTGAGAAGTATGGTGAAAAGATGATTAGAATGCAAAGATATGATGATGAAGCATTTGCTATCTATGATGAGCTCTTCTCCTATGCATGTCCTAAGTTCATTACTCCATCTGCTCCAAGTTTTGAGGAGCCTCTTGTTAATTACAACCAGGTATGTAGGGCCATAGACCTTGGAAAACTTTTGGATCCCAATTTGCAATTATTTTTAATGTTCTCATGACCACCGTGTCATATGGTTGTAAAATGGATTAGTCCAAGTTAACTTGGGTCAGATACAAGGAAAAGCAAAATATCAGTTCAGATATAAAACGGTATAACCTTGCAATATATTTCAGGATAAAAATTTGACACAATTAATTTTTACTGATTCAATACCTTAGATACATAATATTAAGAGTTTCCTAGGAAAATAGTGCATAAAATTTTAATCAGTTCATGATTCTGTCATACATTTGACATGATTCGATGAGTATCAGTTTGTGAGATATTTGAAACAATGGTGAAGGTTTACCATTAGATTTAGATATGTGTAGACCTCTTCTCTGTTCCTGTGTGTTGTTTCTTAATCAATAATTTTTCTTTCTAACTTTTTCAGGATGCATATAGACTTCAGTTGAAACTGTTCCTTTATGAAGTGAAGCAGCAACAGTTATTGTCAGGTGTTAGGACCTTCTTAAAAGTCTACTCATCCATCTCTCTTGGGAACCTTGCGAAGTACATGGAAGTGGATGAATCCAAGTTGAGGTGCTTCATCAGGATTTTCTTGTAGCTGTCTTCGTCTGATTCTGCTGTGATATTATAATAATGTTATTTTGCCACTGCCTTACAGGACTATCTTGCTGACATACAAACACAAGACACATGCAGTTGACACTGATGGAAAAACCATTTCCAATGCTGATGTGGATTTCTATATGAACGATGTATGTTAAATTTCTTTTATGTTCTCTTATCTTGTTTATGGAAGAATTATGATAGGCATTGGTCTAAATAGTCCATGGGCATATTTGTAGACAGTCCTCTAGATTTATGGAAACTAGAGGTCCTTGGGCACTTGGTTCATGTGATTTTCTTGGAGATGATTATTAATCAACAGCAAGATATGAAACAGTGTTATCTTGAATCATGGCTAGTCTTATTTATAAGAGTCCTGGATTGACTGCTGTTTCCGTATTGCAAATCTCTGTTGGCTGAGATAACCAATCATCTATTTTAGGGATGGTTAAGTTAACCGGATTATCTCTAGGATTGTTTAGTGCAATAGAAGTTATATATAATGAATAGTGTGACCTAAATCATTCTGGTGCAGGATTGGGTTTATGTTGTTGACTCGAAACCACCAAAACGATATGGGGATTACTTCTTGCGTCAGATAGTGAAGGTATGCACAATTCCATGTTTTGTGAATTTTTATCCCATATGACAACACTAACTAGATTAAGGAGTTGTTATCAACACTCTTGCAATGTCAAAGTACACTCGTTTTGCAGAAAGATAATAAAATATTAATCTGGGTGTAGATTGACATTATAGGACTTGTTAACAACAACTTCCCTTTAATTATCTTCCTTTTTAACCTGTTCTTTCATTATCGTCTTCTGATTGCAGCTCGAAGGGGCAATCAACGACCTGGACAGGATAAAGCTGGATTGAGTCATTCATTAATTTCTAGACTACTCTTCTGCCATTTTTGCTCATTTAGAATTTTACTATGATAATTGGAGAATTTTGTTGCTTCTTTTGAATTACCCATGCTTCATGTACCTGTCCTTTTGATCTAGCGGATGTGGTTAGCTCAAAAATGGCTAAATGTAATTTACACCTGTTATGCTTTTATGTACTTAAATTTGCCAGCATACAAATTTGCAATTTATTTTTGGCAAGTATGTGATGCAACTTTGTATTTTTTTGTTTAAGAAATCTTTGCAGCAGAATGAACCTGCTCATCTGCTCCACACAAAATGGAATGGGCATCCGGTCCAACTGGAAACTGATCTTGATCCTCATTTAACATAGTAAGCCCAACCTTTTGATGGTTTCGACTAGGTTGAGCAAAGCAGGCAAGACCTTCGGTTACAATTTTATCCATGACCTGATTAATTGGTTCTAATCTGAGAGCGACAATGATTACTACCTGTTTTGGATAATGGAATTATCCTCCCACGACAGGAGCTAGCAACAACGTGTTATATTTGCCTATTTGGTGTTTCACAATTGTTTGAGCGAAGTACATGACATGTGCAAATTAATGGATTAGTGGGAGATAGCGATGCACGTTGGTTTAGTCTTTCGATTGGTGGACCTCTTATTGCTAGTCAATTTTCTGCGGTCTTTTATGTCTATAATTCCATGCCAAGACGTATGGAAAGATGTTGCCCTTTTGAGGTTTTCATTTTCATTTACTTACCAGTTCCATACAAGATGAATGATTCCAATTGACAAGCTCCTTTCGGTTTATAAAGACGAAAGGAAACGGAGCTTAAGCATGAAACAGCAACTTAGTTGTCCTGTATATAGTCTAATTTTTACGAGAATGTTTCATATTGAAATAGACGGCCAGAAATGGTTGCAATTCAAATTCTTTAGCAAATAAAAGAACAAATGTTTAGTGAGAAAAAAAGAGAGTTTTACAAAGAAAAGCCTCTAAAACAACCAAGACCTAATCTGTCAAAATTGAAAGCATGAGAAGCAGAGACAGGCAATGAATTCTTCCAAGCTTTCACAGCATGATTATGGCCAGTATCAACTATAGCATTTGTTCGGAAATTGGCTTCCTTTTGATATGTTTGAATCGGGCTACTTGACAGTTGAAATAAAAGAACACATATTTATTAGTTCACAGTCGGAAATGAAGGATTCGTGAAATTGAAGTCTGTCTTGTTCATACTCATGTTTGAATGGTAGGTGTGGCTTCAGCTTAATTGAATTACTGCACACAGTGAGTAAGTGACGCACATATACACACTTGCAATCTAACAGTCAACAAAATCCCACACACAGTAGGTCACATGATCCAGGGGCTCATCATGCACGAGGAAATGGATTTGATCTCAGAGCCATATGATCAGATGGGTTTGATCGATGTCCTACCATATCTCAATCCATCATGTGTAGCTCACAAGAACTCCAAAGGGATCAAAAACCACATGCATTCAACCTCCACCCCAAGTCAGGTTAACCCAGCAACTTCTTCTACACGCATCGATCTTCATGATTGCAATTTTAAACTGATAAAGACTGAAATTATTGAATCATAAAGGCATATAATGTGGAAGCCGATGAAGAACAGATAGAGAGGAGTATCACTACCACTCACTGCTCGGTGATAAGAATGGTATACTGTGCAAGATGTTGCTTGCACAACTCAATGAGAGCTTTGAATTTCTTAGTCAATATCTTCGGTGCCGGAGTGATCATCTACACTCTATGGCTGCTCAAGAAGTGGCAGGATGGAGTTACTGAGCTGCCTCCTGTGCACATTGTTCCTAAACCATGGTATATTATTCAACTCTGTATGCCTCGCAGAGTTCATTGCTCTAATGCTTTGTTTACTTTCCTCGATCTTCATGAAAAGAAGAGGGAAAATGATATGGTTGCTCATTGCTTGTCGATTTTCATTGCTCCGTTCTGCTTGACAGGTTTATATATGCATGTTTAGGTGTGGGAATGGCTGTCTGTTTCAGCACACTTTGCAGTTATCTTGTTGCTCATTGCATCACCGATTCTACTCTTCTTCTCATAGTATCCTTTCTCATAAATCGATCAGCTTACAACAACGCTTTAGTTTCTACCATTAAAATTCATAAATTTCGTTTGGATAATCCTTGACCAGTTTTAATTAGTACATAGTCTTTGTCTTCTCTCTTCTTTGCCTTGAAGTTGCAGTGGTTGTTGCAATTTTCTTCAAGATGAACTGGGCAGCGGTACGTATGCTTTCTTCAATTTGTAACATTTCTTGAAATCTTGTGGGTTTATAGTGTAACATAGACTAATTACCTCACATTCACTACAAGAGTTCAACTCTAATATGGTATTTGTGTTTCTTGCAACAGAAACTTGCAGAGTACATAGATGACCCCAAGTTCAAGAAGTTCATGTTATTTCATCTTTACTTGTGTCGTCTCATTGCGATTCTAATTTTGGTACCGCAGGTACTGATTCTTCTGTGTTCGATCTGATTTTGAAGTTTGGTCTGAAGTAAGAGGAAGTTCAATATACTGATGCTTGCGGTTCACATTTTGCAGATCAAATGTGTAGTTTTAGCAATCATTCTTTGGGCTATTGGTAGCGAGCCACTGAGTCACTGCAACTATTCTGATCATGTAACTGACTTTAGATATTCATTTCTGGCGATACCAAGCCCAACATCTTTCCTCAATATGTCGAGTCGTGGCTCCAGAAATTATGAAGCCTTGCCAAGATCAGATCAATGTGAATATCCGCCACGGCAGAGCTTTTTCTCACATATTAACAGATTTTTCAGAATGCAGTTTCATAGAAGAGTCACACTTAGTTAGAGCATTAGTACAAACACACTAATTTGATCTCCCTAAGTTCCCTAATGTTTACTCTTCTTCTTTTTTTCTTGGTACTTCATTCTGATACAAATGCAACTCTCATTATGTTATACCATCTAATGAGTATGATGCATCACTGCAAGTGAAATTCTGATGCCTCTTGCAATCACAGTTCTCTCGAGTTCTCAGCTTGTAGCTTTTTGCTGGGACATCGAGCGTCTGACTATCATATAAACCCCGGAATACATCGGCAGAATACCAAAAAAAAAAAAACTTCATTTTGTACCAAAAAAGAAAAGAAAAGAAGAAGAGATAATGGAGGAAACTGAAGCTTCAAATTATTGCAAGTAATGATACAAGTAGTATAGAACAGTTAAAATGTCGCCAAAGGTCATCTATTTCGGAGCCAGCCATAACCATAAAATATTTTTATGTTGGTTTATATGGAACTTGAATAGGTTAGAAGAAGGTATGTACATGTGTTCTGCTATGTTTTAGTTAGCTGGAAAATCATTATAATAATTCTTTGTGTATCCACTAATAACGAGTAAATTGATATTAATTCAAAAACAAGGCGTTGAATGATGTTTGGAAACTAGAATTCATATTTTCCAAGACATATGGAATTTGACGATTAGAACTCAAAATTTTTGAATGAAAAAACTCATGCCAATTATTAGGAGCTGCTTCTATAGCGATTCTTTGCCATAAACTCCTACGACATATCAGCGATTCGTATTAAACTGTAACCCCAATGTTTAATAGTAAATCTATCAGACTTGGGGGGAATTGGAACATCTTACTGTGAATGACAAAGGAAATTAGGGAAAAATTAGCCTGCATTTCTGTAGAGAGGTACTGACATCACTGCTCATCTCATTTGATGTCGATGGGCTTCAAGCATTCAAGTCGATTTAAAACTCCTCTGCATCATTCTTATCCAAACACGATGCGGGCCACCATCTGACCTAGCCCATTGTCGTGGCGTCCCTAACTCCTGCAACACGACGCGCTGGTAATGAAACGTGTCCAATCGACCAATCCCAAACGCATTAAAAGTGAAAGGTAAGTGAAGGCTTGGATAAAGTCCAAGAGGATATCGGATCGTATTTGGGCTGGGCTGAGATGAAGAAGAGAAAGGTCCACAAGAAGGGCGCAAAGTGTTTTGAAAAACAAAAAATTAAAAAAAATCAGTGCACATAAAGAGTATGACGATACCACTGCCCACTGCGAGTCTCATTTTCTTTGCAATCACAAATTTTTTGACTGGCAAAAGGCATAAACATGTTGTGAACTAAACCACTATTATGAATTCTCAACTCTTATAAGTTTAGAGTTTTAACTATCATGAAAACATAGAAACATATATGGAGAATGAAATAGATTTGATGTTTATATAAGAAAAATATTGAAAATTATGACTAAAATGAGATTTTGGAGGAAATTTAAGAAAAGACTATTGGCCAGATAAATCAAATGCGATAAATACCATTAAACTAGTCGGATATTGTATTTAAGTATTTGTTGATGATACAATCCAATCCTAACAAGCAAGAAGAAATCAAATCTCCGGCGATGAGCTCAATAATGTTTTCTATGAGTTGGGGTGGGAGATGAAGCTGGAAGAAATGTAGACTGTGATGTCCGAGTTCGATAAAGACTCCGACGACCACATCGACCTAGAGGAGTTCTCATAAATCATGAATGGATCGGCGTGGAGCAAGGATCTTCGTGACACCTTTGATGTCTACGATCTCGACAAGAACTGTCTGATCTCGGCGAGTGAACTTCATGAGGTGCTCAACCTGTTAGGGCAGAAGTGCTCCGTTGGGGAATGTGCCACCATGATCACCAAATTTGACTTCAATGGCGATGACTTCGTTAATTTTCAAGAGTTCAAAACGATGATGAACCGCTTTTGAAATCTTAATCTATCAATTTCATCAAAATCCATTTCAATTAGCATTTCATATTTTTCATAGGGATTTAGGATTAGGTTTTGAGTTTGTAATTCGACCCACATTGTAGCAGAAATTACGTTTTATTAAGATTTTTCTTCAAAAAAAAAAAAAAGAGTATATGTTGATGAAAACAAATACACCTATTTCAAATGATTTTATGGATGAGATTTTACACCTCCGCGCCAGAGCAGACCTATAACCTCAGTCCCCCCAAGTATGGATTTCCGCAAGAGATTCACAGATCGCGCGATACATGACTGCTAGCAGCGGGAGTTGAACTTGAGTTGGGGGCTCAACCACAAGCACGCCTATACCAACTGAACCAACCCACGTTGGTAGATAATTTATTTCATTGCATAGTAATTTTTGTGTGAATCCTAAATTTGGGATGTAGCTTGAGTTAGTCAGTGAGCTATTATGCATATTTTGTATGAAAAAAAAAAAGTAATTTTTACCTATTAACTCGTACCAAATTTTTTCTAATAAAATAATTTAAAATTGAAAGACTAATTTTATTCATTTCTTATACGTTACGTGATTCATTTAAATTTTTTATATTATTTTCATGTGGTGAGCAAAACTATATTATTTAGGTTATGCTACTAATAAAATCAATCAATCAAAAAGCCTAATCCCAAATTCCCAATAGGCTAATGAGAAAATAAATACACACCTCCAAAAAAAAGAAAAAGAAAAAGAAAAGGAAAAAAACCAAGCAGTCTCGTTTATTTAAAAAATAAAAAAATAAAAAAATAATAATAATAATAAAAAGGGCCACAAACTGATTTAGCTCATTGTCGTTTATTTAAGACTTCGCAACCGAACTCAAAACTGCCTAGTTCTGATCGTACGGACGCCCACGCCCTCATTTCCATGGAGCCACAAGAAGGCGATTCTGTATTCGCACACATTCCTCACGTTCCTGAAGTCCCAATTTACGCGGTAAGCTGGAAATGCATCCTCGTTAGTACACAGTTGCCTCAACTTTGATTTCTTCTAGCTTAGGCTAGCTACTTACTTATTAGTAACCATTTTTATTTATTTATTTATTTAACAGATGATGGTTGCTTTCAGCAGAGACCCAAGTCCACTGAAGCTCAATTTAGGGATTGGTGTCTATAGAACTGAGGTGGGTTTTCATAAGAGTTTTTCCAGATTGTTGTTGTGCTCTGTATTACTATTTCTATTTGAGAGGAATGCCATTGTTCAAGTTTTATGCAACTACAGGATGGGAAACCTTTTCAATTGAATGTAGTTAGACGAGTGGAGCGGTTACTAGTTAATGACAGGTAAGGTGAATGTGATGATTGTTGTTGCAATTGTGAGTTTGCTTCTAGCTGTGATTATACATGAGTTTTCGTGATCTTCGATGAAATTCAGGTCCACTTTTAAGGAGTATCTTCCTATTACTGGGACTGCTGAGTTCAACAGATTGAGTGCTAAGCTCATTTTGGGTGCTGACAGGTATTAAGTGGTTTGACCAATATATATATCTATGATGCATTATCTTTCTGATGTTGTTTGTATACTCGTTTTTGGAGTTTTCTCTTATCTTTCTTTTCGAGCAATGTGGGTTTCTTTTGCTGATTGCATATTTCATTTTTCTTCGAAATTAGCCCTGCTATCAAGGAGAATAGAGTCACTACTGTCCAGTGCTTATCTGGTAGTGGATCACTGAGGGTCGGAGCTGAGTTTCTAGCAAACCATTACCACCATGTAAAGCACTTGGCTTTTATATGTGAAACTATATGTGCTCATGGATGAGTGTCACTTGGTCTTACTGTGTACCTTGCTCAGCAGCATACGGTCTACATGTCCCAGCCAACATATGCAGCCCACCCGGCTTTTTTCTCTGCAGCAGGGCTAGCTATCAAGACTTACCGTTACTATGACCCAGGAACATGTGGACTGGACTTCCAAGGTTGGGTAGTTTCCAATAGCTACTTTATCTTTTGTTTCTGTATGAGATAATAAAACTATGCAATGTGAATGCGATTGATTAGGTCTGTGAATTGTTTCTGTTGCATATATGCCCGAGTAATCTTTTATTCACATCTTGTAATTTCATTTTTGATTAATGACAGGAATGTTAGAAGATCTTTTGTCTGCCCCATCAGGAGCTATTGTGCTTCTCCAAGCATGTGCACATAACCCTACAGGTGTTGATCCAACTCTTCCACAGTGGGAGCAGATAAGACAGTTGATTAGAGCAAAGGGATTGTTTCCTTTCTTTGACTCTGCTTATCAGGTAGGGAACTGTTTCATCAAAGCTCGTAGCAGTTTAAATTTGAAGTTTTCTAGGACCCCCAATTGTTAAAGTTTGTGGGAGCTTGTACCTAAGAAGTGCAAGTCTCCATCTCTCTCTTTTTTTATCGGTCAAAGCCTCCTTATCTTGATACCTTCATAACCTGAGTTCTATGTAGGGTCTCGTCAGTGGAAATCTGGATGAGGATGCACAATTTATTCGCCTGTTTGTTGCTGATGGTGGTGAGTGCCTTATAGCTCAGTCATATTCGAAGATTATGGGACTTTATGGAGAACGTGTTGGTGCCCTCAGCAGTGTAAGAAACCAACTTTTCCTCTCAGTAAATACCTAAAACAATGTAAACAAAAGCAAAGACTATCGGTGTTGTGGAGATCATTTATACAATTTTGGTCTTCTTTTCGTAGTAGTGCATCACTTCCATGACAATGTATTTTCTTGTTCCTTCTTATAAGATCTGCAAATAGTTACTTCCATGGCTTTTGTCAATTGAACAATGCTTTTTGTTTAATAGGTTTGCAAGACAGCAGAAGTGGCTAGCCATGTTGAAAGCCAGCTGAAACTTGTGATCAGGCCCATGTATTCTAGCCCCCCAATTCATGGGGCATCCATAGTGGCCACTATCTTAAAGGATAGGTAGACATCATGATTTTGTGTCTGTCCTTGGGCATTTCCACTGAAAACATTTTGATCAGGAATTCTGGATATCTTTGCAAACTTAAACAAGTTCTTTTCACATATGCTGTTAAAAAGACCAACAGCAGTATATAAGATGAAAACTTTTTGTAGCGGGATTACCAATATATAGCTCATAAAGTTGCTTCATATCCATGATTGGAATCCTATGTTACTTTGGTAGGCACCATTATACATATACTTCTCCGGATAGTAGTGGTTTCAATGAATTACACTTAACAAGTAGCTCTATGAAAAACTGACATACATTACCATGCAAATTGCAAGTATATATTAATGTTGGCTGCAAACTGATGAAAAGAAATATGTGCATGAGGGTGTGCATGTGCATGTGCATGTGCATGTGGTTTTTGTCCAGCTAAATTTCAACTTGATAAATGCTAAGAATATAGCCGTATAGACTTCTTTCTTAGTTAAGTTTGTCTTTCAAGGTTGTGGATGCTTTATTTGCAGGGTTATGTATGAGGAATGGAGTATTGAAGTGAAGGCAATGACTGACCACCTTATTAGCACGCGTAGACAACTATTTGATGCTCTGCGTGATAGAGGCAATACAATCTCTCTTTCTGTACTCTTCTAGTAGAAGGATGAGTATGGCATGAAAACATGAAAAATACTATTTCATGTGTTCTTTGTGTCAACCTGTCTTGATTATTACACAATCTAAACTCTAGATTTGGTCTCTGCATTGAATTTTGGTACAAATTTTGAGAGTGTCTCTACTGAGCTGTTGACATGACAAATTTGATTTTGAAGAATTCATAACAATTATATTTTATCTGAGCTCACAAGCTGGGTTTGCCCCATCTCTACTGTGATGTTTCGGCTCAGTAACAGATTCTTGAATCCCGAATATTAGTTTCAACTTAGGGCCTTTGATCAGTCACTTACGCATTGCCTTTCATTTTAGTTGGTTCTACTCTCATGTTTGTCAACCTTTCTTCTATTGCCTGGCAGGTACTCCTGGTGACTGGGGGCACATTATCAGGCATGTTGGATTGTTTACTTTCTCAGGACTGAACCCTGAACAAGTTGCTTTCATGAATAAAGAGTACCATATCTACATGCCATCCGATGGGTAAAATTCGCTAATTGATCTATGCTGACATGATATGTTGTCAAGACAGTGAATTAGGACTAATCGTCATGATTCACAATCTAGACAACATGACATGACAAGAGAAAATAGTCTTTATATCCCAGACAAGAACGTTTACTCTCCTACTATTATTTGCAGGAGGATCAACATGGCAGCTCTAGGTCCTAAGACGGTTCCTCGTCTTGCAGATGCAATACATGCAGCTGTTAACATTGGTGTATAAATTGGTCACAGCATTGCTGGTTCACCTCAAGTGGCTCAATCTTAACTAGTTGCTGCATCCTCTTCTGTGTGGTAAACAAAATGCTTCATTTCAATTGGTAAAGCGGAGATCTAACCATATAAGAAAATTGTAAGCCTCTATATAACACGATGTCTATATTAGCGGTGACTTCATTAGTATAAAAATCATGTATTTGGAGGTTCATAAGAGCAATAGTACTAGAGTCTGGAGTAACTATGAATTTTACATCAGTGATTCTTCTTAGTTCTTACTGACTCTCATGGGCTTTGAAGCCCAAGAAACATGTTCCAGTATGAGACCAGGAGGGCAGCCCACACTCTGTTTTTGAGTAATGAAAGTGAAAGATAGGGCAGCCCGCACTCCAACCTCGAACCACGTGCCTTTCCAAATGATATAGATAACATCCAGAAACCCCGACCACGTGTCTGTTCGCAAGCAGCTACGTCAGCGGATGGCAATACAAATCCAACGGCCGCAACTCCCTTCCCAAATAAATCGACGGCGGATAGCCTTTCCCCTCGAAAAAATAAAAAAAACCCGCAGATACATACATACAAAAACGACGCTATTACTATTACTTGAGGAAAAAGTATACAATATCCGCACTTAAGCAAAGTGGGGTCCACAGCATCACCTCCATAACTTGACACGTAAGCACGTACCGCGACTTTCCATATATAAACGGGCCGAGTAAAGCAGAAAAGGGCGTATTTTAAGCCGGGTACGAATAAAACCGTCTAAAATGAGCCCACAGTTCACTTCACCACCAAACAGCGACGCCCATAGTTCTTCTTCTACTTCTTCAATTTCTTCAGCCAGTGATCGCAGGCTTAACGCTCTCGTACGTCACCTCGCCGCTGAAGAATCGTCTCCGATGGACTCACTCTCCGCTTCCCCGACCGCCGCACGTGCCGATTCCGTCTTCGCTCACGTCGTTCAAGGTCCTGAGGATCCCATCCTTGGGGTAACACTCTCTCTCTCTTTCTCTCTGTAAATTTTTTTTTGAATTAGGTTATGAGGTTTTGGTTACTCTTGGAGTTTCTGTTCTGATTTAGCAAATCGTTCTCATTTCGGTTTCGAACGACGGTCTATGTCGGCGGTGGAATCACTTGAATATAGAGCTTTTTACTGTTTCGTGCATCGGATCCTTTACCGTCTTCGATTTGGTGTTGATCATGATACGCATGTCTTCTTCATGCAACTGATTTTTGAATTTCGTTTACAGATATACAGCTAGTACTTGATTGTGATGTGTAGGACTTTTTTAATTTTTTCAGATTTTTGAACAAGTTTTGTTTTGATTGGACAAAATAAACAGGTGACGGTTGCGTATAACAAGGATCAAAGCCCTAATAAGGTGAATTTGGGAGTTGGTGCTTATCGAACAGAGGTGAGTCTGCTAAATTTGATTGCTGTTGTTAAGATTAGCTCACAGTAGTTTGTATTTGTTAGACGAGTATGTGTTTTCTAATGGATTTGCGTTGACTGTGTGTGTGTGATGGGAGAGACAGGATGTTGACTACTTGCAATTTCTCAGTTGTTATTTCCATTTTGTAATAATTAATAATTGCCTTTTGTTTGTGGCATGATAGGAGGGAAAACCACTTGTGTTGAATGTAGTGAGAAAAGCAGAACAGAAGCTTGTTAATGACATGTAAGCTATGTTAATATAATTAAAATAATCTCTGTTATTACTAGAAGGTAACATTCTTGTCATTAAACCCGTACAGTTACTTATTGAAATGAAATCTCCAGGTCACGGGTTAAGGAATATCTTCCTATTGTTGGACTGGCTGAGTTCAATAAATTGAGTGCTAGGCTCATTCTTGGTTCTGACAGGTATAGACGGACTTATGTCTTGTTGTATCCAATTTCACTTTTTCACTTGTTTTAGTTGGTTTCATGCATAAATCACTTTCTTGATACAGCCCTCCTGTTCAAGAGAACCGGGTTACCACTGTCCAATGTCTGTCAGGAACTGGGTCATTGAGGGTTGGAGGTGAATTTTTGGCAAGGCATTACCATGAAGTAAGTAGTTTGATTGTTGCATCATCTCATACTTTCTCCACACATTTATGGTTTAGTGAACTTGACCTAATCCATTTTACTGCAGCGCACCATATATATACCCACACCGACATGGGGGAACCACACCAAAGTTTTCACTCTGGCGGGGTTATCTGTGAAAAATTACCGGTATTATGATCCAGCAACACGTGGCCTCAATTTCCAAGGTAGAGAAAAAGACTAGTTAATTGTTTTGTATTTTCTGTATCACAGTGGAATTCTTTTCACCCTTGTATGTTGTAGTGTTCATGATTCTTCCCTCATTGGGTAACTGGCTGCAGGCCTTATTGTAATTCTAGTCTTCGTCGTGTTCTAATATTTCTTTGCTGTGGTTAACAGGCCTCCTAGAAGACCTTGGTTCTGCCCCAGCTGGAGCAGTTGTACTTCTTCATGCATGTGCTCATAACCCCACTGGTGTTGATCCAACCCTTGAGCAGTGGGAGCAGATCAGACAGCTTATGAGATCAAGAGCTTTATTACCATTCTTTGACAGTGCTTATCAGGTATGTTGTGTATAAAGTTCCAATTCCCGCTATAGTTTATTTTTTCTCTCTTTGTTTCTTGCTTTCTCATCACACTTTGTACACCTCTGTAGGGTTTTGCTAGTGGGAGTTTGGACGCGGATGCACAGTCTGTTCGTAGGTTTGCTGCTGATGGTGGGGAGTTGCTGGTAGCTCAAAGTTATGCAAAAAACATGGGTCTGTATGGGGAACGTGTTGGTGCCCTAAGCATTGTAAGACTTGTTCATTAACTTTCCCTTCGAGCTTATGTTATGTTTCTACATTGAAAAAGGAAAAAAAAAATGAAAGTCCTATTAGTATCAGAGTTAAGAGATGGCTACAAAATGAAGTGAATGTCAAGTGTGCATGTTGTTCTATTCTGAAATACTGCCGGTATATATCTACTCTCTGCTGATTGGCTGTTGCACTTAAACTCATAGGTTTTGAAGACTTCTGAGGTTGCAACCAAGGTTGAGAGTCAGCTGAAGCTTGTGATCAGGCCCATGTATTCAAACCCACCTATTCATGGTGCATCTATTGTAGCTACCATTCTCAAGGATAGGTAATCTTCAACTTTTGACTATATTCCTTTAAAATGGATTTACTCAAACATTTATTGTCAATTTATCTTCCCTACCCCACTCTCCTTATCTAGTTGAATAATAGTCACCATATCACTTGTATTTTTTTAGGGACCTGTTCAATGAATGGACAATTGAATTGAAGGCAATGGCTGACCGTATTATCAGCATGCGACATCAACTATTTGACTCCTTGCGTGCCAAGGGTGAGTATATCATACCGTTTATATGAATGAATGTATTTGCTTCATAGGTAGTTGAATTAGCAATGTAAAGACTCCTATAGTCAGTAATGGAAATACAAAAGTTTAATTGATATGGTACATGACAAAATAATAGGAGAAAACAACCTACAGTATTTTTGAATGCTAATGGAATGTTCTCAATATCCCGGGAAGTGGTGCATTGTTATTTTACCTTATTCGCTTTTCTATTGTGCAGGCACTCCTGGTGACTGGAGTCACATAATCAAGCAGATTGGAATGTTTACTTTCACAGGATTGAACCCGGAGCAAGTTGCTTTTATGACTAAAGAGTACCATATTTACATGACATCTGATGGGTAAGCAGCCTTCCCCCTTTGGTCTGATTAGTTTTATTCTGAGTGAAACCACTGTCCCCTTGTTCCAAACCCTAAACCTGAAAACTAATCAGAACTGAATTATAAATGGAAAAGATTCCACAAGTGAGAATGTTACTGAATTATTTCTTATTTCACATTAATTTGCAGGAGGATTAGCATGGCTGGTCTGAGTTCCAGGACGGTTCCTCATCTTACTGAAGCAATACATGCAGCTGTTACTCGTCTTGCTTAATAACATATTGAAGGCAACATTTTCTTGTACCCCAACTTAATATAAGACCCTTTCTACTGTTTTGATGTAATAATTGTTACCTCATCAAATGAGGTTTAAAAATTGGTGGGAACGAAGTGAGGGACATAGTAGAGAAGTTATAAGCATGTAGAGATGCAGCAGACCATAGGGTTTTTGCTCTGCTCAGGTTTATGAGTTTTGTTTTAAACTTCAATGATACAAGTTAAGATTTTCTTTGTACAAATGAATCGGTTCAAAAAACATAGGAGTCGGAACAGCTTCCGCTCAAATAAACTGGGACAAAATCCACACAAAAGCTACGTAACTAGCGTCAGTAAAGGCCATTCTGTTAAAACTCATGTTCTTTAGGGCCAAATTATGTAGATCTGGTGTTCTCTTCCACAAATTAACAAAACTGGTACCATCCTCCATTTTCTTTCAAGCAATTAACATGACATTGGTCTGGTGTTCTCAAGCACATGCTTATACCCTTATAATGGGATATAAGCAATTGCAAACTAAACGAGTTATGAGCTCTCTGCTAGTGAAGAAACATGAGAACAAATATTAGTGCATGAACAAATTTCTTTCAGTAAATTAATTAATTGGGTTCGGCAACTGTATGAATAATAAAAATAAACAAAACTTACATACAATATATATGGAAACAAGAACTAGAACAACAACTTAATGGCTACAACCTTTGCTTTGTGAGAACAAATTATCTGCATCCCTTCAACAAATAGCTAGATGGACTTGAGAAGCTTTTAGTATTCGAGAATTTTCCGCTTTCTTTTCCCTTCCCAGGTGTTTCACACTCGCTAAAGTCAAGGGTGCGACGCTCCACCTGAGGATTCCCATAAAGATTAGCACACTTTGCAGCATTGATATAAAACAAGTGCAGTAGGCTTTCTTGACTCATTTTGCGAGCATAAAGATTTACCTAAAGCAGTAGGCCTAGAATAAAATGCTCGATAATCACTAAAAATGAACTAACATTTGAAGAACTCTGAGAGAATTGTGTGTAATAATCATACCACAACATTTGGCGCGGAAAGGGAACTACTCCCCAGCTGATTTGGTGGTGCAAGATTCTTATCCAAGTCCACAATGCCATGGTCTTTCCGTCTTTCCTTCAACAATGACTCAGGAGTTTCATTTCCCAAAACTTCCTGGGCATTGGCGTATGCAGAAGCAGTATGCTCGCTTATCTGTTTCATCAACCCTATGGCATCATAACTTCTATCTCCTGGGCTCATGAAAAATCCTATATCCTGCAGAGAAACCTCACGTATTAATAAAAATACACCTATCACATTGAGTAAGGAAATAATTGTCTGCCGGAATTTGTGATACCTCAATTGTTATTTCTGTATCAACCCTTGGACCAGGAAGAAAGGAGTTGATAAACCAGGGGGATTTCCATGCTGAAGGAGATTTCCACGCTGAAGGGGATTTCCATGCTGAAGGGGAATCAATACTTCTTTTAAGTGGTGTAACACCGAATCTAGAGACACACAGCATCAAAGCAACCTGTCAGATATTGATAGTATTCTAGCACTACAAGAATAAATACTGACTTCAATTTTTAGACATGCCATATAACAGTATCAGAAGCATCACACTGCAGGTTATTAATAAATGCAAATCTCAATAGGAGAATTTACTATTCCCTATGAAATGCCCTAAGGAATAAACAGATAAAGCCATTCCCACAGACTACACTTTGAGCAGTTACAATGACAAACATTGACTCTTACATGGTCTCAGTACTAGCACCATTCCCAGCATTATCACTAGTTGTCTCCAGGGGAGCTGACAACAAAT
The DNA here is from genome assembly GCF_958449725.1 of Rosa rugosa. NCBI lineage: Eukaryota > Viridiplantae > Streptophyta > Magnoliopsida > Rosales > Rosaceae > Rosa > Rosa rugosa. Next base: position 54,606,604 of record NC_084822.1, on the reverse strand, counting down.
CAGATTGTATACATGTCTGTGCAACCAAATAACTTTCTCGCTTCTTCACTGTTATAGTTGGAGTAATAACAGAGGAACATTGTTTGGCAGAAAAAGATTTACTATGCTGTACTTTTGGAGTTCCAGCACTCAAGCTCAAGGCTTTTTCAGCTTTACAACCAGCTTGATCAGGAGAATACAATAGCAGATCATTTGTGTTATGTTCAGCAAGAACCCCAGAAGACTGTTGCGCCTGGAAAAGAAAAGAGCCACCAAATGAAAAATAAAATTCGCCTATATAAAGTGACTGGCTACTAACATGCTTATTCTGGAAACAATCACTGGCAATAAATTCAGGGCTTTCCTGATTCAAAAAGGCAATCCATGAGAAGAAACTCACATCGTGAGAGGAGGGGACAGCATCAGCCTTAGTCTTAGCATCAACATCAGCATTTCCTTGCTTCATCTTTTCCTGGGATTCACTGTCATCAAAGTGTTTCTGTGCTATTTCATCAGCTGATATTGCAACAGTATCAGTCCCTTCTTCTATTCTGGTTTCACAGGTGTCCATATTCTCTTTGTCTTCTTCATGCGCATCAGAGGTCCTCTGCTGATTTGAAGATGGATAATGCAATGGTGCCTCCTGTGTCTCACTGTCTTCAAACATTACCTCTAAACGTGAAAAATCTCTGGCCAAACTGGAGGTCACGTCAGTCCCAAGCTTTTTATCAATCCTTCTATCCGACAATGGCGACAATGGAGACAACAGGTCACGGTGCCGTTTCTTCAAAATGGATGGTGTGCCTGTAAATGTTTTAGCAGCACTTTTCAGCACAGCATCAGGGCTACCATCGCGAGATGGTGAATCCCATAACCTAAATGGAGTAAGGCAATTCATAGAGGACATCATCAGCTGACGAATTCCAAGGGGACTATATTCTTGTTGCATGTCATTTCCTGATTGTACAAGATCACAACTTAAAAATGGAATATCCAAACTCGGAAAACGAGGAGGCTCATAACATAGAGCTCCGTCATCCTGCTGTTCTGTGTGCACATCTGATCTCACATCCAGAGAAGGAGAAGTTTGCGTGTCCAATCCCGAATCAAATGTATTTACAGGGACTAAATTTGAAGGATCCTCAACCAGATCAGATTGCTCTTGCATTCCAGTCTCATTTCCAACAACAGTGCTGGGAGATCTGGCAGTGTCATTAGTGTAGACAAATCCATCCTCTGAATTTGTGACATACTCCTGTTCTTGAACTCTGAATAAATTATTAGCCTCTCCAGCAAATATCAGTGGACCATTATGAGCAGAAACTGGTTGAGAGCATGAAGTTCCAACTACATCTGAGTTCAAAGGACAATAAAGTTGAGAAGATCTACCGGTTTCAGACATCTGGAGGTTTGACGACGATTGTAAAAGTAATGAATCTGTGCATGCAATCAAATCAACCATGTTTAACCCATTTGTAAAATCTCTAGAGAAATATCCCTGATTTATTGCCTCAGAAAACAAAGCCCTGCAACATTCATCGTCAGATATCAACATCCGCTCTGATTTAACTGAACCATCCGCCATATTCCCCATGGAAGTAGAAGCAGGAAATGCACCAGCAGTCTGAAATGGAAAGTTGACCACATCATGGATCTCATTAGAACTCATACAATGGGTATGCATCCCGGATGCCTCCTGCTCTGATTCTAGTGAAGAAATATTAGTTAACTCCTGCATATTAAACTGGAAATCCCCACTCATTGACTCTCCAGCATCATGTGAGAAACTCTGCTCTATAAATTTGGAAGAGCTAACAATTTCAGAAGGTATTTCTGGGATGGAAAAAGTGGCATCCCCCATAGACGGGTAATATGGTTCTGAACAGGACGCTGGACTGGAGCTTGGGTCATTTCCTAACCGGGATACTTCACGTATATGCGATCGATCTCTAGTATGTAATACCACATTGACCATTTCAGTTCCAGACTGAAAGCAACCAGCAACATTTGAATCTTGACTGCATTCTGATATCTCTTCTCCTTCAGCACCTCTGGGAGCACTATCATCTCCACTGTTCTGAACTCTTGAACAAGATGAGATTATGGGTTGGTTTTGGTGTCCAACATGAGGCGTTCCTTCTAAGTCTGGTAGTAATCCCGACTTCAAGTAAGAATCCAACTTCTTTTTCACAGAACTGTTCCAGTGATTTTTTATAGCGTTGTCTGTCCTGTTAACCATGCAAACATTAATATATTAGAGCTGTTGTCATTGCAGCATGATAGAAGAACATCCTGTTCTCATACACTAGTTAAGTAAGAAAGTACACACTCCAATCTTAGAAAAGGAGACATTAAATTATTCTAACTTATGTACTATGTAGAGTATCTGACTCTTTGCTTCTTCAAATGATGACAGGGCATACCTTCCAGGCAAGAATTTTGTTAGCTCTGCCCATTTGTTCCCATAAATTTGATGAGCACGAATCAGAGCCAACTCCTCATCCTGCGTCCATGCTTCTTTGTTTATGCCAGGATTAAGATGATTATGCCACCTAAGGTAAACAAAGAATTACTATAACTAATCAAAGAGTAATCATTACAATAGCTACTCCACTAAGGGTTAACATGAAGCATCTAATCCTGGTTGTCTTTAAAGACAAAGAAGATTTTATTAAATGATATTATCCATAAGAGAATCTATAATCATACCTTTCCCTGCATTGCTTACCAATACGTCCAGGTAAATGCTGTGCAATAGTGGACCACTTTTTTGGGCCATACTTTTTGACCAATTCAACAATAATTTCGTCCTCCTAACATTTTGCACAAACAATTAGTAAGGAAACAACCAAATATCAAAAGATAAATATTCATTTGATTCAACACAAATAATTCCAACAACAGAAACGCAAAGAGGAAATTGACACACAGAAAGAAGATGCAACTAGTGTGGATCACCAACCTCTTTAGACCATGGACCCTTGACCAATTCAGGATTCAAAACTTTCTGCCACCTATGCAGGCATTGCACATCAGTCCGATCCTTGAAACACTCCGCTACAAATAGCAAGAATGCAAGATTGACAATTAAACAATGTCCAAAGTACAGGGCATAGCAAAAGTAGAGAGTAGCACTAATTAGGATCAGAATGTTTGGTCATGTTAAATAGAGAGAAGGAAGGGGGGAGCAATAGAGAGAGAAAGAGAGAACAGGGAAAAGTGCAGTGAAGAAATTAGTCGGATGACATTCTGATACCTATTTTCTTCCAATTCTTTCCTTTAAAACTCTGAACTGCCCTACGCAAGATTTCATCCTGATACATAAGAAATTGGTCATATGCACTACATGAAAAATGAATAAAGAAAAAGAGCATCTATATATAAACTGAAATTCTCAACCAAAACAAAGCAGCTAAAGAAAGAAATCCATCTTCTTACTAAAGGTACTACAAAGGCAAGGTACATCAGGTTGTCTTAGCGTGGGGTACTATGTACAGCCAAGTAATACTACAAGCATATAGGTCTCTGTGATTTTCTTTTCAAAAACAAATTTACCTCTTCAGGCGTCCATTGTCCTTTTGTAGAACGCCTCGTAGGCCCACTAGACCTCCTACAGAAATGTTCAATAACGTTAGATAATGACTAAAACTGATTTTTTGCATTCATACAAATTTCAATATATAAGACCTCCAAGAAAATATTTCAATAATGTTTAGAGTTTAAGGTCTACAGAGCTAAAGTAGTTTATCCTTTTTCACTAGAGGAAGCTGATCGAATAAGTTGACAAGAATAAACATAAAGTAAATAATTTTCAACTCCTGCATCTACATATAGATTTCCAAATGAAGGTGAACAATTGAAGCTGACACTGAAAACCAAGACTGAATATTGTTGAGTCGAATTACCCATGGAGAGCTCGAGCTCTCTGAATATTGTCACCACCCGACCCTTCTGGAGTAGAATTTGTTCTGTCACCGTCCATAGTTTAACAACAGGCAGTTCAAGCTACATACCCCAATCCCTAATCGAAGACTTTCTCCACTAGTTCTACTCCAAATCATTCTAGTCGGACATCAAGTCCACAGGCTGAAAGAAAGCAGGCAAAACTTTAGAGACATTGCATAATCTGAACAAGAAGAATAACAATACTAACAGTAATAGTAATTGAAAGAGATCAGATAACTTGAAGTCAAGAATCGAAGAATTGAGTTGGAAATCAAATCAAAGTTACAACATTACAGAAAGTTATGCTCAGTTAACGATATACCACAAGCCCTACTCACCATTCTTTAACATAGATCACAAAGAACTCTAAGCACCCTAGAAACTCAAGCATCACAAATATACTATAGCACATCATCTCAAAAACCAAATTCATCAATTCACAACGAACCATGGGCCCATCAAGTAGGTGATCAAAATTCAAACTTGAAAATGCGATTCAGTAAATTCAAACGAAAAGATTCAAATCAAATCAAACTCAAATACAAAACCAAATCGACCAAATATACATATGAAAATTTCATCCAGAACCGAACAAATTCAAATTTGAGAAATCAAACTTTCAGAAACTAAGCTCGAACACAACGAAAGCTTCCCTTATTGATTGAATTGAAGAAATGTTGAGATCAAATTCAAAAAAAAAAAAAAAAAATCAAATTGAAAACCCTAAATTACTGACCGAACTGAGCTGCGAGGAGCGAAGTTGAGAGCATCAAGGATTAGAGAGAGTCGGCTATTCGATCAAAACGGTGCGCATTTGAAAATCCGAATCAAAAATGAGAGAGAGAGAGAGAGAGAGAGATCTGTACACACGAACAGTGGTTTTAGAGTGGAGAGTGAAACGGTCCGGAGCTCTCTCTCTCTCTATTCAAAAATAAAGGGGCGGACTTTGGACCTCGGAGTTTCAAACCTCCTCGAGGGTTAAAGGTCGAGCAGGTTCGACTGTGTGGACGGTGGAGATTTTGACAGCTAGTCCGTCCTGACCTACTTTACCGTCCATTTTTTTAAAAGTTCAACGGACAATTTCCTTTTTCTTTTTTTTTCTTCTATTTTTTTTTTTTTGAAGGGGCAATTATTAGGAATTTGAAATTCTGAACTGTAGCACCGGATCCGTTGACCCACGTTTTTATTTAGATGGGTCAGTCGTATTTAAGTGTATTTGTTGGGTGATATTTCTAAATTAAATAGAGGGATCAGTCCATAATAAAAATAGAAATGAATTAATTAGAGGGAGGGAGGAGTATTTGAATGAGAAATGAAAGACAGAAATGTTGGATTTTATGTGCATTTCATAGATTTTACTACCATATCAACACATGCCAAAATGAGATGATGTTTTTACAGAATACATATTATTACGAGTTTCAAGATACATTGACTCGGTTCAACCTCTAGTAGTGTCACATTACTTGGATTCTTCACTTTCTTGATTTATATAGCTGTTTAAAACATATTATACATGTATAAAAGATGAGTTAACTGATCATATTGTTTATTTATGGATGAAAAGACAATTTTACCATCATTTAAATAAACAGTCAACATATGATCCAACTGAAGAAACGTTTGAAGAATTTATGTAGATTCATTGGTTCAAAGTATGAATGTAAAATATTTTGATGACAACCAACAATTTTTGTAGTTGTACATAAAGAACAAGTTTGGTTAGAATGACCATCTTTTGAAAAAAAGTAGATATACGAGCTTGGTTAAAATACCAACTTTTGCTCAAAAATTCCATTTTTAAAGATATACAAGTCTGATTCAAACACCATTTGTAATATGTAAAGATATATCACGTTCAATTAACGTTTATTAGCTTAACATTTTCTATCTTATAATTGTAACTATATTACCAACAAAATTTAAGGAAAAAAAAAACGCAGCATCGCGCGGGTTGTAGTACCTAATTTACTTAAGATTTTTAATTTTCTAGGATCTTAGATTGTAATTTGATATTGACGGACTTATTACGGATGGATTACTATATATTGTACGTCTCTCATCGCCTAAATTTTAAGATACATAAAGTTAAAAACATTCATATTTTACAAATTTATGACCCAACTTGGAAAAATTTTGCTTAAAATTTGAGTGCATAATGTCCTCGGACTTGAAACAAATATATTTTGCAAAATCATGAAAAATTAGGAGGAAAAGGCAAAAAGCTTGATTTAGATTATTTGTTCAAGTTACACCGACAGGGAATGGGAAGATATTATTGTTCACAGACTATCAAAAAAATGCAACTTATAGCTAAGAAACACCAGGCGATCAAAAAGCTGATTCGCCTAGAATCAGGTATTGCACAAAATTGATCCCTGAAACAGGTTTGAGATTCATGAGCTCAAAACTTCCGGTGTTTGTTTGGGCGACCTCCATCATTATCATCCCTTGAACGGCCATGTTTGTAACCACCCCTATGGTGTTTGCCTCCCCTGTAAACACAAAAATGATATGGTCGTCAGCGCAGAACACAAACAAAAGGTTAGACAATCAGTACAGTATACAATAATACAAACCTTCCACGATGGCCGCCCTTGCTTTCGCGGAATTTTTCTTGACTACCGCGAAAATTCTTCCAGTACTCCTTCTCGGCCTCGCCTGAAAGCATAACAGGCAATACAACATTCATTAATAAGAGAAAAACTATTGGTCATGCAATATTTACAGATGACCTCTACACATAGAAAGACAGATGGAGATTGCTGCTTCCTTACCACTAACTGGTTCCAGAGTAGCAATGAAATTTTTCACAACAAGACCTCCAAGCTCGGTAAGGACTGCAGCGGCACGTGCTTTGTGAGCTGCTTCAGGTTCTTCAAACCGAACGAATCCCGATTCTTCTCCAATCTTGAAGTCAATGTACTTCACATGACAGAAACAAGGGTAAAAAGGTCAGAACAAATTACAACACAAACCAACAAGACACCCAATCCTGCACTTGTATACTAATTTCATTTAAGTGTACTACAACAAAGATGCAAAAATAAGAGGACCGGTAGTGCTAACAATGCCCAAAAGCTAACCATGAGTTCTTATCAGTAACTACTGTGAAACAAGGCACACAGAAAAAATCTCAGCTAAAATGCAAGAAAATATTGTTGTGATACCTTTACGGTGCCAAACTTCCCAAAGAGGGTCTTCAAATCCTCACGCATAACAACGTCCATGTTATCTTTGTAAGTTTCTACAGCATTAAGTCTTTCTTCCTTCTCTCCACCCTTTCCTTCTTCAGAAGGCTTTTCCCCATCTTCAGTTTTCTTTTCTTCACCATCCAAACTATTTTTCTCATCAACATTTTCCTTATTATCCTTCTCAGCATCCTCCGTGTTAACATCTCCTGCCACCTTTTTTGTATCTTCAGGAGTACCGTTATGCTCAGCAGAATCTTTCTCTGATGAGCTCCTTAGCTTAAAGGCAACAATCAAGCCTTTAGGGTAGCTGCAATGATCCAGAGTGGAGTTCAGCATTTTAAAACCCCTAGAGGGGAAAGAAGAAAACAGAAATGAGATAGGATTATCTACTTACCCTGCCTCTGGTTTTGCGTTATTCTTGCGATTTGAATTTGTGAGGGGTCGAGTCTTCTCATATTCCTCCGTCTCTTTTGCTCTTTCAGTGTCAAATTCCTTCCTGTATCAGAAAAGTCATTAGAAATCACATATATCCAACACACAAGAATCATAACAATTGATTATTTCAGACACATTTAATGCCAAAAATATTCTCTCAAGAATAAGGCCAAATCGATACTATGCATCTTGTTTTTAGTTCTGCCTTAACCTCACTAAGAAAGTTTAATAAATGCGACAATAAAAAACTTCTGCAAGCTGTGTGGTATACAGGAAACTTACTTTGGTTTCAGTTCTAGCTGAACACCTTCGTAGTTCAGAGTTTCCTTCAGAATCTTATTGGCGTCTTCCTCTGTTGAAAACTCGACCAAAGCAGTCCCACAGAACAACTTTTTATCTGCAACATGACGAGGCAGCCTCACGCTGTTAACCTGAAACAATTTGACGGCAAATACTAAACTTACAACCTCCAATCGATAACACATATATCAACCACAATAGGACTCGGTAGCTCAATCTACACCACAAATCAGACTCACAGTAAAGGAAATCACAATCACTAAAGAACAAAGCATGTAGCGCAAAGATGAAAAGCAACACACTACCTTGCCAAATTGTCCGAAAAAGGTTTCAACATCCTCAAGCTTCACATCAAACTCAAGCGGTGCAGCAGCTACTGTTCTAATGTCTACTTGCTCAATAACCTCCTCCGGCTTCAAGATTTCTGTAGCCCTACCAACCTTTTGCCCTGAAACAAATAAAACAGTCAGTAATTTCAACCACAATCTACTTCCTTCTTAAGATATTCCCTTTCACTTGCATTCGATTGATGAACAAATCAGTAAGAAGAAGGCCACGAAAAACAAACTCACCGTCTTCGGAAATCTTGAGAGTGGTAGATTTTCTAAGAGTTTCAGCAACAGCTTTAACGCTATCTTCAGGGATAGCGTCGGCCTTCAAATCCCCCAAACTGAGATGACCTCTCATCCGACTAAACGAGCATATCAAAGCCAAGCTAATCATCCCATCCTCGCTTTCGCTTATCGATTTCTTCAGAAAATCGTCTCTAGGAAGATTGCTATCGCTGAAGTAGAACTCAACCTGCAAATAATTTCACAGTTTTAGCTCGCTCAAATTCGAACAAACAAAGCCGAGAACCGAATCGATCAAAAATCTAAACGAATTTGAGTTTGAATTCGAATTTCGAACCTGTCGAAGAACTTTCTTCGCGGTTTCTTCGCTGAGGGAAGCCATTGTTGTTGGGGCGCGAGGACTGTGAGAGCAGAGTTTCGAGCCTCTAGGGTTTTAGGAGGAAGAGGAGAGGAGGATATTTTGAGGTTTGGGCTTTAATTGGTTTATTGCTTTAAATAGTAAATTTTAATGACCGAGCCGCCCAATTGGGCCGGGTTAACGTAAACCCGTACGGTTCGTCACGTCCTGGTTTTGCTCGGAGATTTTTCTGGGACCCACAGGTCAAGTACGTTCGCACAGTATCTAAATCTCTCTGCAATTAACTTAGATTTGCTTCCCGATCCACGTGACTAGAATTTACTGTGTATCTCCGTATTTAATTTTCTTATGACCAAAAGAGTAAATACAAAATAGTCACACTGTTTTTTCAGTACATTATGTATTTACTGCACATGGTACAGTATTCGTGACTCTTCGTATTGGTCAATAGTTCAGTGCAGACTCTACTGATCCAGAGAAACCAAATCAGGCAAGCGTACGTAATCATTGGAAAATATAACCAAATCAGGCAGTTGAGTGGAAAAAGCTCCACAGATTGCGACTTCTTTCGGCTTCAGATCAGTGTCCCATTAGGCACTTGGTTAGCTCCACAGAGCTGATACTAACACCTTCAACAAGGCGTACTTACTTGTAAGTTGTCATATTGATCCAAAGAAAGAATGACATACTAACATTATTACTCACTTCCAACTCTTTAGATCAAATCATGCTCACGTTAACCAACATGAATATGAACTTGTAGCCTGAAGACAAACTTAAAATACAGATCTCAAAACGTGAAGCATAAGAATCAAATGGCAATTGCAAAATCAGAATCATATTCGTAGTTTAGAAGGAAAAAACATGCTGCAATAAATAGCAAGAATCAAATGGTTCTCACTTCCCATCTTTTCCTATTCTCTCTCTGAATGCACACTTTTAACTGATCATCTCTATATATGTACCATCTAAGAAAAAGCTCACTACTGTGTAATATATAAACTAGGGTGCTAAAACATAATCAAATCCTTTTGCAAGTAAATTGGACGACAAAACAACAAATGTATCTCCCATTATCCAGGGTGATGTTTTAATTTTGTGTATCATTATCATCATGATCCACGTACAACATGCGGTGACAAGAAAGAGATTTCACCCTAACCAACACTAACCCATAAAACAATTCTTTTTCTCCCTCGGTTTTTTTGCATTTTCTCTTTTTCTTATCAATACCAACAGAAATAAAAGGTTTATGACATATTTTACTCAAGAAGAGAACTGTGAGGACAACTCACAAACTCAATGATAAACTGTATTCTCCATGGGCGGCAGCAGGTAGCAACCTCTTGCCCAACACAGACAATGCTATGATTACATAAAGTCCTCTTCCAATTCCTGCAATGACTTGTTTGCGGATGCAATTTGTTTGTTGGATGTCATATTTTCATGAACCATCAGGCCTTTATAGCTCCTCAGCTCTGCTTGTTTCTCCTTTTCAAGCCTTTCCAACTCCTCACGCCGTTTCTGCAGAATAGTTTCACTTAGAAATGATTTGTTCAACACAAGAATATAACAAATTTCACCCACAAGAACACAAGATACAGCCAGATTGTACTATTACTAAATTTCAATATTCTGTATTTTAAACTTGCACATCTTAAAAGTTGTGGCAAAGTTTTAAGTTAAAGATTAGAGTTGAGCAAAAATAAATGTGAATGATAAGCAGAAGATCCATCACTCAGAGAAGTGAAGAATCCACCCAAATAATCTCAGAAGTCACAACTTAGAAGCCTTGTACTGGCGAAGACATGGGGACTTACCTTCTCCCTCAGAAACCGCTTTCTCTCATCTCTTTCTGCGGAGTTAACAGCTTCTCGCTCAGCTGAAGTTAAATTATATTTGCAAGTTAGTTGTAGGTCTATGATTGCAGAGTACGATAAGCATAACATTTGAAACCATATTACGATAAGCATAACATTTGAAACCATATTACGAATATACAAGCTATCATGTATAAAGAAAAAGGATATACAAGAAGTTGTAGGAAACAAAACCGCCAACTTAGTCCAGATAGAGCTACATCAGTACTATTCTTTACAGTTCAATCAGACAAAGCAGAGGATAAATTTTTACCTTTTAAATCAGGTTTCCTTTCCACTTTTGTCCTGTTCAGTCTATTAACAATCTCATTAATCCTCTTCTCCACTCTCACAGTTCGGACCTAAATAAAGTCATTAATCAATATCAACACATGCACATTGAACCCAATGACAATACAATCAACATGGCATGATTCCAAAGAATAATAAACCTAAACTGCCATACAAGAGAAGCTTACCATCTTTGAACTGTAGAAACCAACTTGACCAACATCCATGGACGCAGTCTTCTTCAAATTGGACCAAGGAGTATAAACCACATCAATATTGTTCACCTTGTTGCCTGCAACACAATAAGTCATTAGAACACAACAACAATGCAGTAAACCAAACAACACAAACAAAAACAAAAAGCCCTTTTTATGAGAGGCTCAGACGAAAATTGTAAAATGAAAACCCAAAATTACTCTAAAGAAGGAAGAATCTATCTAGATTATGCCTTGGATGGAATTTGCTTTGACAAGCTGAACGCAATCCTCCAGTAAACCTTCACTTATATCATCAATGGTCTGTCCTTTGTGCAGTCTAACATAAACATGGGCGGACGACATTTTATCCACATGGAACCTGGAACACCACCAACCCCATCATAACACAAAAATTCTTAACCTCAAATTCAACATCATTTATCATTTACAATAACATCATATCATTCTCAATTGATCTTTTCATTCAATGCATCATTCAACTGCGTAAAAGAGCATAGATCAAATTAACCAACCACCCAGTTTTACCCTAATCGAAGAACTTAAACAATGAATCCTTGATTTTGAGATAGAATTGGAATTGGATTAGGGAAAATTAGAGGTTACCAAATGTCTTCGGGGAAGCCATATTTGATGAGCTCCTCGTTCTCGAACTTGTCGAGGCCCATGAAGATGGTGAAATCGCCGACCTCCGGGCGGGCTTTGAAGTAGAACACCATCGTCTTCTTCTTCTTGTTCGCTTTGGGGCTTTGGAAACCGACGCAACCACAGAGAGGGCTGTGAGGAGCTAGGGCTTCGTTCCACCTTCAAGCTTTCCAATTGGGATTTCTTTTCCATTTTTATTATTATTGCTTTGTTGTTTTGGGCCTGGGTTTCCGAATTTTTGGATTTGGTCTCGGATTCGTAACTGCTGACAAGGTTACAGTTGGCACCAAAAGTGGGGCAAAATTCCATTTGACATTTTTACGACATGTCGTATTCTCTCCAAACCGACCGCCACGAAATCTAGACAACTTTTAGCTAGGTTCGTCCCACCTGATAGTAAAGAGATCGATCCCTTTACAGCTTTCTAGGCCCAAGATAAACCTCTTCAGCACATGTGAAATGCTCCAACTGTGCATTGCAGCACAGTGGCCTGGCCACAACAGTTGATTTGAAAATACTCATTTAAAAATTCTTTAATGGAGATTCGAAATTGTTTATCTCATATTTGTATGATTACGTTTTCAAATCCATCAATTTGAAAGTTGTTTGGTTATCTAATTGTATCAAATAAAAGAATAATTTGGAAAAACAATTAAGATCATCATAATGAACGTTTGATATCAAACACCAAGCAAAATCAAAGGAATCCAATTACAAAATTTAAATTAACCATTTGAATTTCGAACTCAAATGATGGTGAGGCTTCTCCGTTCAATTTCGCTTGCAAATGATGACTACTTCTTGCACATAATGGATTAATGGATCTTCCAACCTTTTTTTTTTTTTTTTTTTTTTTTTGTTCGAAAGATCTTCAAACTTGATTTGTCATAAAAGGTCTTCGACTTTTCTTTTTGGTGAAGAGAGTGCTTGACTTTGCAATGGCTGTGATTATAAGCATTCAAATTCAATGCATCTGTGTTCCCTTTGACCAAATGAAGAGCATATTGCCCTTCATTTTCTTGGCAAAGAACCGTCAAAAAAATGCTCATGATCTTATCTCAGATCTTCCAAAGGTCGTGTATTTGCTTATTATATTCTTGGCCATAAAATGCATTAACTCTAGCGATACAAGATTGCGAATGGAGAAACATATAAGAAAATTTAGAGAAACAGTTATTCGATTTCATCTTACTGACCCAAAGAGTACAAGTTTGACCTAGCTTGTACAACAGGTCATCTCTGAGGATGGATACTACATTTTTAATTTTTCTTTTTTCCTCTAGACAAAAGAGCAAAAAAGAACGATACACAGGCTATCCATCATACTTGCAAAGGTTTTCGAAACCCATGTATTCATTGTGGTTTATCTTCCAAATCATGTTCGATATGCCAACCCCACCTGCCAAAAAGAAACGAGAACCTCTCAGAACATAATTTGTAGTTTACATACAGGGTGCTGTTAACCAGGTATGTAGTACTTACCGAGTGAGATTGCACTGACGAAAATCATAAAAGCTAGAATGAAAATGATCAATGATGCCCTCCCAAAGATCGTGATCATCCTCCTCACAACATGCTGTCCTATAATGGCCGCAATGGTAGCCACAGCTGTATAGTAAGCAGCTGCAGAAAGATTGCAGTGTATATAAGCATATACAAATGTAAGAAAACCATGAAGTCTGTCTAGAAGCAAATTAAGTTGCTGTATCTCTCTGTCAAGTTTTCAGTAATCGGAGGGAGAAACTTACCATAAGGAACTGGAAATCGTTTTAGAAGGTAGTATTCTACAACAGACATAGAGGATGAGAACATCATTGCAAAGGTAGCTGTGGCACTGGAGACCTGCAACCAAATCATCGAGGAGCTTTAGAAGAAGCTAATCTATTCACTGCTTATTCGGTTTTATAAGAAACTGGGAACTTAAGCATCAAACAAACTTCTAATATCTCTGTTAATGAGGAAAATCATCAAGCACACCTGAGGGGGGAGTCCGAGCTCCAAAAAAAGTGGACCCATAATGAATCCTCCACCTAGTCCAAGCAATCCTCCTACAATTCCTGCAACGACACCCATAAGACAGTAGGAAATCAGCTGGTGCACTCGCCAATTTGTCCCTTCCTCTCCCTTAGATGCTATTACTTTCCGTCCCTTGTATAGGCCAACTGCCTCATACGTAGATACACCTAAAGAAACTGGGATCTGCATAACATGGACAGTTGCTGACAGTGTTCAGATATAGGGTTTTAACATGTTACATGTGCAAAAAAAAAAAAAAAAAAAAAAAAAAAATTACATCAACACACAGTAATAGGAAACAGTGGAGGCCACTTGTAGTACCTGTAACAAATTCACTATCCAATAGGCTGTCGAACAAGTAGATGTGTGATGCTGTGGTGAACAGGAAATGATTATTTAACAGTTAGCTCTGCATAATAATATAACCAGGGGAGCTTGAAATAAAAAAAATCTGATAACAAAGTTGAAAGAAGTAAAACCTTGGCAATTTGCAGTGCAAGAAATGCGACCCAGACAAAAACCAGAAGTCCAAACTCTTTCCAGTAAACATTCTCCACAAAAGAGACCTGAAATGTTCATTTAAATTTAGTTTTGAAAACTAGACCAAAAAGACAATACTAGCTTCTGAGGTAGCAATTACCTCTGGCTCCTTTTGTTGGTCATTTTTTGGGCCAGCTGGAAGAGGCTTGTATTCTGCATCAACACCAGATCCTGATTTTGAACAAGTAGATATTATTATGGACGACCATAGAAATCAACTACACAAAAGAATTTCAACTATGTTGACAAACATTGGATCAACTCACCATTTGACTCCAGTCGCTTTGCGGCTTCCTAATTCAGGAAAATTGATGTTGAGATACATTTAGTAATGTGAACATATGTATTTTTAGGAGCAGTTAGACCACATGAAGCTGGAAATCTTATAAATTCAATGGATTCTCCCCATAATGTTATCAAGGCAGAAATCCATCCCGAACCTGATGTGGTTTTAGGATGTGGACATAACCAAATCTGAAATACTAAGCTGACATGACATGCTATAATCCTCGAATGATCTTAAACTATTAACAAAAATGAGGTCTCTTCTAAAAGCAATGAAAAGGAATTAGTTATGATGTCATTAGCATGGTAGCTTCAGTTTATAGATGGAGTTACCCTTTTCATAATAGTTTCCTTTTTCCATGTATCAACACCCTTGAAGAATGCTTTTGTTGATGTGCCTGCAAATGACCATTATAAGTGGTTTGGTGATTCAGGATTAAAATAAAGCCTAGCAAGTACAAATAAAGATGACCATTACCTATAAAAAGAACAATAAGCAAAACTGTGACCATCCAGTCAGCAAAGATCACATTGAATGCCACTCCTATACTAATTCCCATCATGAGCATCGGTTGGATAAGTACTGCCAAATCATAGTCGATAATCGGCATATCTAGCGTGGGGTGCCTTAGCTTGAGATTATAGTAAACAGTTGAGGCAGCTGCACCCATGATCATACCTGATACAACACAAAAAGAATCCATGATGCCAGTCAGTATGTAAATCAATGTAACAGTGGAACGACTGTGTAAAATTAACTCGACTATGATAAGAATGTAAAGCTTTTTTTACTATTATTCTCATCAGAATTTAACTCAACCATGATAAGAAAGTAAAATTATTATTCTCATAAAAAATTTCTCAGATTTAAGAAATCTAGGTATTCCTTTCAAAAAAAAAAAAAAAGAAATCCAGTAATAGACATCAAAAGCTTTTCGCTATGAACGATAAAGTGGCTTCAGAGATCTTTGATTCAAATTCAAACAGCATCCACTGTGATACTTGTAATAACTTTTTTAGCTGCTCAACCTATACAATCACCATTTCAAAAGTACATGCATATATATCTCTTACATTTCGATATAGCTGTTGCCGACTTTGGATCAAACCCAACAATCAGGCTAAGCATGGGAACAAAAATGCCACCACCACCTACACCGCCGACACTCCCGAACGCTGCTCCAAAGAATCCAATAGCACTCCCCACAACAATTTCCCATCCGAACTTCATCTCCTGTAGAACAAAATTCACAAAACCATTTTTCAAAATCCCTAAAATGTAACCTACATTATACACATACAACAACATTAATGCATACAAATTTAAGCAAGTTTACCGGCCAAACGTGTTCGTATCCCACTTTATCCGATTGCCATAGGAAATTTACAGCTCGGAAAAGATAATCATTGCCGGAAACAGATCCCTTTGCTCCATGGAACCTCGAGCTTTCGAGCCTGAGCCCTCTCTCGGCCTTAACAAATACAAAAGCAACCGCAAAGTTGAACAATATCATGCACATGGATCTCACACCCTGCCATTTTGCTCCGAACACCGCCATTTTCAATCCGCCAATTCACCACAGCTCTTAGCTCTCTTGCTTTTCCCACAATGACTCAACGAAGAACAGCTCAGGGTCTCAAATAGACGAAATCCACCGCCGAATCTAAAGAATATTACGTCGTCCACTCACCCAGAAAACGCGAGCGAAACAACAAGATTGCTGAGAAGATGGAGATTTCTCCAGAGGCAGGGGCAGAACGGGAAGAAGAAATATTACGAGCTTCAGCCAGAAATGGAAAAAAGGAAAAAAAAAAAGAGCAAGAGAGGAAAAAAGGTGTCTCTTTCTCGACGTCTCTGGTTTGTTTCCACTCGGAGTGGTTGGCCACAATAACAACGGGTGGCGAAGGTTGAGGAGAGCGCTGAGTGGTCAAGACGACGTAGTTTTGTGTAACGTCGTGGTTTGTTGGGACTGTCAGAGAGTGGGGATTGAAGAACGAAGACGAACAGAGAAGAGGGAATCGAGGGAGGAGGTTAAAGAAATGAAATTTGTCTCTTGTGTATTTCCATAAATGATGCATTGTAAACACGTGGATTATCTGACGTGTTAGACTGCAATTATGTAATTGATGATTGATTTTTTTTTTTCCTGTTTTAGGATTGAGAGTATAATGGTGAAAAAATATTCTAGAGAGAGTTTAGGGTATAATGTTTGATTATATAAAGTGGTTAACCGTGATGAGAACCACTAATAAGATTGAGTTGTTAGATCGAATTACAATTAATGTTTAAATTTCAATTATTAAATTTCATTTAGTTGATCGGTTAAAAATAATTTTCTCTAATTGTTGCATGATGTGGTTAAATCTTTTGTCCAAATTATTGTATTTGTGTCCCGTGATGTGGAATGAAATTTCAAGCTTTCACCAATCACGTTCGTTGAGACTGATTATCGGTGATTGAATACAGTCACTTTATTAAAAGTAAATAAGCGCTTGTTGTTTTTCAAACTCTGTCATTCCTGCGAACAAAGTTGTTGATGATATTTCATGTATTAATCCTCGTCACTCATCTTATCCTGTCATCGATAATGGAATCTTTGCTCAGTGTCGACTTTTATATTTAACAGAAACTATATACCGATTGTAATGATTGGTAACTCACTACCTTGTCGCTTACTGTTCATCAAAGTCGTTGTTGCTACGCGAGTAAAGTTATCATCTAATTATATAATTCAATAAATTGTTTAAATTATGTCGTGCACTGTGATATCGTCTCTCATGAAATGGTTTAGATTTTAGCCAATTTCATTTTTAAGTATGCATTAAGAAAGTACACATACATATGATAATTTTTACTTAACGAGATATTCTTCTACTTTTATCAATTACTACAACATCAAAAGAAAAATAGTGTGTGTACAACTATTTTAAGGTGTTCATATTTGCACGACGAGAAAATTTTGTCCTTAGTTTCAGTTGCTGTGATATAATATGAGATACATTACATCAACAATCGAGAATATCAACAATTAGTTTTTCTGTGAGTCGAATTCACGACTTCAAACTTACAAATAAGATTCTTATGTCATTAGACCAAATGAAGTTAGACCCATAAATAAGTTGTGAGAGAGAGAATTATTTTCTAATTTGAAGGGCAATTGTTTGTTTGATAGCAAATTATGAAGACTAGACTTATATAATTATGAGCCATGATGAGGGCCAAAACAAGAAACATGTTATACACAACTATACAATGATTTAATTACCGAAAAAGAAAAGAAAAAAGAAAGCTAGCTGCAGTGATTAAATAACCAGAGGCAGAAACAAACGCGTGCAAAAAAAAAAAGGCAGAAACAAAAATGAGAGGAATATTGATTTGACACTACTGTTATATCACTTCTTCTAGTCTTCTATGGTCCCAGTTAACAATTTAGCCACGTTGGTTTTTGCACAAGAGATGGTTTGAATTTGAAACTGGGGCCACTGCCAGTTCTAACAGACGTTAGGTAAGGTGCATACTCTGCCCCACGGAACTCGCGATATGAGAAGTCTTCAGTTAGACTGTCTGTCTAAAATAATTGATTTCATCGACTGATTAATAGTAAGTTATCGTAAAGATAATTTTCACAAATTAAAGAATCAGATAAAAGTAATAAATTTTATTTATTCAAGTACATGCCATAATTATATTGAGCGACCGAACTTATCTAATGATCGAATTGTTTAAAATCAGTTTTCCTCTACTTTTGTAGCCAATTGAACAAACTAAATACCATTTCAATTACATTCATAACCAAAAATTCTAATATATTCCTCGATATCTAAACTCTGAAATTAAAAATCGTTAAATTATAATTTTTTTACTGTGTGTCCGGTCAGTAAACTTATCTGTGTTAGCTTATGCATCGTTGTATCCTATATTCCTATGTTGCTCTTATCATGAAAAATATTGCAAACTTTTTATCTATGGTTGACCCAAAAAAAGGAGAAATGTTTGTGTACTACATTTCCACCTAATTTTCACCCACTTGTATCTTTCACACGTAAGCATGTGCTAGAAGCCCCCCAAAAAATTTCGGCTACAAAAGGTGTAAATTAATCATTCAAAGGTGCCATACACTTTAACCAAAAGAAACAAGCATGTTCATATTGGTCTGATCAAGGAAAAACAACTTTTGCAGGAAAAAGAACGGATGAATTTTTAATCGATTAGATATGTACCGATCAAATAATTAATTGCTTAAACTTTTTGTTAAATTAATTAAAAAGTAATACTTATTTTTCTATCGTTCATTGTTCATACACAATTTTTAGTATTAGCCTAAATATTATCCGCGTATTTGTCAACAATGCATTGATAGTAATATTGTAGGAAATGACGATGAATTCTAAGTCCATTAATATAAGAAGTATGATTGTATTTTAAGATGGATATCTCTGGCCAATCGTCTTAACTATATATAAAAACCTACTAACTAATTAGGCACCAAGATTCCAAGTATGAACCATGAACCATGAACCATTCACACACACTCATTCATTATCTTACGTTAATCCTCAGGAATATTCAATGGTTCATGGTCGTCGACACGCATGAATGACTTGTATTTAAGCAAAAATCCATAATCTTCTTGTTCTCTTTTACATGTTTTTGGTATATATGATCCCCTCGAACCATAGTCAAGCTGTCTCTCTGATCCAGATGCTGAATCCTAATCATTGTTCATATTGAATATATAGAATAGAATAGAATAGCAGTCAATACCGTACCCATGGCGCCACTTGTGCTCTGTTACCTCTGCTTTCATTCGTTGATCCAATTCGCATGTGCTCGTCTCAACCATTATCTTATGGTTGGTGGTCGTGGTCCATCTTGATCAGACCACGCTGGTCCATAATTTAAACGTGATGCATGGTGGTCTTTAATTGCCTTCTGCTCTGTTTCTTTATTCAGAAGCAGAGCACCTTCTTGAAAGATTTGATCAGAGAGAAAACGGGAAGCACGATTAGGCCATTTTAGATTCCAGCAGGACCAGCACCTAGTATCATTATGTCCAAGCCTTCACGAGCGAATTAAAAGCCAAAAAGAAACGACAAGTCGGCAAAAGCTTTGGAAGCCTGGTTCACCTTAGAGGCTCACCGATGGCGATCCTCCCTCCAGCCTCATCGTGTCTCACGGGCAGGGTAAGCAGACACTCGATTCCTCGCGTTCCCACGGTCAGGGTTTGGCGAAAAAGAAAGATTAGCGCGTTTGTCAATAAAACAACTTCACATCATTTGTGTCGTATAATGCATTGTCTGAATGCCGCAAACAATAACTAATCTAACGATTTAAGTTTCTAGAGTTTCAGCGTTATAAAACTTTTGCCTTTGATTTGTCTTATTTTTCTCATGTACCTTTTACTTTACAATGGTTGGAAGTTGGGAGATTGCATGCAAAACCTACGTATAACTTGATTACAAATTATTTTAAGCGTCCAATGAAAGATTTTTTTTTTTTTTTTTTTTGGGTGACAGAAAAATAAAAGCTTCGATCGAGAGCTTCACATTTCCCAAGAAGCTATCAAGATGTTTTCTAGGGTAATGTTGGAGAGGAAAGATCCCACATTGGAAAAGTGACAAATAAAATATAACTTATAAGTGGATGACTCTTACCCAATTATACCGAGGCCTTTTGTGATTAAAACTCAACACCTATCGGGTGGTTAAGTTGGGACAGTATCGGTACAATGGTGGGCCACGGGCCTCGCTTGTTGTTGTTTAACATGGTATCAGAGCGGGTCCCTCTCCAATTATCATGGGCCTGAATTTGGGTTCCTTATATTGCCATCGGAAAATTCCGATTAGATTGTTACCAAGTGTCCAATGTGGGCCTTGGATTGTTATATTGGCCAAGTTTCCGATATGAGACTTGTGTCCCAATTTCCAATGTGGGAATTGGATTGTGCAGACCTAGAGTTAGGTTGCACGTGAGGGGGCGTGTTGGAGAGGAAAGATCCCACATTGGAAAAGTGACAAATAAAATATAACTTATAAGTGGGTGACTCTTACCCAATTGTACCGAGGCCTTTTGTGATTAAAACCCAACACCTATCGGGTGGTTAAGTTGGGACAATATCGGTACAATGGTGAGCCATTAACAGGTAAGCACCTATATTCCAGACTCGATCATGTCTCATCAGTGTTATCGGTAAAAATCAAAACACAAAACCTCCCATGCACGAGAGCTCTACAAACCCACCCAAAAGAACTGCTCCAATAAAAAAATATTTTCCACATAAAGAAATAGTGCCCCTTTCAAAAAAAAGAAGAAGAAGAAATAGTGCCTTTGTTGCTGTCCTAAAAAAAAAAAAAAAAAAAAAAAAAAAAAAAAAAAATAGTTTGCAACATTTATGCTTTTATCTTTCTTTTTCCCTTTTCTATGCTGTGCAGACTGCAGAGGATAATATTGTTCAATGCTGAGTTGGCCTAGTGGCTGGCTTTTTCGTATCGTTGAATCTAGATACGCACGTTCAATTAAAGTGATAGCGTAGTAGGATCATACCGTACGTTTGCTCTAGTCAATGTCTCACTTGTCTTATGAATATAATGAACTTTAATCTTATCCTTATAATGAAATTAGATCCTTACAATGCAACCAGCCAAGCCTGGACTTGAGGGGAGGAACCTTTGTTCAATGTGGATAACACGGTGACGCTGACGGCAGTGGCCAGCGATGGCAACGGATTGTGTCGTTAACAAGTATACCAATTTTGCACACAAACCACCTCAACTAGGCTCATTAGCCGCAACAACTGATCTAGATTCTTTTTCCAGACAAAATGATGTACTCGGTTCACTTTTGAGTTGCCATTGTCTTGGCCTCCTGATGATAATTCAACATCTTCAAAGCATTTTAATAAGAAACTTGCACCACACCTCGAATACCTTCAATCATCATAAAATTGCTTTGCTTTGCAATATAAGTGGGGGGTATTACCTTCACCCCAGCACATGGATCCAAAGATCGCATCAGATTATTCTTAAGCAAAAGATAAGAACATTATCTGATAGAACAGAAAAAGAAATGAAACTTTAAGATGGAGACCATTCCATTGCCTTGTAAACTGGACTATCTCCACTATAGGGTATTCACTCCTATGTGACAGGTATCATTTTCCATATATTTCACTTACCAAAAATGGCAACTGAAAAGCAAACCCCTAAGCCACTAATTCACAGTTGCCAGGAAAAAAGTAAAAGAAAAACCCCTCTAATTCATATACCAACAGGGCCTTACATGTGTTCATAGGAGGGTGGGGGAGCATCAAATCCATCATCAACATAAAATAATAAATGGCTGCAAATTCTATGGAAATTAGATGGAAGAAGTTGAAATATGTTGCTGTATAATCCTAAACATGGCTGTATTGTTATAAATTGTAAGAAACTGAAAATTGTATTATTTCTTCCTCAATTCAAAAATCTGTTACAAAGGTGTGCAGGTGCATAAACTACCAAGATAGGCTTTAAAGGCACTTGGGGGCCTCGAGAGAAAACAGGTTTTTCTAGTAGGAAAGTTTTGGTGTGTCTGTGGCTTCACTGTATTTCAACTTACTCCACCTTCTTGTTAGGTTTGTCAACATTATCTGCTTCAGATTTTGTGGTGGTCTTTGACTCATCGAATGCCAATAACTGCATTATATGATGGCACCCCAATCAGCAAAGTATTCAACAATTCTATAACAAATGAAGTCTAAAACTTGCAAGCAGTCACTGTTCGGAACTTAATTATTGCATGCAGTTTTCAACTTTTCTAACATCAAAAAACTTTGACATTGACTTCAAGCAACATATTAAAATATTGACAATGGCTAATAATTTTAGGTAAACGAATCCCTAGGAGAACCAAAACCACCAGAATGCATTTCAATACAATTATTTAGACCGTATTGCCGCATGCATGTAGTTCCATAACCAAAACATATCACAAAAAGGGGATTGCAAGGATGTGTGAACAAACCGGTTTGACATCACCATTCCAGATGCAATGGGTAGCCAAAAATCCAATAACAGCTGGTACAATATACAACAGTGCAGGCTGCAAACAGAAAGCAGCAAAGAGGGTCAGGAACATAATTCACTGAGATGTACTGGGGAAACCCAAAACTTACTGTAGCGGGATCCCCATGCATGTACTAGGTTAACAGGAATGCAAAAACCATAATTAAGCATACTCACCTGTGCTGCCTGAAACCAGTTCATTACAACAATTGTAAGGACCAAACCCACTGTGTATCCCAAAAATGCACTATTGAAATACTGGCCTTTTTTTCCTCTAGAGACATCAAATCTCAAAGCCAGTGCCACAAAAATACCTGAAGGGAAGATAAACCCTCAAAGTTAGTAACTAACAAAGCAAGTGATTTGATTCATTTTTCAGTAATGCATTAGCCTACATCATACATGCTGGTTAACAACGCATAGAAAACATTCAACCTGGCTCATATTCAGTAATCACAAAAAACAGGAAGATTGTATGCTACAACTAATAGCAAAACCATTACCAGTTTGACCAAAAAGAAAAGAATCATTACCAGATTTATGTATATTAAATACAGGAACCCTGCTCCAGAAGGACAAAACAAGCTAAGGACCAACCAAAAGAATGATCAGGCTATAAGAAACTAAAATTTTATTGCAATGACGCATGTACTTTTACTACCACTTAATCCAAGACTCAAACTCTAATTAGCTAGTTTAATACCAAAACAAAAGTACCAAGCCACAGCTAACCTTAATAAAACACCATGAAGTAAATACTAGATAATAGCATAGGAAATTTTATATCTCACCAGGGATTACAATATCACCAAGTCCAAGCATCGAAAATGGACGTTGAATATCTGCTGTAGGGAACAACAGCTGCAGGACAAATTAAATGATGATGTCAATAATTGTATTAGAGCTTTAGAACAGATCAAAACTCAGAAGACCCAAGACACAGTGGAAAAAAGATATCCATTAATCTGGACTACCAACCTTAATAGGAGCATCGAAAGATTTTGCAACACTGACCATAACTGGAGTGAAGAAAACCCAGAATATATCATACACAAAAAGTCCAGCCTGCAATGCATAAGAACCAAAGATAATGAAAAAAAAAAAAACATTACACATAATATGAAGGCATTGGATAAGAAAGCATTCAAATGATTTAAAAATCAGTGAAAGAAAACAGGAGCACAATCATAGTGAATTGAGGGCCCACTTCTTACCAAAAGAATGGCTCCTGTCTTGAAAGACCCAAGAGAAAGCATTTCTATTCCCTGAAAGGAAAAACAATGAAAATCTTCATTAAAAATAGTTCACAACCTCTGGGATTAAATAAAGTTCACAAAATACAGAACAGAAGATTAAAATTCAAAAGAATAATAAAAAAGCTCACACAAAAGTTACTCAATATATATCTGACAGACCTGAATACAGAAGGCAAGCCCCAATATGTTGTTAGCTAGCCAATGCTTCTTTGAAGCGTACCAAGCACAGAAAAAGAACCCAGGGATTGCAGCGAAGATCTGAGACCTTGTGAACTCAATCTCAACAGCTGTGGAAGAACAGTGTAAGAGAATAGATCACTCAACATGCTTCAAGCAAGATAATGTCAGCTAGATCAAATGACAACTCAGAGGCTTAAGACAGTAAGATTAGCATTATTGTGTCAACAAAGACAGGACGCATCAAACAAGAAAGCCAGTGATGCACTTAAACTTAACATTAAAGTTCTATTGTTTGGACCACACCACACTTAAAGCAAGTATACTATATATTAGACCGAGCAGACATTAACATTGAAATAGCACTGGATTCAACTATAGAAAATCCAAAATGGAGTTCCAAAATCTCTAAAACCTATTATACATCACAAGATGAGAAAGATAAAAATAAAATTATAAAATTAATGGTGCATTAAAGGACATGAGAAACCTTAAGATAATATTCAGAGCAAAAATTCAACAAGTCACATACAACGGAAATATGGAAGATGCCAGATGATAAGGTCCTTATTCCAACGCTCTGGCAAATAACGTGCAATAGCAGGTAACAACGTTGCCCTGAAAAAAAAAAAAAAAAAAATTGTTACACTTTAATTTAAATCACACAGGATAAAACTAGAAAGACTAACAATAATAAAACATTTGAAATAAACCTATGAAAGAAGGACATACGAGAGAGCGATGATCCCAAGAACAAAGAAATAGCACGTCAAGACAGCATTAACCAAGTCTTTGGATAAGAACTTAAAGAGTAAAAATAGTGATAACAGCATTGCACTCCCAACAAACGGGAAACGCATAGCATGTTCATTAGACATTGTCTCCTGCACGATTGAAAGAGCACTATTACGAAATTTCCAGGCTTTGTCGTGAAGAGAACAACAGATGCATACAAAAACAGGTAGAAGAGGCAAATGTGCTCACTGTGGGTGGAGTTGGCTTCACAGACCGGTAGCAGCCCACAAAAACTGTGAGACATGCAGTGAAAATTACATTTAGGTTTGGATCTACCCTCACAACAAGCGGTGCTAACGTTAAACCTGCATACAAAAGCAACAACATCACTGAAAGTCAAGCTCACCTCCTGGGGCATTAAAAACTTTAAAATAAAGCTAGTTAATACAAAACGGAATCAAGGGCTCTTTATTGACATGTGGACACTTGGTCATTGACTATTAAGGGTTAACCATTTCATCAAACTTCTGCATGTAATATACAGCACAGGCATTGTAAATTTTAGTAAACAGATAAGAATCTATTGCTTTGCCAAAAAAAAAAAAAAAAAGATAAGAATCTATTGAACTCATTACACTGGGATCGAACATGGAAAAATACAGCCATGTTGGCAAAGTGAGTGAAAGAGGGTATTAAGACACTTCGCACCATCCTCGCATTTGAAATACATAGAGCAACAAAAAGAGTACAGAACCAAGTCTGCCACTATATTGGTCTTTAATCTAATCCAGGGTGGCTCTACATCACCAAAACCTGTCCCTACTTTCTGCACCAACAGCATTGCTATAACAAGTTCTTTAAAGACTATTCCGAAGCCACTAGTACTGCAAATTAAATGCTTTGAAGAAAACCAAGAACAGTAAAAGACTGTATCTTTACTGCCCAATTTCCCAATGAACAACTCAGTCTCAATTTATTTCTTTTCACCCAAAATTCCCAATACACAGAAAAAAGAACAAACAACATTTCAAATTCGGATTACAAGAACAAACCTGCTAAGGCGATATTGGCAAAACGCTCAACGTTCTTCATCGTTTCCACCTATACCACTCGGAAAGAACGAAAGATTCAGATCGAATTTGAATCCCGCTGAATGTGTTCCCCTCCGCGACGAAACCCTAGAACAATAAAAAATCAAAATTTCCGATGCCCAAATTATAATCCCAATTTCGATAAAGATTGCAAATTTTAATACACGAATTTGAAATCGACGACAATAGCGCTCTGGCTTGTAAGAGAAGGCTAATTACCCGAACCAGTGGGCCGCGATGCAATTGAAATTTCAACCGGGTTTCGTTCCGTACGGATCGGAGAGATTCGAAGAGAGAGAGAGAGAGAGAGATTGGGATTTTTTGGATTTTGATTTGATGAATTTGCAGAGCTAGGGTTTTACGGTAATTCAAGAGCTGACAAGCGGACAGCACTGTGAGATAGGGGTAGGTGACTGCGAATGAGAAACGAGAGATTGTGAGAAATTCGTTTTCGAGTGGGGTCAAAGGGTACGTTTAAATTGGGTTGTGGGTACGTGGAGGAATGGAATTGGTTTGTTATGATGATATTTACGTGGGCGCTGTTTGTATCTTCAATTTTGAAACGTTGAGCCGATTACAAAGTTGATGACGGGGTTTGGATCGTTTTACCCCAAGCCACGTTGGTCGATGCACAGCTTCCAATCATGTTTTGCCATGTCGGATTTTAGAATATCCTGCAATTTGGAAATTTTAGGATTTTTGTGAAAATTAGAGTTTGGCATTGGAAACCTTTGTAATGGTGGTTTTGAGAACCAATAGTACTTTGTGAAATATGGAGTTCACCAGACTCATAATTAGATCTCATCTTTGACTCGGAAATTTGAAACCGTAAAACATATTGACAATATTATTGTAAAAGATTATGATCAGTTACGAAATGTCATGTAATGTTACAAAATTTCACGAAATATTATGCATGTGTCACAAAATTTTATGAAATAGTACTTAACATTGATGATAGGTTCGACACTCTCCCACATATGGACTTCACTTGTGGTCTTTTGGAGGCAAGATCTTCACTCTCCACAAATTCAAGAAAATTTTGGAGAAGTCAGTTGGCCTTCTCATCGTGTAGCTTTTTTTAAGGAACCGTAGTCTAACTTAATTCCAAGCATATCTTCAGTTCATGCTCCTTGGTCAATTGATCCATTTAGTTTGATTCAACTAAAGAAGTTCCAATTACTCCTCTTCCATGTACTTGTCTAGTGTGTGGATATGCATGCTATGTAAATTGTACTGTAGAGCACGTGCTGCCACGTGATACTTTCATAAATCAGTAGCAACCGGTTGCAACAGGTAAAGAAGTAAAAGATAGACACATGAGAACCCAACCCATAAATTTTAGGTTTTTTGTGAAAACTAGAATTTGGCATTAGAAGCCGCTACAATGGTGGTTATGAGAACAAAAGATCTATTGGTAGCTACTTTGGAAGTTTCTTCACAGAAACACCCACGAATTTTTTCATATAACGGTCTTAAGGTAGCAAAATTCCTTGTTAGGTAAGTTTTGACCCGCACAAAAGGCGTAACGATATGGGCATTGTCTTAGAGAGAGGCTCAATGAAATAGACGTCTATGTGAAGATGCAGACTACCTTCACCTGGATAGAAAGACCCAATGAAGCTTCATTGTTCCCTGGAATTGGCTTTAGGTCTTCCATGTGCAGCTTAGGTGGAAGGCGAAGAAGGCCCCCTTCCGGGGGGGGGGGGAGACCCGAGCCATTAGTGAGACACCACTCTAGTGATGTTGCAGGGAAGAAATCTGGGAGATCTTCGGAGAATTGAGCATTGTTGGGCTGTGAAGGCCACTGTGTCTCCCTCGTTCAAGACGCTGGTGTGGGGAAACTCAACTAGACAGGCAGAGTGGGAGGCCCACTCGGCAAAGGAGACGTTGAGGTCAAGGGAGAGATTTCCTCTCGTCAACGGAGCCGGGAAATTGGTCTTGGCCTTGTTGCAGTGGAGAAACCTGGCGGCATCGTCATAGGCGAGAGTTGCCTCCTCCGAAGAGAGAGAGAGAGGCGGAAAAAATATAAAAATAAAATAAAAAGTGAGGGGTATAATAGTTATTTTAGGACATGTTGTGTGAGAATTAGAGAGAATAATGAGTAAACTGTTTAATTTAAAAAATTTAGACTAAACTGTTTTATAGAGCAATATACAGGGAATAATCGAGTATTTAGTATTCATATTCACTTGACTTGGAATTGGATCTCGTCCTTGATTCGTAAGTTCGAAGCCAATTTGAAAATTCGAAGGCTTCGGTCAAACTATGAAGAAATTTGACGTATAAAAGAAATGAATTATTATTTCTCATAAGAAAATAAAGAGAAAAATAAAAAATAAAAGAAACGAACACGGAACACGGAACACCCAAACTCCCAAAGCAGAAAAGAAGAAGAAGAAGAGAACTGCGACCCAGAAAAATGGGTCAGTTTCAGGTCCACCATGTTCAAACCCTCACTAAACCTCACTACTCTTACTCATCCCAGTCCCACCATCCAGTCCCAATCACTTGCTTCCCTCATGCTCATCGTCCCAACCTCACTCTCACCTTCCCTCATTCCCTCTCTACTTCCCAAAACCACCCCAAACCCCTCCACCTCCCTCTCCTCACCGCCGTCCGATCTCGCATAGTCTGCAAATCCAGCGGCTCAGGTAAAAATTCATCTCCACTTGCTTGGTAACTTGGGTCTTTCAATGTTTTCAAGGCTTTAACCCAAGTTCAATTTGCTAGAATTTGACATCCTAGCGCAGCCAGAAGAGAGAAGAAGACCTCACAGACGCGCCAATGGAATATTCTGGATTTTACTTATTAATATCGGAATATACTTGGCCGATCATATTTTTCAGGTACTGTAAAATTTACATTTTGTCAGAGTACTGAATTGGGTTTGAGTTTGTTGAATTAATTTTGTGTTTTTGTTTAAGGTTCGCGCAGTTAAAATGCTCTACTTGTATCACAGTTACCCTGAATGGTACCAGTTTCTAACAGCAACGTTCTGTCATGCTAATTGGTGAGACCCTTATAACTCAGTAAAATGGTGTGTCACTGTGTCATGTATGATCATGTTAAGCATTGAGCTTACGATCTTTATATGTAATATTTTCAGGAACCATCTTTCGAGCAACCTTTTCTTCTTGTATATTTTCGGTGAGGGTCCCTTTTTCTTTCATCCAGATAGGGTCACTGGAATACTGAATCAGATGCTAATTTTTGGAATGCACCCAATCATTTTGGTGGTCTTTACTTTTCTTTTAACAGGAAAGCTAGTTGAAGAAGATGAAGGAAATCTCGCACTGTGGCTCTCTTATATTCTTACAGGTGTTGGAGCTAACTTTGTTTCGTGGCTTGCTCTACCGACAAATGCAGTTTCTATGGGAGCTTCTGGTGCTGTTTTTGGATTGTTTACTATCAGTGTTCTTGTCAAGGTATTCCGATTTTGGAATCTGTGTAACTTGTCGTGAGAGATTCAGTCTATGCTCAACCAACTAACCCTGTTTTGCTTCATTTAGATGTCCTGGGACTGGAGGAAGATACTTGAAGTTCTTATATTGGGCCAATTTGTTATAGACAAGGTGAGCTGAGCTAGGCAGTTGCCCATTATATTAAAGCATATGAGAATGCCTGATCTTATTGTGCATCTGCGTTCATTTGGTTCAATATGTTTCCATTGCTTTTAGTTTTGTTATATTAACTGTCAGATTATCTGGTTGGACGTGAAACAATTCTAGGTATAATGTAGTCTTGTTCATTTGTATGTGTGCACTTGATATGTGATTTTTGTTTTAATTGTTTTCAAAGATCATTCAATACTCTAATATGTGTTTGGGTAAGATTACTAATAGAATTTTTTCTTTTGCTTTTTTGGCCACAAATAGGTTATGGAAGCAGCCCAAGCTTCTACAGGATTAGCAGGCCGCGGAGGCTCCTCTTTGATGAATGTCAATCACATTGCGCATCTCTCAGGTGCTCTTGTTGGTGTATTTCTAGTATGGCTTCTTGGTAGAGTTCCTTCTGAACCTCCAGAACAAGAAGGATTGGATTTGAAAAAGAAATAGACAGAGATCAGTAATCAGGGGATACTGGAACTGATGTGCCAGTATTGTACCACTATCTTTGTATCCTAATTTTTGGTGATAATTTGTAAATGATTTTGATACTAAATTGATTTAATAGAAAGGATTGAAATGGCCCAATTAGGCCTGAGTCTTGTTGGAGCATATATGATATTGGATGCTACTCCCATTAGCAGAGCTTCAAATTAACTTGGATACCCTTATCCATAGACTGATAGACATATACACTTCTTTTTGGCTTAGAGAACAAGCATATATATGTTAGTAGCACCGTCTTTCTGTCCTCTTAAACAAAAATTATATTGACTTTCTGTCCTCTTAAACAAAAATTATATTGATGATTAGTGTAGGAAGGTACATGGCGAAACATATTTGTCTTCAATACATAATCAGCATGCTCACAAGAAGCAGTGTTGATGAATATGCATAGTTGTTTTCAGTATTTACAACATTAATATGCTGAAACTTCTTCTATGAAGACTTTATAAACCGTGTTACATCCAAAGCAGAATCGCTCCTTCAGTTCAAGAACACAACTGTACATGACTGTGGAAACTGACCATACACACCAAGCTGCCCACGAGACTGCTTCTGGCATATGATCGGCAATCTTTCCCCAAATTTACAAGTATGAGACAGATTCATAGATTTTGCAGCAAGTGATGAGATCTCTAATGAAAAATCACCATCTCTCATCATCATTGTGCCTTTCCTAGTTGCTGAAGCTGGCCCTTTTTGATCATTTGTAACTACTGGTGGTATCTGGAGAATATTGGGCTGATAGGCATTAGCAGATTTCTTTTGATAAATTTTCTCCAAGCTCTCAAAGGGCATCTCTTCTGTTTTCACCTGGTTGGTCTTTTCTTTAGTTTTCAGAACACCCAGCATCCTATTTGCCTCTTTTGTTAATCCAATTGAACGCCAAGCATCTGCAACAAGCAAGACAGTAGATTTCTCTGGCTGAACACCAAACTCCTTCATAATCTGGAGTATTTCTTCAGCTTTCCACGGCAGCTTTGCTTCTCCAAATCCCCATATCAGGGTCTCAAATGTCTTCAAATTGGGAGAAATGCTATATTCACACATTTTATCAAAAACTTTGATTGCATGCTCCATTCTGCCAGAACTGCACCATCCACTCATGATGGTCGTGAAAATCACAACGTTTGGATGAACTCCTGCTTTAATCATGGCTGTCAACAGCTCTTCGGCTTTCTCTACTTCTTGATTTCGGACATAACCTTTAGCAAGAATGCTGTACACATGCCCATCAGGTTTTATGCCAGCCTTCACCATGTCATCAAAGATTTCCCTACACTTCTCCATGAATCCTGCTGAGCTCCATGCATTCATGATGGTGCTATATGTTATAACATCCGGTTTAACCCCGAAATCTTTCATCAACTTCAGGACCTGCAAGTGCAAATTAATATCATTGTGTTAAACACCATTTTGTTTGCAATTACAAGATGAAACAACCAGACACTTCTGTAGATCATAGCTCACCTGATCAACCCCGTCTCTATCCATGGTGTCAACAAAACCCTTAACCAGTGAGTTAAAGACAACAACGTTAGGACGCAGTCCAAGATCTTTCCTGTGCATAAACCTTAAGGCCTCCTTCAGTTTACCTTCTTTACAATACCCACCTATGATGATGCCACAAGTTCTATCATTCGGTTGCACTCTATTGTTCTGCATCTCAACAATCAAACCTTCGGCCTGACATGTTTCTCCATTTTGAGCATAAGCTGTTGCTAATGTGTTGTAAGTAACAGCATCAGGTTGCATTCCAGAGGCTATGATCTTATGCACCACATTCCATGCCTCCATAATGTTCTTCTTCTTACACCATGCTCTGACTAGTACATTAAAAGTCCTTATATTCGGTCTCACATTTTCCTCGCCGGACATCATCTCAAGCAGTTTCAAAGACTCTTCAGGCTTACCCGAAATCCCATACCCTTTGATCAATGTATTGTAAGTGCTAGTAGTGGGTTTCAATCCACTCTCCTTCATCTTCTGAACTGTGTCCATGGCTTCCTCCATTTTCCCAGCTTCAGAAAAAGCATTAATAACAGCATTGAAAAATATCGAATCAGGCTTCATACCATTCTCTTCCACTTGTGATATAACCGAAGGAATGGACTCGAAGTGCTTCTGGATGGTCAAAGCAGTCAGGAGGGTAGTGTACGATATCAATGATGGTCTGTGTCCTTCTTCAATTAAAGCATTGAAAATGGACTGGACCTCCTGCGGCTTCCCCCTTTCTATTAATGTGTTCATTAGTTTTGTTCTTGAACGCACAATTCGGCAACTTTCTTTGTTCATGCATACAAGGCAATGGGGCTGACTCAATGAATCTAATGACTTTGAATCCAGATGCAAATGATTCTTATCATCCGGATAAATTTCCTGTGTGGTTAAAAATATCCAAAACTAGCATCAATTTTCTCAGTACACAAACCTGACTTAAAAACTCGACGAAATGCTCGATCTGGCCAAATTATACACATAATCAAAATCAAATGGTATATTACCTTGATTGGTAGCGATTGAACACGTCCATTTGTAATAGTTGCTTCTTCACTTCTTTTATTTGCTCTAGGAAAAGAATTCACTTTACTCCATTCTCCCATATGGGTCATGGCTTTGTCAGCTTGAGTACTAGTCCCAGTGGATGTTTAATCAAACACTGAAAAAGTAGCAAGACCAGAGCATGGTTATTTTTCTCTCTTTCTTTTTCACTAGTACATTTCTGGGTTCCTAACATAAATGATAAACCACCAAATCAAGCTGGGTTCAAGAAACTTGAAGATTAATCACAAGGTGATAACAAGTCTAACCCAGAAAACAACATTGTGAATAGTATATACCAAGCCATATTCTATGAAGAAGTTCTAATCTTTCCAAAGTTCCTAGTCTTTAAACCAGTCAAGCTTATCAGTAAAGTCTAGAAGAAGTAGCTACAAGAAAAGAAAAGGCTGTACCTTTCAAACCAAAAAGAAAGAGAAGAAAGGTCGTACCTTTGGGTATTGCAGACCTTTGCAGGCAGAAGAAGAGAGAGAGTGAATGTGGTTGCAGATTCAAAAGGTCAAATGGGAGAAATATAATCAATCCATCTCGGACAAGACAAGGAGATGGGATAAGAGCAAAAAAAAGTGAAGGGCTCTTAAATTGCTTCTCCTTTTTCCCACTTTTCTTTGGTTCTGAAAATTTTCAATGTATTTTCTTTTCTCATTTACTCATTTTTAAGAAATGAGTCAAAAGACCACTCAGCTCAACAGGAAATGACTTTCGTACCCCTTTCTAATCCAGTATTTCTAGGAAAGGAATACCGACTTTCTCTGATGCAAGATGAATTTCCGGAAATGAGAAAAAGGAGAGAACAGAACCAAACAAACAATCTTCTTCTTCTTCTTCTTTGTTCCTCTTCAAGTCGTCATCTTTTGTTTCTTTTTTTTTCCTTTCAGTGATCAGGAAACCATGATGAAAAGTTAGATTAGAGATTCACATCTGAATACTATTCAACCTTTGACAAAATGATGAACACCCACAATCCATAACCATTACAAATTGTTTGGATTCTCAAATGTTTAGGTTGTGGAAATGTTACCAGAATTGCTTGGCGTCTCACCCAGTTAAGACACAGGTCATTAGCTCTGGTTTGATTTGGGGGCTTGGTGATATAGCTGCCCAGACCATCACTCACTCCACAGCCAACAAGCACAATCAAATTCAAACTCATCAGGTATAAATACCCATTACTTTGAATTCTTACCATTCTTAAGTTTTATCAACATTTCTTACTATTTGCCAAAATGGGTGTGTCTTCTTTTGTTGCATTTCATCTTTGATAATGGCTTTTCATGCTTTGGATGGTTTATTTCTTCATTCTTTTATCTCTCAATATTGGTTTTTTTTGCAACATGGATATGAAGTTTGAAAATTTATTTGTTGACCTTTGTTGCTTACTGATTCGGTTAATGCACCCTGATGAAATGAATCCTTGACTTCAAGCTTATAGGAAAAATGTTTAGTACCTACATTTTCTTGCATCTCATGATTCCGAGCCTGAAAATGTTCTAGTAGAAGCTCTCATCGGTGAGTAGCTGATCTGATTCATTAGGATTGGTTTACTTGAATATCCCTAGCCCTAAGATATATAATTTAACGAGGAGCTATGGTGTTAGTCTGTTCGATATGGGGACTAAACTCCTTAGGGAAGTAGTACATGTTATTTTATATGACCATTGGTGATGATGTTACTTGAAGGGTTTTTCATTTAGACCTGGACAGAAGAGTTCTCTGAAATGAAGTCATGCTTGATACTTAGACTTTGTTGTGATTTTTCTGTTTCAAATTGCATCATAGCAGAGTTCATTTGATTCAGTCTTATCATAGTATCAACAGTTTCTAGGATCGGTAGCATAATAGTGAACCAAACTTTCTCTTTATACTTTTCTGTAGTGAATCTGCATCTAAATATGTCTTAAACAACTTTTGACTGCCTCTACGCCCATTCCAGCAAGCACAAAATTTCAGTTTTCCACAATTTATTTTGGGTAAATGTGGTTGAGACCCTAGTTTCGTGAATTCACTGCCTATTTCCTTTATTCTCGAATTTTGTGAACTTCCTATGGAGCCCGTAGAATCTTTCTTATAGTTGGTCATGTAAATTATTATCACTGATGAGATTTTAAGCTAATTGGAACTGTGGCTCATCTGTGTAATGGTCCTGTATGTTCTATCTATGGTGACTGTCTTCCAAAATTAGCCATGGTGACACATCTTTGGAAGACATTGCTAGCAACATACTGTTAATTATCTCTCTCTTCTAATAACATAAAAGATCTCTTTTCATTCACAGGGAGGAGATGAAGAGTTGAAGATCAATTGGAGAAGAGTGACTAAAACCAGCTTGTTTGGATTTGGATTTGTTGGGCCAGTTGGTCACCTCTGGTAAGCATTTTAGGGGTTAAAAAAACATACATTCTGAATATGTGGGCATGTAATTTTGACGTGGGTGTATTGAGATATGACTCCCACTTTAAAGGATGCTCTAGAATTTTACAAAATAAAGGAACTACTAATCAGTAATGACAAGCCTTTGAGGCACCACCTTTTTTTTTTTTTTCCATAGAGAGAGACAAATATATGGGTTTATACTCTTCAGGTTATCAGTTTGTTTTTTATCATCTTTTGCAGGTATGAAGGTTTGGATCGATATATAAAATCACGACTTCTACTGAAACAGAACTCATTTCGGTTTGTTGCTACTAAAGTTGCGATTGATGGGTTTCTTTTTGGGCCATTGGATTTACTTGTATTTTTCACTTACATGGGTTTTGCTGCTGGAAAGAGTGTTCCTCAAATCAAGGAAGATGTAAAAAGGGATTTTCTCCCTGCCTTTGCTCTTGAAGGAGGCATATGGCCAATTGTGCAAGTAGTGAATTTCCGATTTGTACCTGTTAGGTATCAACTCCTCTATGTCAACTTCTTCTGCTTGTTGGATAGCTCTTTTCTGTCATGGCTCGAGCAACAGGAGGATGCTCCATGGAAACAATGGTTGAAATCTTGCTTAAGTTTTAGTGAACAAAAAGACAAAGGTGTATGATTGCCCGCTGACGACTATTTCAGCTGATTATGGTGGAAGCAGACATCAGAAAATGTAAAAACACTTGAGAGTGAATACTTAGTTACCGAGTTTTTTGAAGTTAGGACTTAGGAAGTGATGGATTTGCTCTCATGCTTATCCAGTCCTCACTTGCAATACCAGTATTACTGATTTGTACTGTCAATACATGTTTCAATAAAGATACATTCATTTTCTTTGCTATTGTGTGAGGTCTACTGGTCTAGTTGGTTTTTCATCCAATTGAGTATTTCCATTAAGTTTTATCCTGTGTTATCATCCCTACATGTTTACCGGGAAAATAATTTTGTAGGACTTGAAATCTGAATCTTTGATCTGTACTCCTTGTTCCCTGATTGCTGAACCAGGGGAGCTGGGCTCCGGTATCTCCAGTGAAATGAATTCAAATCCTTCATTGTCTCATTTCTTTTGTATCATAAATGTCACAACTCTCCACAGATATGAACAAGCGAATCACAGCTACTGTAGCAAACCAAAAATGGAAAGAAAGAGAAAAGCCTACTGTTAAATTATTTACCAAAAAGACTAGTGTAACTTTGTTATCTTAACTTCAGATTGTTTGCCGGGTTTCGCTGCTTGAGCCTGAGGGATTAAGACCATACTCACTGGTAGTTTCAGTGTATCTACTAATGCCATACTCTTGACTTGGCATTGTTACCGTGGAATTCTTCAAATCTTCCTCATATTGCCGGGAGTTATAATGTGAATTCCCCAAGCAATTGTATACCGCACTGTTTCCTGGTGTAACTCCTTCCTGAAGATCCATCAACGAAGCAACTCCTTCTAAAGCATGGACTATCTGCTTGGTTTGGAATAAGTGCAAGGATTGTCAGTCATGTCAAGTAGCTAAAGTCATACAGCTAAAACATTGTTGGT
This sequence comes from Rosa rugosa, assembly GCF_958449725.1. Taxonomy (NCBI): domain Eukaryota; kingdom Viridiplantae; phylum Streptophyta; class Magnoliopsida; order Rosales; family Rosaceae; genus Rosa; species Rosa rugosa. Next base: position 54,570,060 of record NC_084822.1, on the reverse strand, counting down.
GTTGAGGATTAGGGAGACAAAGGAATTACCTGGCTCATTCTTGGTCGAAGCCATGCTGAATGTCGAACACAAGCAGCAGCACAAGCGACCATTCTAGCCATCTCATTCTTGTTGTAATTTGTCTCCAATCGTGGATCCACAAGAGCATCAAAAGCACCATCTTCCAGGGCTTGAGTGAGCAATGGCCTTGCCTACATTGCAAAAAAAAAGAAATTCAGTCATTTGTACACTCATATTTCTGCACTCGAGAACCACAAAGGATTCATAGTCAAAAGAAATACTATCAATTGTGATGTTTTCAGAAACCATGAATTGCAACTACCTTAACTGCCTTGTCAAAGCGAATTCACCTAATTATGGATGCTTATATAAGAATCAATACTCTGCAAGTTTTACTTTCTCAATGCACACTCATGAAACCATTTTTTGTTTTGTTTTAAGGTTTTGGAGGAAAATGGAGAAGATCACAGTATGATGAAATGAGAACTCACCCACTGAACCAGACCCTCATTCCTCAAGGAATCTATTGTACTGATAGGCGGACGTCCGGTTATAAGTTCTAGGAGTACAACCCCATATGAATACACATCTGATTTCTCTGTGACCTTACCGCTTGATGCGTACTCTGGAGCAAGGTACCTATATATTTTGGTGTAAAGAACTACTGATTAAGGAAACTGCATCTAACAATAAGTAGCGAAAGCAAGCACGTACTGACTACAGAGCTTTAGTTAATTATAGAGCATGGTCTTACCCAAATGTTCCCACTACTCGAGTGGAAAGGTGAGTAATGTGAGTGTTGGTACCAGAGAACGATTTGGCCAGTCCAAAGTCAGAAACCTGAACATAAACCAGAAGTTCATTCTCAAAATTTATAGAAAAACTATCAGAGGAGGCTAATGAATCATGAAACAATGGGTTTATTACAGAAGTGTACTTTCAAGAGCATTTTCTTGTGTTCAACTTAATGAATGGAGGAAGCTAGACTAGAAACACAATTAGTATTTTAGTACTTTTAATATTGGATCTTACTTTTGCTTCAAACTTCTGATCCACAAGAATATTAGATGCCTTGATATCACGATGAATGATTTTTGGATTGCCTGCAGCCAAGAATGATGTCAGTAACCATGGATTTTTCATGTCTCAAGTAAAAATATGCAATTCATTTATTAGATATAATGAAGACAAACGTCAAAATATCTGTGTAAGAACTCACAATCTTCATGGAGATATGCTAGCCCTTTTGCAGAGCCAGTAGCTATTTTCAATCTTATTTCCCACTCCAAAACAGTCTGTCCTAATCCTGCAATGCATTGTATTCATCTCAACACATTTAATGAAATCCAATCTAATCTTGATTTGAACATTCCCAAAAGGACTAGAGTAAGTAAGTCCAGAGATGAACCAAAATGGACTACTCTTACCATGTAAGTGGAATTCTAAGGTGTTATTTGGAACAAACTCATATACAAGCAACCTCTCAGCCCCCTTGATACAGTGCCCTACCAATGAAACTAGATGCTTGTGATGCACCAGGCTAATGATGTCAACCTCAGCATGAAACTCTCGCTCCCCTTGCCGGCTTCCTGTCTTTAACTGCTTCACTGCAACTTCCTTCCCACCTGGAAGTACTCCCTTGTGGACATACCCAAAACCGCCTTGTCCAAGAAGGTTGGCCTCTGAAAACCCATTTGTTGCTACCAACAATTGATCATAGGTGAATGTTCCATTTGAGATATCCATGGGAAAACCAAGCCATTGAGGTTGATGTGCATATAAAACCTCAGAGCCAGCGGCACGGCGCATTGGAGATGTTGATGTGCTGGACAGCACCCTGATAACATGGACGCCAGGTTGAGGAACATTGTGATGGGGCTGAACAGCATCATAGCAGCCATCTGATAATGAAGAAAAAGTAAGCATGATCATGAACATAAGAGTGCCGAATAATGATCCGAATTGCAAATAGTCTAAATACATAACATGCTACATTCTCCGAAAAAGCAACATGAAAATCATATATAGGTATTGAATTTATAACCTTTTGGTCCCAAGGAGGGTGGTTTATAGTAATCTTCCGGAATAGCGTTGTTCTTTCTACTCCTACGCTTGTAGCAAATAAGTACAATTCCGAGGAGGAGGAAAACTACAACAACTCCAACAATGACACATCCAGCTACGAGGCCTGCTGCTGCTTTTGGCTGTGGCTTCTGAACTTGCAAGGTGGCCGGCAATAAGGACGGTGATGGTGAATGGATCAATGGAGGTGGTGTCAATGTTGTTGTAGGCAAAGGTGTTACAGCATTACCAGGCAAAGGTGTTACAGCATTACTAGGCGAAGGTGGCAGAGTTCTGGCCAAAGTGGGTGGTGGTTTAGGACTGGTGGCCACTGGTGGAAGCAGAGTTGCTAAATCAGGTGGTGGAGCGCTGTTGCTTGGAGTGGCTAAAGGAGGTGGAGGAGTAGTGGTGGTCACCGGAGGTAGGGGAGTTGACAATGTAGGTGGTGGAGAGTCGTTGGTTGGAGTTGTTGAGGGTGGTGGCAGCGGCGGAGAAGTTAGTGGTTTGGTTGGAGGAGAAAGATATGGTGTTTTTGGTGTTGGTAATGGTGGTGGTGATAATGTAGGCTGTGGAGGTGGAGGTGGAGAAGGTCTTGATGGCAATGGAGTCGGTGGCGGAAAGGTTAGTGAAGGTGGAGGAGGAGAAGTGACAGACGGCGGTGGTGGAGAGGTGACTGGTGGGGGTGGAGGTTGGACCACAGATGGCAATGGTGAGGAAACAGGAGGGATAGAGTTGTGTACAGGAGGCAGGGCAGGAAGACTAGTAGGTGGAAATAGCGGGGATACAAAAGGTGGTGACTGTGGCGATAGTGGCGGCAATGCCGGTGGCTGTGACGGTGGAAGTGGTGGTGGTGTGGTGACAGGAACGGCAGCCGAAGGCAGAGACCACGGCGGTGAAGACATTGTTTACTAACAAAGTAAGATTCTTGTTGGAGTTTGTTACTTGAGATCCTTAACAGCCTATAGCAAAATACCGAATAACTGAGCGGCGCCCGTGAGCGACAATAATCATTTTTTAACGTTTCTTCCAACAAACCTCTGCTTATTATATTAATTAATGGGGACGTGAACTGTGAATCTGTGATCAGTTGTACTAGATGTGGCTGCTCTTGTTTGTTTCAAGTGGAATTCCAGTTCACTTTCCACCGACTCAAACTAGTAGTGTACTATAGGCCACTACAAGGTTCAGAATGCACGAGCAATCGTACCACTTACTTTAGGCTCTTACTCTTGGCCATTCTGGACAATTCAGACTGACCAAACTTGTAAGCATCCAAAGACCACTGATATTCATATACAAGACTATGATTGGCTTTTCTTATTGGCAGTGTCTTGCTAAAAGATACAAAGAAACATGTACAGTTGGAGTAGGTGACATTGTGACAACAATTAAGTTACAAGAGTAGGAATGTAGGATACTGTCTTCTTCTTGAAGCACTTGTCTCTACTAATGTAGGGTAATTTCTCCATGACCTTCCTCTCAAGGATGGATGCTATGAAGATCCACCATCTAGTTTCATATCACTCAACTTGTCAGATAACCCGGCTCTTCGATAGCCAGCAACCAATAAATCATAAGTCGATCCTGTAAGTTCATAAGAACCCTTGATACATTCCAAGAACAACTCCAGCCTATCATACTCCGAGAGCCTGAAGTACGAGCATATCACCTTTTCTACATCATCCGGATGTTTAAATGACAATCCTTGTTTCAACATTCTACCCACAGAGTACTCTACATCATCTAATCTATCCAACATGGCGAACATCCTTATAATCCCACAGTGGACCGGCAACAAAACTTCCGAAGTCTGATCACTCTCCATTAAAGTCTCGAGTAGCTCCTCCAATCGCTCCACCTTCCCAAGTTCGATATGCAACCCCACAACCATCTCAGCCATTTTCCCACTCATCTTCCACCCATAACCACACACCATCTCCAAGAATTCTTTGACTTGGCTAGAGCTTCTCCTCTTACAAAGCCCTTCCAGCATATACTCCAATATGGGCAAGTTGGGCATGATTCCCGAAAATACCATTTCTTTGTAAAACATATCCCCAAGCTCGTAATTTTTCAATTTGATACAACCCGAAATCAAAGACTGATAGGTTTGAATATCAGAATCAAAGCCAGCAGATTTCTTGGCAGAGTACCAAGCTTGCATCATATCAATTTTGCCCGACTTTAAGAAAGCAAACATGAATGCATCATGAGTGTCGGAATTGGGTTTAAGTCCCTCTGAGCTCTCCATAATCTCAAACAAGCTGATAGCAGTGAACAAATTCCCGGAAGAGAAGCAAACATGAATAAGGGAATTGAAAACTGCACAAGTGGGTTGAACTCCATTGGCCTCCATAGAAGAAAAGACTTGCATTGCAAGTGGGAGATTCCGAACTTTTCCACATAGAGATATCAGCTCACAGTAACGATCATGATCTCTCTCATTCTCCTTTAGCAACTTCTCCAATTTCCATTCCAGAACCTAACTAAGAAACAATGTACACACACATTCGAATCTAAAATCGAAGAAAAAAAAAATGTATCTAATTTTTCAGAAAATGATAACACCGTAAGATTATTATTAAAGGTTGAGAAGAGAATGATTGATTACCAAGTGGGTTTTGTCAGGAGAGGAAGAAGAAGCGAGAGAACTAACAAGTGATTCCCAAGAAAAATCAGAGGCAGAGTCTTTCTCCGCCGCAGAAGCAAGAAGGGTTTTGATTCGCGATTTGGGTTCCTCCATCAACCTCCGAAGCAAGCACGCTTGGTTACTTAGCCAACAACGCTGAGACTGAGAGCTACTCGGAATTTCCAAAACTCTTCTCGTCGCTGATAGAACTCTTAAGACTGATGCCATGGTTCTGTTTCTAACTCTACTCACAACTCAGAACCAAACCTGTCTGAGATAGAAGAAGAGGACAAAACCCCCCAATTTTGCTGACTGGGTTGGGCAATCAATTTTTCAAAATCCCCTAAACCCTAAACCCTAAACCCTCTTGCGAGCAACCAGAGGGGTTGAATTAGAACCGCCTAGTGTGGTAAGGTTGGTCGAGCGGCCGAACATGAAACTCTATGGCTACTCTCACCAGTGGTTGGCAAGTTTGAGGGGCCTTCAGTGTTCGCTGGGATTAGTCTGGCTTTGCTAGAATATCTGGATGTGTCACTAACTCGATATCTGAATTTGTTACTAACTAGCTAACATAACCGAAATGACTTTCAAAGACTGACTAAAGTGAGTATGTTACTAACTCGCAAACGTAAATGACTTGCTACCTCAAAGGTTACAGGCACCTGGTTTGTATCAAACAGTGAAGTGATGACACGGAAATTTTTGGTTAAACAGGTACCATAGAATAAAGTTAATATGATGTGATTCAATTCCGAAGGTCTGTACAGTAACATATAAAATTTTATTCTGCTCACTGCTTTTGCTCAAAAAAATTTAAACATACAAGTATTTTACACGTAATGTTACATGGAAATTTTACCAGAAATGTTGGGAGTTGTGGGTTAAGGTACACAACAGAAACAAGCAACCCACATGCAAATCTCAATTGTAGTTTCATCTACAGCTACAAAATCACTCTTTTTTCTTTCGTCTGATGAGAAAATTGATCCAAGGACCTCAATTCTTAAACACCTATTTTTCCTGCTAAGATTTTATTTTATGTGCTCATGGCATGCCAAATTTGGACAAAGCAGATTGGAATACAGATGAAAAGGGCTCAGTTGTACTCTGATCATCAGCTTTGATCTTTATTTGAGCTTTCGCAGAGGATGTGTTGACTATACATTCTACCAAAAATGTTGAAGATCCTTCTGCTTTTTGTGCAAAGAAGAAGAACTTGAAGTTGGGAGATTTGCCACCAGAAGCGATGCAGTGGATGGAATGGCCTTGCATATGTTTCAGGAGTGATTGGGGCGTTGTCAATGCCGCAACACCTTGAGGGTTAATAGAATAATCCTGCACCAAATTATAGATGCCATTTGTTAGAAATATTCAGGGAACTATGTTCTTTATAACTAGCCAAAAAGAAAAGTATCAATAAGTGCTTAAAGAGATCAAGGAAAGAAACAAATGAACATCAGAATTACAAGGTAGACCTGTGATAATGATATGGGCAGTTGGCGCCATTTCTGCTGAAAAGTAGTTGGATCCAAAACAGCTTTTGGGTTAAGCTTCAAAGGAGGAGGCGAAGGTGCAGGAGCAGGAGCAGGAGCAGCAGGTAAACCCAATCCAAGTAGATCATCAATTGCAAAGCTAGAAGACTGTGGAGCATCTGGCACAGTGGAATTTGAAATCACCAAATCCGATAGTTGAGAAGTGGGAACAGACACAGAGGTAAGATCGTATGAAGGAGCACTATATGCAGAGGAATTGTTATTGGGAACTTTTGTCTCCTCCTTCTCTGATGTACTTAAAAGCAGATCCTTATCATTTGCCTCGACTCTATTAGCTGGAACAACAGTATCTGCAGATTCCGTCCCAATAGATACATGTCCAATTTCGTCTGAAAACTCGAAAGGACCTCTGTGTTCCTTATGAGTGAACATGTATGATGGCTGCAAGCATTTGAAAATATCACTATATTTGAGATATCCCATCAACAAAGTCCATAACATGTGTGTATGTGTGTGTGTTGGACATAAAGCAAAAAAATACCAGTATCAGGGCATGTATATATTTGGAAATGGTTTGTGCTTGTCTATCCTGACATGTACCAGGAAGGGACAGGGGAGTGATGTTTTGATCTGTAATCATTTGCATGGGAGGAGAGTTATTATTACCTTTTGATATACAACAGACAAACTGTTAAATTCATCAAAGATCCGATCTTTGATTTCACTGCTTTGGGTATCAGCAAAGACAGAAACAGCTTGCTTTGGAGGGTTTACCACTCGTTCGGCAACACTTATGTCATATTGCAAAAGCCTGTAGTAGAATAAGGCTCTATCATGAACATCCTGCAACCAACTGAAAGTTTTATTGAACATTCATAAACAATATACGACTGAAGTTACACGTGAATCACTTCAACCTTAATCATATTAATCAACTAGCAAACTACATCAACATGCACCTGGTGAAAATCAGCAAGACCTGCAGCCAGTGCAGCTCCCAAGGAATTCTGAGTCTCAGGTGGCCTCTTAAAAAAGCACTTCATCACTGCTGTGAGAAGATGTAAGCGAACCTGTTCAATTGATAAGTTTGTACCATTAGAGAATCAACTGTAGCTATAAGATTGAAGAATGATGACCAACAAACATGGAAAAGAGAAAAACTATTGAAACATAATTATAGGTGATATATATAAAACTGTGTGTGTATAAAGCTGGAACAGAAAAGGATGACTTGATTATTACCTCGGCAGAGTGCTCATCCTCCCAATTTTCAACCAAACCCTCTAAGATATAAGGTGCATCATGCATATCCTGAGAATACTCGCCCAGCATCCATATAAGAGCCGCCTTGGCCTTGGGTTCTTGGACATTATTGCTGCTTATGTTCCCAACAACTGCAATGCAATCTTGACTCCATTGGGGATATTTTCTTAGCAGATCTTTTACAAGAACCTGCAAACGAGAACATACTTAAGTGAACCTGGCCACTTTTGAGTATGAAAACACAATTGAAATAGTTCTTTATTTTCCATCTTCTTTCCTTTATTTATTTTAGCTCAATAATACAATTCTTTGTAGTTTTGACATATCATTTACAGGAATGTACAACAGTACACTAGTATGCTTGGATTTACTGGTATAGGTGTCTGAAAGGGAGAAACAAGATATTTACCAGAGCTTCAGCAGTTACATAGTCCTTCTCCATCTCCAGAAACTGAAGAAGCCGATCAACAATTGCATTCACATCATACTGCTGAAGAGCTATTTTACCAACCGCACGGATTGACTCTCTTGCAATGGGAATATCAACATTTGCAGCATATTCACATAATTCCGTCACTGAAATAGAATCATGAAAGTAAAAGCTTTAATCAATAAATCAAATGCAACTTCTCTAAAAAGAATGAAACTAAACTATGCTCGAACAAATAAGTAAACTTTTTATCAAATAAAAAGTAAAGTGAACTTTTTATATCAAGCAAATAGAAGTAAAACTTTCATGAAAACAAATTTTATCAAAGGAACAGAAGTAAACTGCGCCAAACCATTGGAAGCAAACTTCTATGAAACGAATAAAAGTAAACTTTATCAAACAGAAAGATAGTATTTATCAAACAAATAAATGAAAAAAAAAAAAATATATATATATATATATATATATATATATATATATATATATCTTTTATCAAACAAAAGGATTAAAATAAACTTGTCGCCAAACAAATAAATCACTTTTGTGTTCCATGAATAATGATAAATAATAAGCTTGTTATCACACAATTACAGTCAAACTATTATGAGACAAAGTAAAGTCAATACAAAGAATAACAGCACCTGTGACCAAATAATGGGTCACCCAAAAGGAAATGCAGAATTGACCATGTCATGCACATACAATTGCTTCAAGGACCTGTAATGAACTTGATGATCTTTTCTTACCGATTTCATATGTATTGCTCTCATTTGCCACTGCAGTCAACATCTCAAGCTTCAATTTTTTGACATAGGATGGCTCATTGTACTGGCAATAAAAGTGTTTATAGTCTGAAGAAAATATGAAAGGAGCACGCATCACCAAAAGATGCAGGTGGCTTAGAACTGCATAAGATTGCTCTGGACTTCCTGAGCTCACTAAGGTTAGAAGAGGAGCTTTAATACGCTCATATACCTAGCCAAAAACACTTGCGGTTAGAGAAACGATTGTCATAAAAATAACACAAGTAATACAAGATGGAGGCACATCCACTACAGGAACACCAAAAATGAAGGCATAAAAGTCATAATTATCAGATCCTGAAATCCACATTTTTTTTTTATCATAACCAGAATCATTGTGCACTATATTGCATAATGCTACAAGGATTAACTTCTTTATAATTCAGATGTGCAGACTAGCACAGAAAGATTCTTCCATATTTACGTAGGTCCTATATAGTTATGCAAAAGATACTTCTCCCTACTACTAATTAGGGGGAAAAAGTAACAAATGATATATGCCTACCTGCTGATGAACATCAGTCATCGATAAAGTCAATTGAAGAAATACTTTTATGGTTGCCAAGACAACGGCACCATTTGCATGCTGCAGTCTATCCTCGAGCAGATTCATGACATCAAATATCTCATTGCTATCTGAGGGTACATACTTAGCTACCAACTCAAGCACAAGACATTGTGCCCATTCACTGAATTCCCTAATCCTGCATAAGAAAATGTGAACCAATCTCAGCTACTGCTTTTACAGATATTAGAAAAATATAATAGAATTTGAATTTCTTGAACAATAAGAAAATGCTAGATGTTAGTTTCCAACCCATATAACTTTTTATTTTTACTGATATGCTATGTGGCAGATGCATTAGAGAAATAGACTTCACCATACCATCATGATGCAGAAGCAGCAGGGAAAAAAGAAAGAGAGGGGTTGGAGGAAGAAGAGGGGCAGTTACATTTCAATATTATAATTCAACATATCAAAAGAGTTTCACCATGACCAAAAGAATTTTCTAGTAAAATCCCTAATCAGCTCATTTCCATTATCAGATCCTTAAACACACCAATTTCAACAATCAAACCCCTAAATGTATGATATCTATCATACTCCATCACACCGTTAAGTTTACGAGTCTTTTATTTTACTTCATCTTGTTTGATCTTCTTCTCTAGACCATCAGTTGTAAAATTAATAAATCTACCACGCTGACATCATACTACAACTGATATGAATAAAACCAATGGTACTACGAACATCACAAAACCAATTAAAATTTAATTTGTGGAATCATAAACAATATGAAAGTAATTTAAAAATGGCCAGCCCATAGAGAAATACCGATTCAAAAGATAGTATATAACTGATTTGCTGAGCAAAATTTCTCTCTCCCTGGATACCTCCTCAGAGCTGCTTCCTTCTAAACTCCAAATCTCTTGCAGGGCAGATAAACAATTTGCAACCACCTGAGAATGCAATAATATGAGGTAAATTCCTAAATCATCTGCAGCACTCAACATAAAATGGTAGGAAAATTGAGGCAAATTCAGAACTATAGTATAGAGTGTGAAAAGGCAGATAAGTGATAGAATAAAAAAGATTATTATTGGAATATCATTTCTAAAGCCTTGAGGTTTGTTCGTCTTCCAATGCTTTCTAGTTCCACCATTACGAATGAAAACAGCAGACATGTGCCAAATTACTTCATAGTTGACCGACTAGAGGGCATCACTGGTAGAAGGGATACATTTGCATTACAATTTCTAAACCTACAGTGACAATTGTCGTAAAATTCTAATCTAACAATAGGTGATTGAAACCGCAATATCTTCTGATGATTCTTTTCTCAAAGCATACATAAAGTCTGATCTTTTACTCTAGTGATACGTCGTATGAGATGTTCAAAACAAGAACTCCCAAAATAGCCCCTCCATAACACATTATTCTAAGTAAGATATTATGAGATGAATGAAATGGCCTTACCTGTGTATCTGGATCGTTAAGCAACAAATGCTTAAGCATTGCGGGAAAATCTGCATCGACACAAGTTGAAGCTGATATGTGATACAGCTTCAGAACCCCCATAGCTGCTACCATCCTCACATAACTATTATTATCCTTCAACCCAGCACCCAAAGGCCCCACCAAATACTCCACCAGATTCGTCACTCGTAACGAACACAAGCTCCTCAAAGCAAGACCACGGATCATTGGGTCTGCATCCTTGCAATCTCTTTGAAGAAAATTGATCGTCAAAAGTGCGAGGTCAGGATTGACCTTTGCATAATTCCCAACATAGAGATAACACATTTTCTTCAAAACAATATCGGACGTTGCTGAGCACATCACCATCTCTCCAAAAACAGAGGACACATCAATGCCAATCGTCATGTAAGAGATAACCTTCTTGAAAAGTTCACGCTTCGAATCATCCGCTCCCGGGGCTCTGCTGCCAGCCAGAAGCCGGAGCTGTGCTTTCACATCCGCCACTTCGCCTTTTCTGCTCGGAAAAGTAAATTTCAAGTATGAATTCAAAGTGACAACATGTGATTTCACCAAATAAATCTGCTAGATAACTTGAATTCAAGTATTAGCACAATCAAAGCAGCCTAAGATAGCAATGTTACCCTAGAATTTCAATTCAGCTAACATGTTAAGTCACTCAAGCTTTTCACACAGTTTTTCAGTAACTAAATCAACAGAAGCGAAGAAAATGTAAGGTTTCGTGATCACTGATATCTGAATCGGAGTAAGAGCATGCATGCTGTCAATGTTACTTCCTAATCGAAATTCACTATATTGTTCATCTTTCCTTCACCTAATTTTCTGAGACCGGTAATCGGAGAGACGACTAGACTAGGGTTTAGAGACTTACCCGGAGGGCTGCGACGGCGACGAAGATCGCTGCGATATGGCCGGAGGAGCCATGACCGATCCGAATTGAGGTCAGGTCCGGCTACGGTACTCTATACTCTCGTTCGGAGATCTAAAACCAAGAACAAGAATTTGGTCACTGAATCTCAGAAAGCTCAGAACTTGAACCTTTCCAAGAGAGGCTGGTCTTGACGTGGCCAGATCAGATTCGTCGCCTGTATATTCTCGCCTCTCCTCTACTCCACCGTGTCTGGCTCTGATCTCTAATCATAAAACTATCACACCGTAAATGGTAAAAAATTAGTGGGTCAAATTCGTAATTTCATTTTCTATAAAAAAAAAATTTGGAGTTTTTTTCACAAACAGTGTCTAAAATTTAAAATTTAATCCATCATTCGAAACTTTGGTTCTTAACATTTCTAAAAGACTAAACCATCACATTAATATATCATTCAATCATTCCCGACATGGCGACATATACTCAGTATCTTTAGTATATTGCACTTTCGTACTCTCCGTTAATAATCTCATTAACTCCTCTTTTTTTGTCAAAGATATTTTCATCCTTCCTTCTCTTACATTAGTTATTAGTAACTATCCTAATTACTTCTCGTTTTGCATATAGTAGTACTACTTACGCTTGTTATTTTTCTAATCTTTAATCAGTGATTAGTGAAATGACGTTTTTAAGGTCATGGACCGCAACAACGACGGCAAGCTCAGCCACGACAACTTGAAGAGTTAACAAATTCGTCCGAGTTTCCAGCCGCCAATGACGACATTACGGTCATGATCAAATTGGGCGGCGGCAATAAAACTCCAGGCGTGGACTACGAGGCATTTTGAAGTTATCGGTTATGGTTCGACATCGACGATGAATGACTTTCCGACAAAGTTTGCAGTGATTGCATTCCTAATAGTGTTGATTAATATCTCAATTAAGACGGTAATGGATGTGTGACGGAGAGAGAGAGATGAAAATGCTCTTGACAAAAATGATGAGTTAACGATATTACTAACGAACGGAGAGCACTAAAAATATGTTCGAGATTTACGGTATGATAATTTTAGAACGTTAAGGATTATAGTGTCGAATTTCTCAAACTCTCAGTGTTACTAAACGCACCGTTTATCCTCATCGTCGCCGTTGGCAAAGAGATTTTTTTTTCCGCTTATCACCACTACCAAAGCTTCAATATCAGAGCCGAAAACCCGCTGAGCAGGTCATGGCCTTTTTGAGAATATAGAGAGAAACCAGAAAAAAGCTTTTACAGAAATGGTTCTGCTTCATCTTCCACGAAGCCACATCTCCCTCTTCACCCACTTCACTCACTTCTCAAAACCCAAACCCCCCACAAACCTAAACCCCATCTTCACCTCCACCCTCTTCTCCTCCCCCAAATCCACTCTCTCAGTCTCGGAGCCCATCCCCATCCCCATCTCGCCTCTCCCAGAATCCCACATCGAACCAACCCTAGAAGAGTTCCAAACCCAACTCGAAATCCCGCTCGAGAAGCTCTTCGTGCCGCCGGAGACCGAGCTCAAGTACACCGAATCCGGTGCCCTGAGCACGAGAATCTTGAAGGGGTCGAATATTTTGCTGAGCAAGTATGCTAGGGATGCTCAGGTGACTCAAGCCGAGTTTGTGAAGAGTAGTGTGAGGACTGAGGATTGCCCGGCCAATGGTCTGCCGGAGTTTGCTCTCGTCGGACGGTCAAATGTTGGCAAGTCGTCGCTGCTTAACTCGCTTGTGCGTCGGAAGAAGCTAGCTTTGACGTCCAAGAAGCCTGGTTAGTAGTAACCTATAGATTCAATATTTGTTTGTTCATGCTCTGGGTTGCATTCGCTGTTTAAAATCTTATGTTGAACATTGCTAGAGTTAATGTGATGAATAATTGCCTTAAATTTGATGAATTGAAGAGTAGGTGGTGTTGCTTAGCCTTCTTGTGTTGTAGCATTGTCAGATTATAAATGAGTTAGCTTAAAGTTTGGATTTAGATTATTACTGTTTTATATCAGTGTACTCTGATGACTGCAATCGAGGCGTTTAGGTTGTGGATTCTTGATTCACTGATTCATGTTCGCGATTGTTTGCAGGGAAAACACAATGCATCAATCATTTTCGGATCAATGATAGCTGGTATTTGGTGGATTTGCCCGGCTACGGGTATGTTATATACAAATGATTTTTGGTGGATGTGAATATGGTAATTTGACCTTCGGAGTGATTGTAATGATAAAACCCCTTGAAAGCTTCAAAGGGGGTGCAAACCCTAAGGCTTTAGTTTCTTCACAGTTCACATTATACATTTGTACCCAGTATTCAGGGTTGGTCTATATGGTTGTCTGTCTTTCATGCATTTATTCAAGATGATAATCTTATGCTTGTGAGTTCTCTAACTTGAACAGGTATGCAGCTGCACCGCAGGAACTTAGAACTGATTGGGTGAAGTTTACTAAAGACTACTTCCTGAATAGGTCAACATTAGTTTCAGTTTTCCTTCTCATCGATGCCAGTATTCCTGCCAAAAAGATTGATCTGGAGTATGCTAGTTGGCTGGGCCAGAATCAGGTATGATCTCATTACATCTACACCAGAATGAAAAGGAAGATGTGGCGTGATACCATGACTCCATTTTAGTAATATTAGCTGCCTAGAATCATCTGTGTGTGCTAGAGATTTTGATGGAACACTTTACAACTGTCTCCATTGCTTATTTTCCCAACGACAAAAAGTACATGGTAGTCGTAACTTTTTGCCTTTCTGAACTAAAGTAGCTGATGTTGTGCAATTTTCCTTTGCAAAGTTCGTAGCTTATCCTTCATAAAAGATGAAACAAGAAACGGTATTGAAATATATATATACATCTTGCTAATTTAACTAGTGAATGATGTAGAGAATTGATATATCTTTTTCACTGCTTTCAGATCCCCATGACATTAATATTCACCAAATGTGACAAGCGGAAGAAGAAAAGACATGGAGGAAAAAGAGCAGAAGAAAATGTGAACGATTTTCAGGAGTTAATTCGTGGCTTCTTCCAGACAACACCACCATGGATTATGACCAGCAGCTTTACCAATCAGGGTCGTGATGAGATGTTATTGCATATGGCTCAGCTAAGGAATTATTGGCTTAAGCACTAGAAATATTGAACCATGCCTCCGCAAGTAGGTCTTATACACCCTAGTACCAGAAGCTGATATTAAAATTACACCTCTACGCGGTGTATTGCTCTGTCATTAAACTTGGTTATATGTTACATTTGACAGCTGCCATTTCTATGATTTACGAGGAAACAAATGTGCTCCACTGCGTCCGATCGTCAAAGCCGATAGTTGATCAATTTTGTTGGAATGAAAATGTAGTACCTTGTAGGCTTGTACTACTATTTGCAGCAACTGTAATCTTATTGAAAGTCAACCAATACATTAAGCTTTTGATTGATCAATTTTGTTGATGAAATGAAAATTTGGTTGTGGACAGCACTGTTTTAAAGTTTGAATGTAAAATATGAGGAAACTTCAGTTCAAAATATGTCAAATATCAGGCTGAAACATTGCAGCTGATACAACTATCTTGAGGTCCAAATTTGTCCCTCGTCATAAATGAATAAGCAGGTGCAAAGAACTTCACAAACTACGATTTTGTGGAATAGATGCCAAGTTCCGAGGCTGAATAGTTGTATAAGATTATCACCAAGGAAAAATTGGGATTTAGATATTTGATGATAACAATCGAACCCTAGTCTATGCGGGAGGATTCAGATCTGAATTCATACCATAAGGAAATGAATCATCTCTCAATGATGCCCAGAAGTCCAAAAGTTGACCTCACAACAATGGACAGAACTTTTGAGGAATAAGTATAAACTTGTCACATAGACTCGTAACATCTCACTTAATACACATTCAGGTGTTCTTAACACATCCCTAACACAAGTATATTACAGATTGCATAGACTCGTAACATTTCATTTAATACACATTCAGGTGTTCTTAACACATCCCTAACACAAGTATCTTAATACATAACACATCCCTAACACAAGTATCTTAATACACATTCAGGTGTTCTTAACACATCCCTAACACAAGTATCTTAATACACATTCAGGTGTTCTTAACACATCCCTAACACAAGTATCTTAATACATAACACATCCCTAACACAAGTATCTTAATACACATTCAGGTGTTCTTAACACATCCCTAACACAAGTATCTTGTATTACAGATTGCAATGAACCAAGACCTTAACAAGTATAAGAGCAGGTTCATAACATCTAGGCTTCTAAAGACCAAAACTGTTATGAGCAGAAAACGCTCATGCAACCACCAATAGAGATAGTTGATAGACTAGAGTAGTTCAGGTTCATGATACACTTGCAACAGTTTGCAAGTCACAAAGCAAAATGCATTAACTGAAACACCAAAACCAAGAAGACCAAAAACTTAGGATTTACAGGCAGCACCTCTTGCCGCTAGACACTTTAAACACATAAATAAGCTTACGCTTTATACTAGCAACAAGTAGCAAAATGTATAAGCCGCACCTGTTTTAATTAGACTTTATAAGCATTCATATACTGAATAAAGCCCAAGGTTTGTTAAAGACATACGCGTACTAGTAAAATCTAAATCATTGATCAACAATATATAATTCTAGCAAACAATATAGATAAAACGGTAGAGTACTTCGCATTCATAATAACTCTCTAGCACATAAACA
Source organism: Rosa rugosa (assembly GCF_958449725.1). Taxonomy (NCBI): domain Eukaryota; kingdom Viridiplantae; phylum Streptophyta; class Magnoliopsida; order Rosales; family Rosaceae; genus Rosa; species Rosa rugosa. The sequence goes on along the minus strand of NC_084822.1, from coordinate 54,553,780 downwards.
AAGCTTGTCTTAATCATTCAACAACAATGATCCAAAATTGATTTCACAAAATCCAGAAACTACCGAATCGAAAATAAAACAAATCAAACTTGGATTCTACTTCCTCCCAAATCTAGGCAGTAGCAGTTCCCTTGCTCCTTGGCTTAGCTTGTGTACCTTCAAGGAAGCCGCTCTTGAACCTCCTCGGCACATGGCGAAGGTACCTCATGCGCCCGGTTCCGGTGGTCTTTCTGCGCAGAGCCTTCTCGCTCCAGTTATCTGAACACAAGAGTCCTCAAATCTCAGAATCCAAAGCTCAACAGTAAACACAGAGTTTTTACCATCAAATCAAACGCATAATTACGAAAAATTCAGAGTAAATTACAGAAAAAAATTTACATTTTCTGAGGCGAGCGGCGGGGTAAGCACAGGCGGAGCAGCGAGACTTCTGGAGATGGAAGCTCCGGCGTCCACATCGGACACAGAGAGTGTGGGTCTTGTTGCGGCGCTTGCCAAAGCTACCAGTTCCTTTTCCCTATTCAGATTTCAACAACACAGTTACAAATCCATACATGTTTATGATCAAGCTAGAAATTGAGAGAGAGAGAGAGAGTTTTACCATTTCGTTGTTTGGCTGCTGCAGAAACCCTAAATCTGGAGGGGTGTTGTGTGTGTGTGTGGAGGAAAACTGACGGAGAAGAAGAAGCAGTCGTTTTATATAGATTAGGGTTTCTCTTGGAATTTTCAGTTAAATAGACGAAATTGGCCCTAAAGCGGGCTGGGTTCTATAGGCTCTGAAGAGTTCATAACAATGTCCAAGTATCCAGCTTAAATAAAGCCCACTTGATTATTGGGTCATAGAAAAAGAAATAGATCATCAGTTAAAGGCCCATATTTACTGCAAGCGTGGAACGGTGGAAGTCTTCGATGACTTTGATTAAATTATCTAAATGACAGTTCATTAATAACTGCGGGGATAGCTCAGTTGGGAGAGCGTCAGACTGAAGATCTGAAGGTCAGGTGTTCGATCCACCTTCACCGCATTTACCTTCTCTCTTTTTTTACCTTCTTATTATGATGCTTTTTAACAAATTTACCTTCTCACTTTCCATTTAACAAATTTATCTTTTTATTATGCCTTTACATTTCGATTTCGCTTTCCTTTTCACTTTTCTATTCTAGAGATAATTTTGACCAAATTTGGTCTCCTAATGCACAAAGCATCTATTTTCACATAATATTCATTATAAAAATTTTAAATTGAAAATAAATTTATCTTATTTTGATCATATAGTGGGTGATATTGCGCGTTTATTTTCACATAAAATTCATTATAAAAGTTTTAAATTAAACATGAATTTATCTTATTTTGATCATTTAGAGCGCGATTACGGATTACTGAATGGTCATTTGTTTCTTTAAGAGATGTTGCCCAACAGCAGGGCATATATGACAAAGTGACGTATGAAATATGACAATAACAATAACTTTCCGTACAATCGGGATGAATTTTATAAACCAATTAACTCCAAATCCACACATCTCTTTGAAGGAACAAGAGCCAAAACCAACTTAGGTATGCATAGAGTGTCTTTAATTTCATCCGTCATGTTTTATATACAACGTTGGTGCACGACTAACTCGAGGTCCATCATTTTTTTTTTTTTTTTTTGAAAGGCAAGGTCCATGATTTAAACGATCATATATTTGTTTTCCTGAAACAAAAGAAATGGTTTAGTTAGGTGAAATTAGTTAATAATAATTTAACTTATTCTAAAATCGTTGCTTATGACTTACGTACTCATTTTAATTTTGTTCTGCTCTTTTTGAAGAAAATATTTATGAATATAAAATATCAATAATGCTGATGGGGACAATACAAGCGACCCAGATATCAAAACGGCAACAATTCAAATCCATCGTGCAATTTTGTCAAATCAGTGAATTGGCACAATCGTTCACTCATCTAGGCTTATGAACATGCTATTTGGTGACAGACATTCCCAAGGAATGATGATCATGGTTAGATTGAACCCTATCATGGACTCGCGACTATCTGACCATTTTTCCACCTTGACCAATAACTCTCGGCCATCCGATCTGATACCGACTTGTCGCGGTCAACTTCATAAAGGGCTGGAAATGGTCCATCACCGTGCATCATTCATGTATAAATCAAGGTCGTTAGGGTTAATCAATTTCTTGGACCACAAGCAATTATGAGCAAAAAAAATTCAGCCCATCAGAAATTGATGGTCCTGATTGGCGATCCATGTGAAATGATTATGTGTACGTACCTAGCAAATTCCTATCTTGAGCTTGTGGATGATAATATATACACCTTAACCAGGACCAGCCTTTTAATTTGAGTTGTGAATTTAGTGATGGGTACATTAAATCAAAAAAGCCGCTTTTAGTGCCTAAATAACTTGCCTTTCAAAAAAAAAAATAACTTGCTTTTTTAGATTGTTGATGGAACCTAATTAATCGCTTTCTTTCCTCCCTTACCAAACTCCTAATTGTACCCCTAATGTCCATTCCTTTTTTCTCTAGTACTTGGATTCTATCAGCTCTTTACATCAAGCCATTTCGATTTCATACTCTCTTTTCTTTTATAGAAACGCAAAAAATTAATCAAAGCAAATCATAAGTGTATCAATGATTTGAAGCCAAACGCTAGGGCCAATCTTCTGTGAAGTACTTCTCAACCAATAATGTTAGTCGGTTTCATAATAAGTATCGATTGAATTAATTGGTTAGAAAACAATTAGTGCGCGTGAACAATTAACACTTATACAACTCCAGTTTTTTATAAGAGAATATAATGGTACTTGGACTCGGGTTGTAATCTAAATTAGAGTCCAAGTACATTTGTGATGAAATTAAAAGTACAAATGTCTGAGTGAAACTTAGCGAAAACTACGAGTGAAAATCGTAATTTAAACGAGAAACAGAAATAAAAAGTTGGAAATGATAGTGATGGAAATAAAGGCCCAACGGGGGCCCAATGCAGGTGCCCACCAGTATGGGATCTCATGGGCCACACGGTGGTTTGCAGTTTCTCACCTTAAGGAAAAGTAAACCAATTGACGTTGAAATGTCTCCCATCTCTCTGCCATTAGTGGCAGTGAGGGATTAGAGTGAGTTGTCCTTATTGTGAAGCACTGTAGCCCTAGATTCGATTTGTATGTCGCCAGAATAACAAGGCAACTCGGTCGGAACAAACCCCACCAGCTATACGGTTCTTAAGAAACTATAGCAAACCCTAGCTGGCTACGATGTAAGCATCATGAATTGTCGAACTCAGACTCATTCATTTTACAACCTAGTCAACCCCAAAGATCTATGTTTAATTAGTTATGGCCATGTGTACAATACAAATATACAATACATATATCCGAACGAGAAAAAAGGAATTAGGGTTTAGGTAAAGAATAAGTTAGTTAGTTTCTAGGCAGGAGGTGATACTAATAAGCGGATCGATCTCGGTGATATGTTGATAATTTAGTTAGGATCTCAAGTGATCGATATGTTGACAATTTAGTTGTGATCCCAAGTTTTTGGGTTTATATCAACTAACCAACCGCTTTCAGTCACTTATATAAGCGTGGACGTCGACTCTCAGTCATTTACAAACCCGTGGACAACTAATAAGTGATATGTTGACAATTCAATTGGGATCCTAAGTTTTTGGGTTTTACATCCAACGCCTTTCAATCACTACATACGTGTGGACGACGACTCTTAATTACCTACAAACGAGTGGACAATTGATTGCCGTTAGAATTTCTACACTATAATTCATTCGGCAAAAATTTTGGGATATATGTTAGACCTAGTAGATATCAAATATGTGGTTTGGATTTAGAGTATCGCATCAAGTAGGCTTTACTAGTGGATAAACTATTGAAATTAGTTGTAGCTACGAGGGAATGTAGTCGAGTGTTTGTGATTTAGCTTGGATAGATCTATACAAATCGTCGATTGTCCGTCCTCCATTCAAGCATAATCATTTTTGGCAAAAAAAAAAATCAGAAGATACGGTTAGTATAAAATCTTATCTTCTCAAACTGACAAAGATTCGGGATATTCTTATTGAATAATCCTTTTGCATATTTTGGAAAATAAGATTGATATCTCGATGAAAAAACGTAGAATATACGAACATTCAACTTCTTAACAACCACCTTCCCTAGCTCTTTTTATTAAGTTTGAGTATAGCAAATCTAGGGTGCATTATTGCTTATTAATCGAGAAGGTGCGGGTAGATTTAGTTGATAGTTGTTTTGCTGTGCTTGTCTATTTCAAGAGAATTAGTTCTCGTGTGAGAAAGTTTGGCACTAATCTAATAGAGCAGATCAGTAAGTGAGCTCTAGCTAGCTATAGCTCTTTTTGGCTACCTAGCTGGATATAGCACTCAATTAAGAAAAGCATACATAAAAGAAAATGGAAGATTCAATTCACATTGAGCTAGTCTTAGCAACTAAGATCTAGCTGGATATACTAGTATATGATAAGACTATACCTGAACATGATCAAGAAGATTCAGGTACAATTGGCTTCAGAAAAAAATATACAGCACACTTACAAAGGTCGAAGATTAGTGGAGAGAGACATTTTACTCGGTAAAAGTTGGTGGTTAGTGCTACTTTAGCACTAGTAAGACATATACTATATATGAAGCTGGGAGCAATTGGATGATCAGAAAAATTCATGTCGATATATGAGCCAAACATGTAATCCACTTGTGCCAATGTCACGAGGAAATTTTGCAAGTTAAAGCTAGCCAAAATGTCAGGTACGTGAATGGTTATTGATCCATATATTGAAGTAAATCATTCTGTATAAGTGTATTATCATATACGTTATATGGTGATTGCTGGTGGTACATCTAACAAATTATTGCTCGCCTGCTAAATTAGGGTTAGGGTTTAATACTGCAATAACTGTTTAATTTCAGACGTGGGTTAAATCTCACTTGCTCAAATGGGATCTTATGAGTTTATGTACTTGGTTGAAGAACTTAAGTTAATGGTGGTCCAATCTTCTAGTTGAGAGACTGAAATCATTTTGAAAGCGAAATTGCAGTAGTAATTAATAAAAATGGTAGATGATCTAGTACGTCCTCCTCTGCAAAGATGTTTGGTACAAATTAAACATTTTACATGCCAAGTGGGCAAGGAAAAACATAGGTACAAGAAGAAGCAAAATGAATATATATAAATCAAAGAATTGCATTCTCATCAGTAAAAAAGGTCATTTTCCCATTCCAAAAATCCCTAACTTAGAGAATCAACCACACAAAACTAGCTAGCTACACTAGTGTTAACACTCTTTCTCAATTCTCATCAAGTCTCATCCCAACTCCCATGTTGGAATTAGTACAGGGCAAAATATACTTGAAGAATAATACCAACCTAGCGAGCTACCCCTTTAAAATCTCTCACTCTAAAAAGTCATACCTAATTAGAGATCAATAATGGTAATGTACAAGATGGTTTGCAACGTGAGGTCCCCCATCAAATCACCAAGCTAGTGAATTCGAGAATTAATCAAACCCCTTTTTTCCTCTCTTCTTTCCTCAGCTTGGTACCAACCCATCACCAAAACCCTCCGAATGATCATCTGGGCATTCGAGTTAATTAACCGGACAAGTCGCCACCATCAGAAAAACAACACTATGGCGACGATGATAGTGGCAAATGCGACCGTGTAAAGGGAGTAGAATGCTTTGCCTCGGCTTTCCAACACCGTTCAATGTCTTCGGCAATTCTTTTGGCATCCATTGAGGCACCAAGTATTCCTCGTTTGGTAAACCCCACAGCATATAACCCACACTCACCTTTCCAACCATTTGGAAATGGCGTTTTTGGCAACCCATCTTCTTTTGAGAACATCTCTCCCTCCTAAATAAAATTAAATAAATTAATTAGAACAAACCCCCTATATATCTCATTCTCAGTCATTTAATTAGTCATTAATTAGTATATGTACCTTCAGCCAAGAGGGCACATTGCTCCTGTAACCTGTTGCCAAGACAATGGCATCAAAATACTCTGTTCTTCCATCAACAAATTCCACAGCACGATGACGTTTCAATCTCTTGATTGCAGGACATACCTACAATAGTACAACACCTTAGAAAATTAGGGTTTATGATTTAACACGTACAATTACCTAAACTACCTACGATATTAGATATACTTTTAAGTACAATGATTAAAAGTAAAAGTGAGATACAGAATTGATTTGACGAGGAAGCTTAAGAAACGCTATAGTACCTGAACGTCACCGCTTTTGATCTTGGCCAGGGTTCCAACATCCAAGACCGGGGTCTTCCCCGACAAATTCTTGAGCTGCAAGGGACCCAACTTAGGCCGGTCCAACCCAAGCCGGGACGTGTCTCCGAGCAGCAGCCGCGACGCTACCAACAAGAGGCGATCCACAAGGCGTATGGGCAGCCACTTGAGCAACAACATGGACAGCCCGAAAGTCGACTTTCCCAGCATCTCTCGTGGTAGGACGTGCACCTTTGTAAGTTCAAACACATCAAACAACACATAAAGTAAGTTCAAACACTAGCACTCAAAAAGAAAACTCATCCAAAAGCGACTAGGAGACTTGAAAAAGGTACTCAGAAATTAACATGGAGGTAGTGATGTGTGTGAGCCCCATACTCATGGAGTTATGGAGTTTAGCAACCAAGGCCTAGCTAAGTGATTCCAGGCCATGCTTCATAGGGCAAGTACTAAGAATGAGGTGTTTGATCCTATAATCTATATCTTTCCAGCAGACAAAAATTACGAGTTCAAAATAAAAAGCTTTAGGAAATTTAACAGGTTACGCATGCTTACTGGGGAGTCCCAAGAAAGTGAAAAAGATCAAAACCCATTTTGTTTTTGCCTAAAATAGAGTTTAATATTCATGTTTAATCATCTTTGAAAAAACCAACCAACCGTTGGAACTTGAACGCGGTAGCAATTTAGCTTCTGTTTCGTTTTATTTGGTGCTTTCAGAAAGAAAAAAGAAAAAAGAGAGACAAGAATGACCAAACGAAAAGAAGCCATTAAAATAACAAAATATCTGAACATGGGTTTTCTTATATTTGTAGCTTGTTTTAAAAAAATTAAGGTTTTTTTTTTTAAGACAAGAAATTTGAAAAATAGTTAGGGTATAAATCGTTTTTAAAAGCAGAAACCTAAATGAAAAGGGCTGTTGAATCCGAAAACTTGTTCAACACAAATTCTGAAACTGAAGGACAAAACTTTAATGGGATTTTTGAGAGAGTGAGTGGGAGACAAAGTGCAACAGAGAAAGAGTAAAGGGAAGGGTTGTTGTTCTTACTGTATCTCTGACCACGAGTGAAGGCCTAGCATTGTGGTTACACAGATCCAAACAGACCTCCATGCCCGAATTTCCACAGCCAACCACCAAAACCTTCTTTCCTCTAAACTCCTCCCCGCTCTTGTACAAGCTTGTGTGCCTGATAGGCCCACCAAACTCCATGATCCCCTCGAGCCTCGGCACCACGGCCTCGGCATTCTCTCCGGTTGCCACGATGAGCCACCGGGTGACGTACTCTGTCTTGACCCCGTTCTCGGACCCCGCGGTCCGCACGCGCCAGAAGCCGACCGCGGGGTCGTACTGGGCGGTGGAGACGGTCTCGTTGAAGCGAGGCTGAATGTCGAACTTGGTGGCGTAATCTTCAAGGTAGCGGATGAATTGCTGCTTGGTAGGGTAAGTGGGGAAATCCGCCGGGAAAGGCAGCAAGGGAAGCTCGCAGAATTGCTTGGGCAAGTGGAGGCGGAGGCGATCGTAGGTCTTGAGCTGCCACAGAGAGGCTATGCAATTGGATCGCTCCAGGATCACACTAGGGACCCCCTTGTTTTTCAGGCACGCGGCAGTAGCGAGCCCCGATGGACCTGCACCCACTATAACCGGGCCGGGAACGCACACCACACATCGAGGAGGAGAAGGAGAAGATGTTGAGGAAGACAGGTTATTCATTTTGTGAATGAAAATAGGATCATGGGATTGCTTTCCTTGGATTTCTGTGTAGTCCATGAGGAACAATGCAAAGTGAGGAAGAAGAAGAAGAAGGGCTAGGATTGGGAGGGAGGGAGTGTTTAAAAGTGAAGAGGAGAAGAACACATTAAGCTGATACGATTAAGTGGGTGAAACTGTATGTGTTTGTTTTCTGTTTTTTCTCTCTCACTCTCTCTCTCTCTCTCTTTCTCTCTCTCTCTGTTTTAACTGAAAGGGGGAATAAGAAGATTAGGCTTAAGAGGGAATTGTCCCTGGAATTATGGAATGGATTAAGAGGGTCTTATCCATTTGTGATCTAGGAGGAGGGATCAGCTAGGAATTAATGAGTAAGGAATTCGGTTTTTTCTAATCTTTTTCTCTCTGCTGTTGTTCAAATGTGGAGTTTAAGCGGAGGAAAGAGAGCAACAACTACGGGACTAAATCAGCATTCAACGCAAGGAGAGAGAAGAGAGGGAAGAGAGGGAAGAGAGAAAGAGATGGTGATATGTCTATTTATATTCCTTATTGTTCTCATACAAGAATTTATATGAGGAAAGGGCGAAAGGCCAAGTGATAGAGAGAAGTAACGCGAGTGGGGACATCATATATATTTATATATTTGTTTCTTTTTTGTAGCTTATTCTTCTCAAAAATTAATATAAGTAATATTATAGAAAAAAATTTAAATAATATTTTTTATTTTATTTATGATATATATCATGTCGACGTACGGGATTATTGATAGCTTGATACATAGTCAAATTCGTACTAGGCCCTTTTTGCTACATGTGAGTGTTGAGCAGCACAATAAGGATCAAAGGAACAAACTATAATGATTTACATACATATCTGCATTTAACTAAAATATTAGTTCATATAATTATTTCATTAATACAAAAAGTTATTGTTTGTTTATTAAAAAAAAAAGTTATTTTTTGAATGTATGATTAGACTATTAATCAATCATCGGAGGATCACACAATGTTTTTTTTATGAATAATCACACAATGTTTATGAGAGCATACTTTGAATAATCACATGATGTCATGACATACTTTCTTATGACATACTTTGAGTAATCACACGATGTTTATGAGAGCAATGAATTTGGGTCATAAAAGTATTGACATGTTTACCGGAGTCTAATTTGGGTACTGGATTAAGTCATTTTCTCCTTCTGATCTGGTGGTGGGCATAAGGCAGTGGCGGCAACAAGACTACCCGATGATCCTCTTTTAACTCTTACCCCGTCCAGCCTCATATGCAAGTGAGACATCCATAACTTCTACGATGTCGGCTCTATATATAACTAATAGGTCATAATTCACAATGTCCCTTTTTTTTTTTTTGTATTTTATAGGAGTCACTTGCTTATGTATAATCTTATTACGCAAATATCAGAACTTGTGATTTACACTAGTTAGATTATGTCATTTGTAGCGTATTACTATTAGTTGAACAGACGAATTACTATGTTTATCCTGACATGGGATTTTTCAACAAAAAAATTGACTCCCATACATCTACGACAGTATTTTTCACGTGTCATCTTAAAAATAGTATTTTTCACAAGTAGCTAGCTAGAAAGAGAAACATTGGAGGTGGATAATTTTTTTTTTGATTTGTCAATCACACTGTGTCCTCAAAGGCTTCCTAGGCCCATAGACTAATCCGTGCTCGGGGGATCTTGTCAGAACGCTTCCTCCCTCCTGGCCACCAAGAATATATTGGGATTTAACTCCAATAAGCGTCGGCGGGATTCGAACCCGGGTGTGGGGGTTCCACACCTGGAGGCTCTTACCAACTCGACCACCTGTGGTGGATAATCAGAAAGAGAAACATTGGAGGTGGATGATCTAAACGGACATAAATTCTTCGACAAGATTCTTAGTATGAACTGTAATGAATATGTCATCCACTTATAATTGGAATGTTTTCGTTTAGATACTGTGGTTGAAAATGGGCAAACACTAGGGAAACTAAAGTAATTTAAGGTAGTTAACTAGTTAAGAGAAGTTTAAAACTTAAATTCTGAAATTTCATTTGCTATTGTGAAATTACAATTGATTGGATTTGGATGTGGAGACGGATAGAATCATAGAAGTAGTTGTTTGATCAGTTGAGAACTTCGAAGCAAGTCGAATTAGAATTCTATTGGACGAAATAGATAGAGCTTCTCTTTCCTCTTTTGCCATATTTTAGTTAAATTCGTTTGGATTGATTAGAGTTGCATTTAATAGTAGTTGTCTTAGCGGTTGATGGTCAAATGATTATTGTCCATGGAATCAATGGTCTATTAGAAAACAACACTATGGTTGTAGTAATGACAACGTGTATTGAATTCAATTTTTGCAGGGATTTTAATCGTGTAACTTCCCACATTTTTTATTGATGTGCTTGCAAGTGTTTGTTGGAAAAAAATAACTCATCATCACTCTAAGTCCTTGTTTGTTTCATGAACTTAAGGCTTGGAAACAAGGAAGTATTATCCTTCCTATGTTTGATGAGTGCAAGGTAGGGATGATTTTCTTTTGTAAAGGAACATAGGGTGAAAAATGAATCCATCCTAATTTGAGTTTTTTTGTTGTTGTTGTTATTTTCTAACATTAATTTCGCACTTTTAACATTCATTACAACATTATTACAAATACGTACATTATTCTTATAGATATAAGATTAATGTATCTTGATAAAAAAAAAATAAAAAAAAGATTAATGTATCTTGTCGCAAATATTTTTAATAGCTAGTTTTCTCGTCATTATTATATCATAATTATTCAAGTTAGTGAAATAATAAAAATCGCAAAGAATAACTTTCCATGAATTTTATTCCTTGAACTAAATGACACTTACTAAATGATAATTAATCGCATTTGTTATTTTGGTTTCCTCGAGGCAAACTAGCTATTCCAACTTGGAACATCAACAATCTTGTTCTATAATATTTGTCCTGACATCAAAAGAAATCGAGATCTGAATTATTGTCAATGTTAGCTATACTTAATCATTGGAAAATATCAACATGCAACAACATCAGCAGAGGGTTTTGTGGAAGGCAGGCCCATACAATTATTAATCACTGAACGTTCGAATTAATAGAGGGCCAACCTCGAGGACTAGAATGTTATGATTCAGGTTATGTGTAGGTGGTTATGATTGAATTCGATCACACCAAATCATATCGACACTCATTGGGGAATTGCATGAAGTACTTCCTGCTTCAATGGAAGTAGCTAGCTGGTTAGATTCTCTTGGCAAATCTATATATGTGTGTGTGTGTATATATATATATATATATCCATTGACTCTCGAGCAATGTATTCATTATACTTGCTTTTTATAAAAATAAAATAAAAATTCTTATAAGTTCATCTGTAATTCGTCTCTGATATGATTTGGCAAGGCACTAAGTTTTCCAAAGCAATAAATCTATACCCGCTCGTTCTCTTTATTATCCGATCATTTGTTTTGCATAAAACCGATATGCTAGGGTTTGATACAACCATATTTTATTTGCACTCGTCTGACAAATACTGTAGCACACACATTACATAGTTCAAAAATTAAAAAGTAGCGAAATAATGGCAGAAATATATACATGTTTTTTCATTTATTACAGTTCTGCTATATGCATTAAAATGTCTGGGGCTTCTAATTTTTGGAGAGCCAAATTTACTGTTATTGGTTCAGGAATTTATTTGAGAGGTTTGAGTAGGTGGGAAGGAGATGGAATCTATGTGCATGCAGGTGATGACGTAGTGCTGCCATGGATGATGTCCCTGTCTACTGTCTAGCTCTTAATTAGAGCAGGGAAGGTACCAGCACATTGCTGACGAAGAAGAAGCGAATTCACTGTGTGTATATCGCCATCCGAACAAATAATTAGAATTCAAGCAAATGATGTCATCTCGAATTCTCGATCGATCAATAATAAGAGTGCTATCCTTTCCCTGCATGATAAGCTAGGGTAGTCGTTAAATTTATAAGGGTCCTGAATTGTTGTAGTTTAGATGGGGGGGGGGGGGGGGGGGTGTGTGAAATGAAAAAGAAAAGAGTATGACACATTTTCTTGAAAATTATAACTGGATTACATGCATATAGGAGGCGGATGAGGATGATGAGGATGGGGAGGTGTTTGAATAAAATATAGTGGAATGAAATTTCAAAAAAAAAAAAAAGAGTATAACGCGTTTTCTTGAAAATTATAACTGGACTACATGCATTATGATGTAAAAGATTGATGAAATTGGTCACTTGTCCTAGCCTCAGGCCCCCAACATTCAACATTCTCTCCATTTACAGCATGTTTGCCAAGCAACGTTTAAATTGCAAGAATCATTTGTACGTAAAGCACAAAACTGCAGTTTAGTTTTGTTTGTGATGTAGATGTGCATTTTTTTTTTTTTATAGAAGTAAGAATCTTTGTTCCTTAAATTATATGGTTATGATGTCAAACTAGAGGAATCTAACATTCATGACTTTTTGATGATATTGTTGGGAATAGCTGAAATAGTTTGCCTTAATATTTCTAACTCATGTTCATATACGTTACACCAACCTATTGTTTTCTTACGTGTACATTGTGACTGAGATTATATGTATATGCTTACACAATTACAGATGATCGATTCTGTCTTATGGGAATTAATTATTTAGACTAGGATCATTTGAGAATCGATAACGTATAATGTTGTGCAGCTGTGTGTTTGGTATGAGGCTTATATCATGGAACTGTGGGGACTTGCCACCTATTTATTTGGTGCATGGCAAAATCCCACTGAATAACCAATTAATTAATCTGTTTCCAATTTAAGGGTAGCTAGGTTAGCCTACGTCCTATGCTAGTCACAAATTTGGATCTCATATCCTTCTTGGATGATGAATTAGGGTTAGGGTTACGATTAGGACAGTCGGGATAACATTCTGATGTACTGATGTAGAATATATGAGAGAAGAAAAAAGAAATCTCATCCAACGTTTTTGCTAAAAACAAAACAAAAATATTTATGGTCGACTAGATAGCCATTGCTGTAGTTGCTTGATGATTTTTCTAGATCAGAATGCTGTGTTTGGCTTGGCTTAATAATTAGGCCATGTTTTGGTGATTGAGTTGGACTTGTATACATGTCCCAATCCTGACAGGTCCTTCTAAAAATTTCTAAGCCACTATGGTGTCCCATAACTTAAGAGCATTCCAGCCAATAAATGCGATTCAAGTTTCCAAAATTTGCGTTAGTAATTTAGTGGATCTTCAAAGCGCTCACTAATGAGTTTTCCACTACAATATATCACACAGGGCTGGTCCTGACATTGTAGAGGTCTGAGGCGAATAAATAAAATGTGGCCTCATGAATAGTGTTCGATCAACCAAATTTGTTTTATTCAATAATAAAATTTAATTTTCATATAGTATTTTGTTACATCTATATTTATTTTCTTAAATTATATTAGCAACAAAGAAAATGAATTAAAGGTGATTATACCAAAAGAAACCAAAAAAATAAAAAATAAAAGAGTAGTAAGGTAAACCAGAAAAAAAGAATAAAAATAAAAAAAGCAAAGTGAATTGAACAAGCTCAAAAATCGAACTTGGGTGGGGTGGCTCATAAATGTAAGCCACTAGTTTACCTATCAACTGAACTACAACGGCCCATCATGCAACTAGTGCGAAGCAAAATATATAACCTTTGTTGAAATCTATATTTATATATATAAAAAAAAAACTGACGGAGGCCCGCCGGAGGCCGGTGGCCTGAGGCAGCCGCCTCAGTCGGCAGCCCTCAGGGCCGGCCTTGATATCACATCAGCATTAAACTAGTTCATTTACATCCTTAACATTCGTATATTTTTTGCTTCATCGGGACCTAATGCTACGTACATATCATCTTTCCCTCGATAAAAAAATGAGAGTCATTTTATTACAATAAATTTGAAGATTAATACATTTATTATTGGACTAATAAGTCCTCATATAACATTTATGTCAAACACATCAAAATTAACAATTTTTTTTTAACGGAATGATCTAAATAATTAGGGTGATTCTAGTTGGACCTCCAAATTTGATATTTGGACCTCCAATTTTTTTCAATTATTAATAAACTTTGTCAAGTTATATGAAAAGACAAATAAGGACAAAGAGAGAAAAATGAAAAATAAATAAATAAATACTCTTCTTACCTCCTCCAACCAAATATAACATTCAATTAAATTATTTTTCTTTCTTTCAAAATTTCCTTATATTGCCTATATAGTTTTACAATTTACCTAAAATAATTAAGTAAATTATAATAATTTCTATACATGATCCATCATTTAATACAAAAATAAATTCAAAATAATCTGATTTGGAATTTTCTTAATTAAACTAAATTAATTGAATATTATGATATAGTTATTACTTGATCTTCCAACTCAAAACCCTTGAAATCCTTCTTTTAGCAAATTCAAAGAGATTCCAACAGCATATCAAGATTGAGAACCAACCCTCTGATTAATTTTTGTGGAGGAGAGATTTACTCATAAGAGAGCAATATAATGTGATTTTGATTCATTCTTCTTCTCGTGGTTGAAGATAGAGATAAAAAGTAGAGTAACAGATTGTTGTATCTCATGTTCAAGGGCGTTTTGGTAAAAATAAGGAGGTCTACTTAGCTTTTCAAATATTCTAAAATGTAAATTAGAGGTGTACCGTGTACTAAGTATGAGAGGTCCAAATAGCAAATTTAGAGGTCCAACTAGAACCACCCAAATAATTTACTTAGAGCAACTCAAACAAATTCTCCATAATTTAATTTTGGACTAAATTTAGTTTGCCCCCTTCAACTTTAGGGAAAACAGCAGTTTGGTCCCTGATTTTTTTTATTTAATCATGATGGTCCTTGCACTTCCATTTTCCATCACCCTAGTCCAAATTTCAAATTTGACTCCGAACATGACGTCAGATGCTGACTTGGCACTAACAGCATGGCCCACAAGAAGGGTAAAATGGACATCTTAACAATAAAAAGATTTTTTTAAAAAAATCGCACCACATCCAGTTTTATTTTTTTCCCCAATTTCACCTCCATTTCCAGATGCATTTACACTAAAACAGCGTTGAACTCCTTGAATATCAACATTACCAGAGGAAACCTCCCCAAAACTGACCACTTCTATCAAACAAGCGTTGCATTCCTTCACCGCCAAGGCCTTCATTTCCCCATAAGTGAATGCCTCCATTACCATCTGCATCACCCAACCGCCACCAAACTGAAATTTCTCACCAAACCCACCTTGAATTTCTTCTAGACCAAAAGCTTGAACACCACCAAACCTACCACCAACCTCAACCCCTCCACCATTTCCACCACCCCAAGAAGCTCACACCTCCACCATCAAGCCCACCCAGGTCACTTCCACCACCACCGCGAAATTTCATCACCAACACTCATTTCAGCACCGCCAAACCACTCCTCACCACCAATACCCAGATCCCCATTTCCCAAAATTTCGTCACTTTTTCCTCCAATTCTCTTTCTTCTCTGCTCACCCATTTCACCTCCACCCTCATTTCCACCATTCCCAACCTCCCTTAAACCCTTCCCCTTCTCCTTCCTCACTCAAAGTCCTCACCTTTCAAACATCAACAACAAAAACTCTCTTTGGAGACGAAACACTCACCACTCAAACGAAGCGTCTCGGAATTTAAGGATCAGCTATGCAAGGTGAAGATCGAGCGTTGTTGAAGTCGAAATCCAAGGTGGGTCAGCTTGGTATAGCTACCTCCATGATTGAGTCTCTAATTGCTTGGTATAGACGGGTTGTGGAGTTTGTAGATCAGGTTTTTTTTGTGGTCTGTGTGGGAGGGAGAGTTGATGAGGATGGCAGCGCAGGGGCAGCTGGAGGAGGTGGTAGATGGTTGAATCATCGCTGTCTTCCATCTGAATCCAGAAAGAAAGAAAGAGAGAGAGAGAGAGAGGTGAAGTCTTCGAAGCAGAAGAATATGGGTAATAAGGGGTAGTTTGGACATTTCGTCCAAACTGAGAGTCAAAGTCTAAAAAGAAGGCCATGTTGTTGGTGCCAAGTCAACATTTGACGTCATGTTCGGAGTCAAATTTGAAATTTGGACTCGGGTGATGGAAAATGGAAGTGCAAGGACCATCATGATTAAAAAAGATCAGGGACCAAACTGATGTTTGCCCTAAAGCTGAAGGGGGCAAACTGAATTTAGTTCTTTAATTTTCCTCAACTTTAGAGAAAAATAAGCATTTTTTGCTCCAACAGATTCTCTATACCTATACCTATTTTAGGGATAATGATGAAAGAGAACTAAATTTACAACAATCTCTAAAATTTTAAGGAATAGTAAAGAATCTGTAAAATAGGGAATCTGTTGGAGTTTGAGCAGAAAAATTATAGAGATTTTAATTTTTACTCCCCTATAAGAGCAACTCCAACAACTTCCCCATATCTTGATTTTTCTCCATTTTATGGAAAAATTTAACTGTTTTGCTCCAACAGATTCCCTATAATTATCCCTAAAATAGAGATAGTGATGAGAGATGATACGCTTTTTGCAAGCGCGCAATTTAACCCTGAAAAGATCGTTAGTAGTATAAGCAAATAGGGATCGTTCTATTCCGGGGATTGAGGGTACACCTGTCATTGTCAAACAATTAAACAATTAAAATTAAAACAAAGTATAATATTCACAAATATATTCACAACTATAAACATTTTACACGAAAAGGGGGGATTTTGTTTTTGGTTTTTCTAAAATAAAACTAGGTTAACAAAACAATTAAAATGCAAAAACATAAAAATAAGAATGGAATGAGAGAACAAAGATCAAAACCGAAACTTATGATTAAAATTGATTCAAACCCTAATATTGTTCATCTAAGTCATGAGAAAGGAGTTGATCATGTGAAACATTCGAAAGCAAATGAATTCCCATTTTTTACTTTTCAATGCTAATTAACCTAAGCGAAAGCACCTAGATTAATCCTATCAAACATGCAATCAAACCCTAGAAAGCTAGTCAATCATGTCATGTTTAACGCATTACACATAGAGAAAGGCTATCAACTCAAGTGTACAACTTAGTATGGAAAAGTCCACCTAATTGCAATTCTCTTTAATTAAATTCGATCTTTGTACAAAACCTTTACTACTTTGATTCAAGTTTACACAAAACGAAAAGTCGATTTCATGTTCTTAAACCTAGCACCAATTATATCGAAACCCTAAGTGTTTGCAACCACATAAGATTAAAATACAAAAGTTATCTATAACGCAAATTTAATTAAACAAACCCACATAAGCAACTCTCGAAGAACAATAATATGAATCTGAAAATTTCATTCAATCATATAAAATTCCAGAAATTAATAACTTTGTTCAATCATGAATGTCAACTAAAACAAACCAACGAAATTCAAACAAAGGTTACAAAGTAGAGGTCGAATTACACCGTGGATGGAAGATGAGGATGAATGATTTTCGTTGTGATCCTTGAAGCTTGAAAGCAAGTCTTCAATGGTGGATGGTGGAGGAATAGTCACGGCTCCTTCTTCTCCCTTCGGCCTTGCTTGAACTCCGTGGCTTGCTTTAGAGGATGGAGAGAAAATGGAAGAAGCTCACGGCAACAATATAATTTTTCTGAATTTTTCTAAGGGATGTGGAACTCCTTTTTCAACGTCAAAGAGGTGGGTATATATAGGAGCACGGCTAGGGTTCACAAAGCAATCAGAAATTTCCACATAGCTTCCACCAATGAGAATTCGCCAAGTAAGCTTTGTGATGTAGTCCAACCAATCATAGAATGCCAAGTAATCCGTGTGATGTGTTCCAACCAATCAAAATTCTCTAAAATACCTCCCTAATATTTAATTGCCGAATTTCCTTGGAATTATTCTGATTTTCTTCATGAATTTCGGCTAATATTCCTTTAGGGAATTTAGGGATGCACCTAGACACGTTTTCAGCTTTTCTTGGTCTCCACCTTTTTCTCTTTCCTTTTATTTCTCCCTTGAATCTCTCTTGGCGTCATCTCCTTGATTATTTCTGATTTTCACGTTGGCAATCACACCAAATTATTCCTCCAACAATATTTCCTTCCCATAAAAGTCTCCCAAGAAAATCTCTCCTTGAAATCCTCAATCAATCATCTTTAATTCCCATGTTGTCACCTTGTTTTTCCTTAAGTATTACACGGCAAATTTAATCCCTAAGGAAAATATATTTTCCTTTTTAAAAACTCTTCCTTGATTTCCTCTTGGCATTATATTTTCTGATTTTCCACGTCATTTCCTTGCCATGTCATCTTCATGAAGCTTCTCTTTCCATTTATGAACTCAATTCAGCTAATTTATTCCAAAGACCTGAAAATAGAAGCTTTCTAAAATAAGAAATGGAAACTTTCCTAAACTAAAATGGAAACTTTCTAAAAATGGAAAATAGAAACTACAAAACGGAAACTTTCTACAATTAGGAACTTTCCCAATCAAAGAATGGAAACTTTCCTAAACAGAGTTTTATTAAGGAAATAACGCAGGAAATGTAGGGAAATAGCAGTTAAAACGTAGCATTAAAATGCTCCTATCAAGAGATAAAACAAAATTCGCTATATTTACAGCCATCTGTAAACTTTTAGGAATGATTTAGGGAATAATTATGGAATCTGTAAAATAGAGAATCTGTTGGAGTTGGAGCAGAATTTTTTTTAGAGATTTTAATTTTTGCTTCCCTATAATAGAGAAATTATAGAGAAGCTGTTGGAGATGCTCTAATACAAATATTATAGAGAAGCTATTGAAATTGCTCTTATAGATCGCTTTATCTAGCATTATCACTTGCATGATAATAAGTACTCAAATTAACTCGAGCAAAATAACAAAAAGAAATGGGGAAATCTAGTTAGAAAGGAAAGGGCATGCAGAACTATAAAAGCAAGCTAGGAAAACCATACAATTAGTTTTGCACGAAGCAGGGCCGGCCTTGCTGCTGGGCAGCATTGGCGACTGCACAGGGCACAACAAAGAGAGGGGCACCAAATTTTTAAAATAAGATTTAATATATATATATATATAATTATATATAAATGTTAAAAAAAAAATTGCAGATTTCTAGACGTAATTATTCCAACATCTTTTCTTTTTCTTTTTCCAATTGCACGCACAACGCCATTATTCCAGCATCTCTTACTCTCTCCCAAACCTTGAAATCAAGCAAAAAATTTTTTTAAATTGGTTTCAATGGTTGTTCAATCCTTTAATTTCTTCTCATCATTTATCATCACCACTATTTCTCCTCTCTATGCTTATGTTCTTCTACGGTGTTCATACGAATTCTTCGGGTTTCCATCAATGTAGGCTGAGGTACAAATCAAAATACGTATTAGGTGTTTTTCAATTTTGATTTTGGGTTACTTGATTTCTGGGTTCTATTGATTGCTAATTCATTTTCAATTTTCAATATTAGGTGCAATTGGAAGGTGGAGTTCCAAGTCGATCTCGAGCAGAAAAGGAAAAACAAGAAGGAGCAAAGTTGATTCCACGTTTTATTGTTCTATGCTCAAGTATTTATATTCAAAGTTTAGTAGACTAATGTTTGGCTTCTCTTTAGAGATCTCAATTATTGAAGACTTCTTTTTTTCATTTCATTTTATTGATGTATGTATATATATATATTTTTCGCCCAGGGCCTTGAAAAACTTAGGACCGGCCCTGGCACGAAGTAATTAATAACAGATTAAGATGAAACGAGCCGAAAGCATAAAGCAGTGAATATATAATCTATGGACTTATAATTAAATAGAACACGTACATATGGTGGTATTATCGTATCTCCAATTTAAATGGAAGCTAGAGCCTAGAGCCCAAGAGGGTATATATAGCTAGCTAGCTTTAGCTTAGTAGCTTCTTCTCTTAATTGAGAGATTAGAAAGTTGTTACTATATTTAGTAATATATATACCTTCCTCCCTCTCATATGGGAACTAAAAACTCGAATCTAACCCAAGCCTTGAACTCAACTACCCGGCCTATAAATCTATCATCTCTATGAGACTTCTAAATGGCCAAAAGGGCTACGCACCGAATTGAATAACATATTCAAGTTTGCTAGCTATAACCATTTAGGCATAACCAATGATTTAATTGGGTTTCCTTAAGCACGTGTACTCGTTCAGACCAAAACCTAGTTTTATGTGGTATTAGAGCATGTTTAGCAGACTCTCTACTTTAGCTCCTTAGCTATTTTCGAGAATATGTTTAGCTTTTTATCTATTTTAGCAGCTGCACTAGCCTCCTAAGGGGTTCTCTATTATAACTTTTAGCTATCTCGCTCCTAAATATAGAGAGTGAGATGAGGCTCTCTATAATTTAAAACATTCATTTTGAGTTATTTTATGTAATTTATAAATACATTTAAACTATTTAATCTTCATTTAAAAAATAATATAAATTCAAAACTAGCTAAAATAGAGAGCACTGATGCAGACGTATTTCTAAAATGGCTAGCCAAAATGACTTTTTAGCTACTTTGGCTAAAATTTGACTAAAAAATGACTAGCATTGCTAAAGATGCTCTTAAACTCTTCAAAAGAGAATGCAATTCACGCTACTTTAAATCAAGGGGTTTTGTCCATTTACCCAATTTCTAGAGATTTTTTTCCCACTTACCCCATTAAGTTTTTTTAATTCCCTCTTACACAAAACACTCTAAGGAGGTCTTCTCCAATACCCCATTAAGATTTTTTTTTTATTTTTTTATTTTTTTTAATACCATTTTACTCTTATCCCTTTGTTACTTAGAGAGAGATAGAATGGAAGAGAGAGAAACCATAGGAGACTTCGCCGGAGCCCGGTCACCAGAATCCAGCCAACTTTGGCCGGAATCCGGTCACCGGTTGCCGGATTCCGGTCACCGGCCGCCACCCATCGGACTTTTCAGAAAACCTCACCGGAAAGATTTATTGCTCCAATAAACATCTATTGCCCCCCAATAGAGGGGCAATAAACCTCTATTGTCCCCCAATAGACGTATATTGCCCCCTAATAGACGTCTATCAGCCATGTATTACCCCTCAATAGACGTCTATTGCCCCCCAATAGACGTCTGTTGTCCCTCAATAGAACTTTCGATTGCCAGAATATGAACTAATCTCCCAAAATTTAGACAACTAAAACTTTGTTTAAAGAAAAAAACGAAGAGATTATATCAATTTAAAAACGTCTGTTGCCCTCCAATAGATACCTATTGCTCCCCAATAGACATTCAATTTTTTTTCTTTCCTTATGTCTGTCCCATTACTTAAAAAAAAAAAAAAAAAAGATTTGGGCACCTAGAAACTGCTCTGGGCACCCAGTCTTCTTTCTTCTCCCTTCTTCCACGGTTGCAGACCGGAATCCTAACTTCTTCCTTTGCATCAAGGCCCGAGTTCGCCTCCGGCGAGGTAGCTCGGACCGGAGCTTCTTTGCCTTCTTCATGGAGTTCAACTCGTGACCTGAATGACGACGACGCCGCCGATCTTCCCAATCTCGGCATTCGTCTGCAGGCTGGAATCGGAGGCGTTGGACTGCGATTCGGGGAGTCTCCGATTCGTTGGAATCTGTCTGGGAGCCTCGGACGTGGAGCTGGCTCGAATCCGAATCGAGTTCGCAATCGAGGCGGGGATAGTGACAGTGGTCCACGTCACACAGCAACCGGAGTGAGCTAAGCTTCGGCGATGTCGCGAAAGCCGATCCGGCATAGATTTGGAGCCGCCGATGGAAGGGTTTGGGCAGACCGAAGATGGCCGCGGAGGTGAGATGGTGGCCATGGATTTTCCGGCTTCGTCCATCGTCGACGGCGTGACCAACGATCCGGAATTGTCTTAAGGCGATTTGAGAGAGAGAGAGAGAGTTTTTCAGATCGGAGGAGAGAGAATGCACGATCTGGACTGTTGGAGAGAGGAGTTGCATTTGTGTAATTATTTAATTAGACTGAGGGTAGATTGGTCATTTTCTCTTAAATTGGGTAAAGGACCCTTAAATCAAACCACTAATAATTCATTGTCAAAAAACAAAAACCTCCCCTAATAATAAGCCTACAATTATAATTAATAATTAATTCTCCATGCAACATATTATGATTAAAATAAGTGATTTACTACAAACGTGTCTATTATCGTACGCTTCATGGCGATATAGTCATATACAAAATATAAGTGATATACTATAAACATGACAACTGGTTAGACAATGATTAAGCATGAATTTGTACTGACAAAGTATACAATTGGAATTATGTCTAATCATATAATAACCTTTACTATTATAATTATGGGATGACTTAATCATGCTACTTTACCTAAGAAATTGTTTGTTGTCTTTGAAAAGTTTAATAAAGCACAATATATGAAACCCCTAATGTACGCCACTTGCAGGTGAAATACACAATTTTATTTTTCAAGTTAGCATCTTGATATATACACGCACACACATTTTTGGCCATTTTAAGGGATTTCTTGTGGGACTCACTTTTCGATAGCATTTCGGCATTTCGATGGTTCAGTTTTTAGGTCTTAATGTATAGATTTTTTCTGTAAATTTTCAGCCAAATTAATGATCGTTAAAGTATCAAAATAGATTAAATCAATGGACGAACCGAATCTGTCTAACCTGAACTGTGTTTATAATTGTGAATCACAGTTATGAATGTCTTAATGATTATCAATTAGTTGAAAATTTGCAAAGGTGATATACTCATATATACCTAAAAATTGAACGGTGGAGATGTGGATTTGTGATCAAAAAGTGGGTATAATAAGTTATCCCTTAAAATGACCAAAAAAGAGATCCCACACTAGAAGGACCATATATATATATATATACACGGAGCCGTTCGAGACCGGACGTCCGCAACCCAGAAAAAGTGCGGACGTTGCTGCTCCGGCCTCGATCGAGCGGCGATGGCGCGGCGCGGCTCGCCGGAGGGAGGCCTGGGGTTGTGCGGAGGGGTCTGCGGTCTGGTGGAGTCGCCGGCGACGGGTTTTGGGTGCTGCACAGAACCTGCAGTTGCAGGTGAGGTGGCTTCCCAGAAACCGGGAAGCCCGACCTCCTACGACCTCGAACGATGCCCAGAACGATCCGGGACGCCTCCGGCCTCCCTCCTGCAAGCCCCTCGCCGCCGTCGCCTCCTGGAAGCCGCCTGCTGCATCGACGTCCGCACTTGATCGGGCCTGTATATATATATATATATATATATATACGGAGCGGTTCCAAAGAGGACGTCCGCACTGTTGTTAAAGTGCGGACGTCGACGCTGCAGCTCGGCTCGGGGCGCGACGGAGCCGCGGAGCTTGCCGGACGGACGCCAGGAGTCGGACGGACGGGTCTGCAGTTGGTGGAGTCGCTGGCGACGTGGTTGCAGCCTTGCCCAGAAACCTGCAGTTGTAGGTGAGCTCGCTGCCCAGAAACCTGCAACTCCGACTTCCTCCGACCTCGAACGCTGCCCAGAACCGTCCTCCAAGCCTCCGGCCTCCGTCCGCCAAGCCCCGAGCCACCGTCGCCGCCTGGAACACCGCCGCTGCGTCGCCGTCCGCACTTTAGCAAAGTGCGGACGTCCGCTTTGAAAATTTACGTGTGAAGTTCGAGTTTTGGGTCACTTTTCGGTCGCATATCCACATCTCGACCGTTCAGTTTTTAGGTACTAGTGTATAGATCGTCTCTGCAAATTTTCAGCCAAAATGATGATCGTTAAGGCATTGATAACTGCTTTAAAGCTAGTACGGTTCAGGTTGACAGATTCAGTCCGTCCATTGGTTTAAGCGAGTTAGATACCTTAACGATTATCAATTTGGCTGAAAATTTGCAGAGATGATCTATACACTAGTACCTAAAAACTGAACGGTCGAGATGTGGATATGCGACCGAAAAGTGACCCAAAACTCGAACTTCACACGTTAATTTCAAAGCAGAGCTCCGCTCTGGATAGGATCTGTATATATATATATATATATCTTACATATATACATATATATGTGTATATATATATCTTACATGTATACATATATATGTATATATATATATACATACAGGCCCGATCAAGTGCGGACGTCGACGCAGCATATATATCTTACATATATACATATATATATATATATATATATATATATATATATATATATATATATCTTACATGTATATCTTCACTGGTCTTAGTATTATAAATTGCATATCTTAACCTTTAGTCCACATGAGATCTCATGATGGGTACACACCATGATGTTCCTTAATCTTTTTATTTTTAGAAGCTTCATTGGCATCTCTATCATGTAATCTGATGTAGTTGGTCCAATTGACAAGTCCTAATTATACCACTTAAACTTTCCGATTTACTTTGTCACTTGGACAATTTGTTTACTTATATATTAGTCAACCTACTATGATTTTTACCAGATATTCTTGGTTAAATGATGATATGTCATACAAATAGCTAGGTAGTAGAGTGATTCCATCATACGTAAGCATAAATTGGGAAGTGATAATTATTAGGTTAGCTTAGGCTACGATCTTAATCATCCAAACAATAAATTGGCAATCAAAAGAAGATTATCTTAATAATTAGCACCACATAAGCTTTCACACTTTAGAAAGTACCCACATGCTTCCACTAGCGTCCATCTTTGCTTATAATGTTGGACATTAATTCTTCCAAATTTCCTAAATTCGATCATAAGGTAGGATTTGTAGTAGTCAGCCACGAAAACTCTCATAAATATCATATATATTGGTTAAAGATCAACCTATCATCATGCATTTTCTTTTGTTCCTTCAGTTTCTTTTACTTCTAAATCTCGACAGTATAGAGAAAAATATTTATAAATAATAACAGAAAGAGGACGTCTAATCAAGTGAGACATAATCCTCATGTAATTCCCTGGTTTGCTACTGTTTTTTTGCCCCTACTTTCATAATCAGAATTGCTCTCTAAACTCCAAAGTCCAGAATACCTAGAATAGAAAGCAGTGGTATGAATGCGCCAAAACTCAACTCCTTATGTTAGCATGTATTAACTAAAAAGAAAATTAAAGAGACAAATCAGTACTTACATCCATAATTAACCATTGAAATCAAGACTCGCGTGCACAGATGAGTACTTTAACTAGGTAAAAGTACTCTAGATTGTTGCTTAAGTTGACATTGATCACTTAATTAATTTGTGTTCCTTTAATTAGAATATTAGACATATTTAATCAAGCCAAAAGCATCATGGAAGTTGTACTCTATAATTGAGTATTATATAGTAAGTTGTACTATTTATGGATATATTTTTAAAACCAATCTAATCATCATGAAATTAAGTGGGTACTTGAGGAAAGAAAAAGAAACTCCCTTTAGAAGTGCTTAAAATAAATTTAAGCACTCAAAAATGAATGATTTAGTATATCTGTTGAGGACAGTGTATAGTATTGTAACAATTAGGCCTCAATGCAGCCATCTAAAAGTTGAAAATAACTATGAAGTTTGAATCCATTAAAATTGCCCTTTTAATTAAAGCTTAGTTAGAGAATGAAATACTAAATAGACAAAAAAATGAAGTTATACATTTAAGGTTTGCTTTCTTCCCCTGTCTTTCCGAAAGTAGTAGCTGATGGAAAGCAACTAAAATCATAAACAATTAATATTTGAGGGTTTGAGTTAGTTAGCATGCAGGCGAGTCAAATCACACAGTAGTGATAGTGAAAATTCAGAAAGAAGTTAAATGTCTTCTTCTTCTTTGATTCGATCTGCAGAATACATTTAAATCCTTTAATGGATGATCCATGTAAGACTTGCATTGCAAGCTGTATATTTGTTCAGATTTCTAAGTAGTGGAGCAATTAGGAAATGAGTATGCAATGACCGCATTTGTAATTTTCTTTCTGTGATTTCTGCTTTTAGTAATGCATGCGGTTCATGAAGATTTTGGAGTCACACAGAGAATGGTGCACATTTATTTTCTTTAAAAATCTGCAAAATATATCTGCCAGACAGCCACACTATATGTAAATATATATTCACACACACACACACTTAATCTAATCGTGCTTTCATCCATGTGGACTTTGTCAACATGGAAAGCTATGGGCTAATGAGCTAGGTTTCTCTCTCTCTCTCTCTCTCTCTCTCTCTCTCTCTCTCTCACCGGACCTGGTGATGATTGCAGACGTCCAATTTAATAAGTTCAAATGAGAGCTTTTTAAACCCTTTCTAAACACAATAATACTTTTATCGTAAAAAAAAAAACACAATAATACTTTATTTTCCATCAAGTATCATTATGAACAAGTGAGGTATCTATTTGATTGAGACAACCTTGATAACTAATTAATGTAAGAAGCGAAAGAAGCCAAATAAATACAGAAGCACGAGAGCAAGTATTCTTTCCCAAATAATATTAGGGTTTCTTTATTTTGTTGGGTGAATGATATTGGGATCAAATTCGATCGATTATAGTGGTTCGATTAATTGTGTTGTTGATTAGTTAAAATTACGAATTACATCTGAGCATATGACGAGTAAGGATAGAAGGTGCATTATATGACAACATGAATAACATGTCAGATTTTTGACGAGAATTATTCATAAATTTATGATTGATTAGAGAAGAATTACATTTTAGAAAGCATCGATCTGGCTTCAATTAGGAGTTTGTTTGCTCCACTCCCCCTTCATGGAGCAACTAGGTATAAGAGACAGAATCAGTGTGGGTCAAGCCCTCCCACTCCTTCAAGACCTCCATTGCAAATGCATATATGTTGAGCTCTCAAAGCTTGATTAGACAGGGGTGGGGATGAACTTTACTTTGATTTTAAAAGCGCATTAATCCACAAAAATCCCCCTACTTAGATTTTAAAAGCGCATTAATCCACAAAAAATCCCCTTTGTTAGAATAAATTAGCTAGTATCCCACTAATACCAAATTGTTCATTTTATAAACTATATTCATCGCAAGCAAGACTTGGTGCCAAGAGATAATATTTCCAAGGCATGGAACCATTGGACTATTTGAAAAGATGCTTATTCCCGAGAAGTAGTTAGTAGCTTATAGGATTATATAAACCAATCATTCAATTAGAAGGTACATGCATGCTTTTCCCTAGCCTCAACTAAGAATTATATATATGTAATTACGAGACAACATCCAATAATAGAAATGGAATTGGAACTAAACATCTAGTCAATATTAGTTTTATGTATATATAAATATATAATTATGTACTACTCAATTCTAGCTATTTGTTTCTTTGTGCTTTCCTTTCTAATAGTGTGATTGGATTCATTTCGTTTTGTAGTGACCAAAGGACCAGTGTTACTGTGGCAACCTTAGCAATGAGCATACTCTGCATATAGCCGTTCCATGAGATATCGATTAATTAATTTGCCTTTCGGATGCATCATATGACATTTAGCAAAGAACCTTTTTTGAATGAAGGCATAGCCAATATAATATATAGTCGTCACAAGCCAGAATAGGCCGTTACATACCTTTATGCTGCTATGTACAGACAGACAAGAAGTGAGTGGTAGTACCCACAAGTGGTACAAACATATAGTCCTACTCATTGTACATTCGAATACGTAGACATAGCGGATAACCTCATTCTGTACTACTCTAGAGACGCTAAAGAGACATAGATGCACATCGGTGCTTAGTTTCCTAATACAAGGAATTATTGTAATTTAGACAAACTAAAAAACATATAAATGGGCTTAGGGCTAAAAAACACTAGCCTAAATAGGAGGCCCAATAGGGCAGCCCCAAAGAGAAGAGCCCAACTCAAGGTCCAGCAAGCCAGGGTTGACCCAAGCCCAATCCACCCTTCCACCACGCTTGCAGCCGTCTATGCAACGCCGCCCAAGAGTCCCGTCACCACGAGCCCGCGCTGCCCAAGAGCCCCGCCACGAAGCCAACAGCACCACGAGCCACTCCGCCGATCTCCTCCAAGCCAGCACCTCCCCGAGCGCCCCCCCCGAGCCACAGTTGATGCAACAGCCCCGAGACCCACACGCCGCACCGTCGCTCAGCCGCTTCCAGATCCACGCCGACGGATCTCGCCATCCTTGCACAAAAACCACAGACGCCCAGGTAGAACACCTCCTCTTTCGACTTCAGCCCTGGGTTTTGAAGTGCCCGTCCGGCAGTCAGCCAAGAGACGACGCGGCGAAGCCGGCGCTATCCATGGCCGCCGCCGGACAGGGAACAGTGTGGCTGTGTTTGTGCTCTCTCTTGCAGCGCTAGGGCTAGAGAGAGAATATTTAGCAAAGAACCTTTTTATGGGTCACTTGTTATATATGCGCTTAATTAAATAGTTTGTGAATGTTTTAATTATTGTATGTTTAATATCTATACTTGTGGTTCCATATGCAATAAAGCTAGATATTCATGGAGTACTATTAGATATGTGATTCTTTAAAATGAAAAGCTGTGGTTTATCACTTGGCTACCTAACTTCTTTATGTGTTTATTTAGTTTTAAATATGAAATAAACAAAAATATTTTATCAAATATCAATAAACGAGATATAATGAGAAATGAAGATATAGTTTCAATATACCGTGAAGAAACAATAGTTATGAGTGTATCGTTATATTTAGGGTACGGCTATTGCCACCCTACTAACTACTTTGTTCACCCTACAAGTTTCTGATTTATTGAAAGACTAAAATACCCTAATATAAAATTACAATAAAGGACATTATCTTATTAAAAAATACAATTTATTTTCTGATTTCCTATAAAACACGTACTTAAACTTCATTAAACCCTAACACTTTGTTTTTTAGCATTCATCATCTTCAATCGTCCTCATGTTATGTTAACAACTATGCCTCAAAAATATTAACGCTAATGGAGTCTGAGAACACCTACTTTGAGCCTAAAAATGAGGTAATCACGTTTTTGTTTTCTTTTCTTCAAGTTGGATTCTCTTGCTATATGAAAATATACACAGCATACCTATTAGAATTCTTCTCCAGGTCATTATCATGGAATTGAGTGTAGACACCAGTTGTTTTCATTTTGTAAGACGATTGAATAATTAAAGAAAGTTGGACTAATGCTAAGTATATTGAGTTGAATGTGGTGATGGCGGACAAATTCGTATGAGGTGACAATGAAAAGTGTAGTCTTATTGGGGTTTCCAGATTCTATGAAGCTTAAAAGACTATCAAGCAGCCTTTTGCTATATCCTCTGTAAACAATTTCATGATTGTCATTAAAACTTGTTCATTTGTCATGGACCAATTAGGTACCGTTTGACTATGCAGCAATTGGTGAGTTGGTAGAGAAGCAGGTGAACTTGAATATTGATTTCTTGAATAACATATATCCTAAGATCGAGTGGAAGACCTTTGTCCTTGCTTCTCAATTGTATAATGGGTTTTGCCGAGCTCCTTGAGGAGGTCAATCATTTAAGCTTGATTACGAGGATTTCCTGCATTCTAAAAACTGAGAGAGACGTAGGGGAAACCAAATAGAAAAAGAATTCGAGTTAAACTCTATAATAGAAAAGGGTATTTTGGGTACTATAAATGGGTGAACAAAGTAAACTAGAAACTAAAAAAAATATGCAGGTGAGAAGAGAATGTAGGGTGAACAAAGTAATTAGTAAGGTGGCAATAGCTGCACCCTATATTTATTAGGATTGTATGTCAAATCAATTTGTTAACCAAAACACTTATATTATATTAAAGGGGAAATGATCATTTACCCAATTTTAGCTTAAAAATTGCCCACTTACCCAAACACTCTAAGAGATTGCCTACTTACCCAAACACTCTAAGAGATCATTTTCCTAATACCCAATTAAGTATTTTTTTTATTCATTTTTATTTATTTTTGGGACAATTTTGCCCTCTCCTTCTTTGTCACTTAGAGAGAGAAGTCATCGGAGACCTTGCCGGACTCCGGTGACCAGTGGCCGGCCGCGGACTCCGGCGACCGGATTCCGGCGTCTGATTTTATTACCCCCCAATAATACCCAGTAATCATATTATTGCCCCCAATAAACATATTATTGCTCCCTAATAACAAGTTTATTGAGATCAATAATTAGTGAAAAATGAAGATGTTTTGAATTTTGAAAGCTTTCGGAGGTTTATTGAAATAAATAATCTTATTATTGCCCCCCAATAATCTTATTGCAAAATTTCCTTCCATTCTCAGAGTTCACAGTTTACCACAAAAAATAAAATTTGTTGTCACAGAGATCCAAAAACAGATGTAAAAAGGTAGAAGAAAACTTTTTGAGTCTAATATCTCTTAATTACCCATTGCCCAACATGCTTGTTTCTCAGTTTTCTGTTTCTCTCTCCTCTTTCATATTCTCATTATTGACATAAGTGCTTCACATCAAGGACGAATTCACAGATTGAAGGATGAAAGGATGAATTCACATATTGAAGAAGAAGAAGAAGAGAGAGAGATCAGAAGCCGAAGACGAAGATCCTGTGCACCCTGGGACCTGCATCCAGGTCGGTGCCGATGGTGGAGAAACTTCTCCAGGCCGGAATGAACGTGACCCGCTTCAACTTCTTCCATGGATCCCACGAGTACCATCAGGAGACCCTCAATAATCTCAGGGCCGCCATGGATTCCACAGAAATTCTCAGCGTCGGCCTCCACTAAAGGCGTGCCACCGTTAAGGGTCGATTGAGAGGGTATGAGTACAGGGTCGAGGTGACGTCGCTGGAGTTCGGGGCACGGTGGCGATCTTCTCTTGAGTCACCGGAGGCCTGGGTCAAGCGGTCCGGTCTTGTCGATCGGCATCTGGCCGTCCTACTGGAGAGAGAGAGAGAGAGAGAGAGAGAGAGAGAGAGAGAGAGAGAGAGAGAGAGAGAGAGAGAGAGAGAGAGAGAGAGAGAGAGAGAGAGAGTATGGGAGGAGAAGGGGAGTCGAGAGAGGGAGATAGAGAGTATGAGGGCAATACTGTCAAACACTGTTGGATTGGGTAAATAGGGTTAAAAAACTCTTAGTGGAGTAAGTGAGCAATTTTTAGGCTAAAATTGGGTAAGTGGTCACGATCCTTATATTAAATACTTGAAACACTTTATTTGGTCTAAGCTATCGCAAGGTCGAACACATCTAAGGTACAAAAGAATGTTTCATAGGACATAAAACAAAATTTATTAAATACATGGAGACGAACTACATTCCATTCTAATAGGGACTTAGCTAGTGGCTGGAGTTCACATAGTCCGACATTATATATATATTTGGAATCGCAATTAA
The DNA here is from genome assembly GCF_958449725.1 of Rosa rugosa. Classification (NCBI taxonomy): domain Eukaryota; kingdom Viridiplantae; phylum Streptophyta; class Magnoliopsida; order Rosales; family Rosaceae; genus Rosa; species Rosa rugosa. The sequence continues at coordinate 54,522,536 of NC_084822.1, read as the reverse complement.
TTTCTTCATCTATGATGTAATATTATACTTCATACGAGAATCAAAGTAACTATGGATGAATTGTTTAGATCAATAAGATTGTCTTAACATGCAAACCTTAACCCACACTCTTCCTTAAAGAAATGAAAGAGATCGAGTAAGAAAGGGAACTACAAATTAAGAAATAGGTCTTTTGAACAAAAATGCCACTATTCTTCATATTCACACATATTCTTCATATTTACTACTTTTAAGAAAGAAAAGGAGAACCAAGAATCATGATCACCACCCATATCTTAGTTACTATTACAAGGAGAATCACTTTGTTCAGCAATTGCTATGATTAGGATTCAAACCAAGCATAATGACATGCAATTATTTCCAAAACATTTCTCTAAGAAACCAAATCACTATGCAAACCGCCCCACCAATAATATTGCTCTGACACACATAACCCACAAGAAAATCACTAATTTTGATGAGTCTAGCTATAAAGGACACAAAATCCTCCTTATTAGTGGATGACACACCCCACCAAAATTTTACTTATACAAGAACAAAATCAAGGCCTTAGTAAAGCCCTATAAAAGGCAAAACATAGTGGGGGAAAGGAGGGTTTTAGATACAGACATGTGATTTGTGACTTGTGAAAAAAAAAAAAAAGTTAAAAAAGAAGATGATAGTGCGGTAGCCCACCACAGGATATATGACTTTCAGTTCAAGGTGGGTTAATTATTTAAAGTAAAAAGAAAGTCCATTTCCCTCACAAATTTATAGAGGGGAACCGGCCTAAGTTTAGGATGAGGGTACTGTAGGGTTACTGAAAAAAGAAAGAAAGAAGGAATATGATCGGATTGATTAACATGCAAGGGATTATGGGGTAATTTCCATGAAAGAAGATCGGATAATTTCCAGTGGGTGGTGATCCATTTATATCTAGGCCCTTAAAAGAAGATCTGGCTTGAAAATGAAATTTCCATGGATCATGGGGGTATGTCCAGAGAATTTTAGGGTGTCCATAGTAATCACCCTTCTTGGGGCTGGGCCTTTCTATTTATTGTCACTGCACCACATGCTTCTCAAATTAACAAAGGGGCCCAAGAATTTACGGACAACTTTGATTAACAGAAAAATTTACAATGAAATCTCTCGTGCATAAAAGTAACCCGTTATTTATTTGTAACAAAAAGAAAAAAAATGCAACCCCATTATTATTTTTTTTTTTTAGAAGAAAGGTAAAATCATTAGAACATGTTTTGATGGATTAAGCTACTGAGTTTTGTCTTGTTGGTTATTTGAAATTGGAGGTCACAGATTCAATTTTGATTGTTATCATGAGATAGGGTGGGGATAAAAAAAAGAAAGAAAAAGTTTTGAAGTAATCTAATAGAGAAGACTCCGCCACATAATGTTGGTGGTAAGTAAAAGATAATTCACCTAGCATTTATGTTTTATAAGTCTCAAAACCCCATCATCTAGCATCTCTACTCTACAGTCTCTACTGCATGAAATATTGAAATAATGTTTTTAACAAATGTAACCAGTACTCATTCCATAATATGATGAACATTTTCATGTATGTCCTGCTTCACGCAAAGGATTTAAGGCAATTGGACAACATTACAATCCCATTACTTATCTGAATATGAATCGGGACATCGAAACAATCGAAATAGGGACTTGGTTAGTGACTGATTATGGCCATGATATTAGGGGAGACTGAGACCTACAACCCCCATTAAACCCTAATAAATGGAGCAGTTGGTTGTTAGGGTTTAGTTCCATTGACAAAAGTCTCTCCTGTAATAAATAAACGATGTATTTTCTTCATACAATTCAATGGCCGGGCCTAAACCCTTACCGGTCCAAGCAATAGAGTGAAGGTGCCTTCCTTTGTTTCTAGTCTTTCACTCTCTCACTAACTAACAAATCCAATTCAAAACCAAACTCCAATTGCTTCTTAGTTTACCCGCACACACTTGTCCAGTACCTCCCATGCTCACCTATCCTAATCGACATAAATGAAGGTGAGTAAGCCTATAACAGTTGAAGTATTTAAGTTTTGCGACTATACTGGTAGACTGTTACTACCGCAACCAACTTTCAGTTCATAGTACATTTCCCCTTATAAATGTGAAGGCACTTGCTCTGGCTCACCATCTAATCTAAGCTCATCTCTGAGTTTCTATTTTGCTTCTTCCAATAGCTTTAAGTTGCAGTATCCAAGTCCTCCGATGGGGTTCCATCTCCCACACATCTTTGCTTTTCTCACTGTAAGAAAACATTTTGTTCCTGCTTTCTATAATTTTAGTTCAATATTTTCTACTGACTTTTGATACTCTGATCCCTTGCTGATGAGAGTTCCAATGTTGCAGTTCACACTGGTGGTAAGCCATGCTGCTCTATCACCTCAACTTTACTGGAATTCTGTCTTGCCAAACACACGGATGCCAAAAACTCTCAGTGAACTTCTGCAATCTGGTTTGTGACTAGAATCTGAATTACATAGAGCAATAATTCATTCAAGCATTTTAAGCAGCTCTATTAACCTCTTGATAAGTTCCATAGAGCAATAATTCCGAATTACATGTAGTTTCCTGCATACGTCACTTAAGAACAGTCAGGATAGTTTTCATTCAAGATTCGATAGTTTAACAGACATGTTTCAATTTAGGTGAATATCACTCACCTGCTCACCTGTTCTCCATTATGTTGCTAAATTTGCAGACTTCAGCGAAGAAAAGAGCACCTCAGTTGGGGTAGGGAAGGGTGGTGTGAACGTTAACGCAGGTAAAGGAAAGCCCGCAGGCACCAACGTCAATGTTGGGAAGGGTGGTGTTCATGTTAACACTGGAAAAGGAAAGCCTGGAGGAACCAATGTGAATGTTGGAAAGGGTGGTGTGAATGTGCATGCTCCAAAAGGAAAGCCAGGGGGTGGTACCAATGTCAACGTAGGGGGAAAAGGTGGTGTTGGAGTGCAGACTGGAAAGCCCGGCAAGGGAACCAACGTGGGTGTTGGCAAAGGAGGAGTGCATGTAAGCACAGGTCACAAGGGAAAACCTGTATATGTTGGCGTAACACCAGGCAAAAGCCCATTTGTATACAACTATGCTGCTACTGAGACTCAACTTCATGAAGATCCACAGATCGTACTTTTCTTCTTGGAGAAGGACATGCATCCTGGCACAAAGATGAACTTGCGCTTCACTAAAAGTTCAGACACAGCAACTTTCCTTCCACGCAAAACTGCAGAGTCGATCCCTTTCTCATCTAATAAACTGCCCGAAATTTTGGACCAGTTTTCAGTGAAACCAGAATCTGCAGAAGCAGACACAATTAAGCAAACCATTGAAGAGTGTGAGAAACCAGGTATTAGAGGAGAGGAAAAATATTGTGCAACCTCTTTGGAGTCAATGATTGACTTCAGCACTTCCAAGCTTGGAAGGAACATTCAGGCAGTCTCAACAGAGGTTGAAAAGGGAACCACCATGCAGAAGTACACAATATTGCCTGGAGTGAAGAAGCTGGCAGGCGACAAATCCATTGCATGCCATAAGCAGAACTATGTGTATGCTGTCTTCTACTGCCATGCAACAACAACCACAAGAGCTTATATAGTGCCGCTGGAAGGTGCTGATGGAGTGAACGCTAAGGCAGTAGCAGTCTGCCACACAGACACCTCAGAATGGAACCCAAAGCATTTGGCCTTCCAAGTTCTCAAAGTTAAGCCAGGAACCATTCCCATCTGCCATTTTCTTCCCAGTGATCATATTGTCTGGGTTCCAAACCAGAAATCCACATAAGCCGAATCCATTAGTTGTTCTACCTGGGCGTTCAGCATAGTTTCAATGCCAATAGTTTGAAAACCTACTCATTTCTTGTCACTATGTACTTCAACTTATAAAGCATGCTATAGTGGACATGTTATATATTCAGTAAAATACATAATAAGCTTTGGCTTTGTGGTGCTACTTCTGTTCTCTCCGATGGTTCAGTGGTGAACTGATATATCTGCTCCAATAATAAGAACCTCATTATAATTACTAGGCTGTCAATCTAGAGAGACTTAAATAAGCATTACACCATTAACTTCCATTACATGTGTTTATCTATTAACTACCGCATTCCTGTTACAAAGTAATCACAGAAATTGAAACACACCAAACTTACTTCCACTGAAACAATTTAAACAAACTTACTTGGCATCCCACTAGGCTCTGTAGATCCAGCAAAGCTCATTACATGGCATTCGTGGAACTGAAACCCAAAATGTCAACTATATCACTATGATATTAAATCCAGTGTGTATACCACAGAATGTATATGCAAACCTGAAGAATGGCTACTATAAGACCAGTTTTGGCTGTCTATCAATGAAATATACTGAGAGGTGACACAAGTTCAGAAGCCAGTTCTTATGCATATGCAAAATCCCTATAATTTTTCATTAAGAACTTCTAGATGATGTGAAGGCAGAAATATATGCAAAACACCCTTATAAGTCATAACCCAGCCTCTTTCCAAGGTATGCATTGCTCAACCAGAATATAAAGTGAAGTTCCGTGTGTGTTTTTATATACCTATCATCGAAACATTTACAAAGATTAGTAAAAAAAAAAAAAAACAATAATATAACTAGAAGATATGTAAAACATTTCATTTGACAACCAGACATGCATAGATTGTTTGTAATCACCTTCCAGTGTCATGAAAGTTTTGATTTTTCAGATCAAGAACAGGAGCACATCGTCAATTTATGGATCAGGCAGATCTTCATATTGGTCAGCCTGAAAGGGTTGCAAAGAACCCCAAGTTCTTCCAACTTTCAATTTGACATGCATAGGAACTGGAAAACAAATAATTAAACAATTAAAAGCTGTTCTCAAACTATCAGCAATACATCCAGAAACATTAAAAATATATACCAAGAAGCGAAACAGCACTTTCCATGCTTGTTTGTAACAGCAAAGCAGCTTCCTTTATCACAGAAGGATCAACTTCAAGTACCAATTCATCATGTACCTGCATAGAAAACAGCAAGAGTACCTCCCAACATTTAACAATGTGTTGTATTGTAAGTAAAGTGAAATCATGTTGCACTAACAAATCTAATAAGTTTCACTCAGAAAATTATATATATATATATATATATATATATTATCCATATCATTTCTACGTTTCTATATTTTCATAGGAACATTTTGAATAGTATCAAGAACTCCTAGTAAGAAAAATAATAGAGCACAAGTAGCAAGAAATTTCCCAAAGCAACCTGCAATAGAATTCGGCAGCGGCCCTTCAGTTTGTGAAACTTTGTTGCAAGTGGAGAAGTCGAATCAGGCCTTTCATCTCCATCAACTATTATGGAGTAAATATTTATCATTGCAATCTTAATTATGTCAGCAGCGGATCCCTGTAAAAGAAAGACATTAGTCCATGAACAGTGCACAATTATCGCTCCTTTGGGAGGGAAAAAGTTGTACCTGACATATCGAATTTACAGCCTGTCTCTGCGCCTTTGACTTTTCCTTGCTATTCCCAAATTTTATTTTAGACAAAAATCGTTTTCTTCCCTTAATGGTTTCCACATATCTGGGACACAAAAATATGTAGGTAATTAACAATTTAACAGTTGATTATAGCTTAAAAGTAAAGAGTTTGCAACAGTGCATTACATTTTCATCCCTGAAAGAAAAGAGCAAGACAAAGAATGATATATCAACACAACCCCTGTTTTTTATGATGAGAGGCTTCTTCCTACGTTTTTTTTTTCCTAACAAGAAACAAAGAAATTCCAAGACCAAAACAATAGACAATAAAATAATCACGCAACTACTTTCCTAGTAGGCCAAGAGAACAGAAATGAAATATTAATACACAGAAAAGACTTGAATACTTTAAGGAAGAATAGAAAAGCATATTCACTTGTAAGAAACAGAAACCAAAATCCTACATGGTTTTATATGTAGTAGCTACCTTTCTCTAAATAAGTTGAACTAATTAATAGTAACAAGGAAAGCAGTAAGAAATCCCCACCCTTTCTTGCGGCAATATCCAACTGCTTCATTGAGCCAAGAAGCAACTCCGGGGAAAGAACTTTTGAAGTTTTGTATTTTCTCAGAAGCTGCCTGGGGACTGCAATCCAGTTGTTCTGCAAGGCTATTAGCACCCATTCCGTAGAGAATTCCATACACCAACCTTTTGGTCTGATCTCGTACATCAGAACTAATACAATCTTCTGACATTCCAGTCCATCTAGCTGCAATCATGGTGAAGACATCACCATGGGGCTTACTAAGGAGTTCAATGAGTGAGGAATCCTCAGAAAAATGGGCCATCAGCCGCAGTTCTATCTGAGAATAATCTGCGGTCAAGAGTATCCAGTTGTCCTGCATAAAATTAGAAAAAACAAAATCAACTGATGTAAATGAATAGCAGACCCTGTCCTACTCCATCCAAAAAATCCTGCATCCTCATTTACTAAAACTTTGAATATTAGCTTTCAGCTCGTCATCAAAGTTTGTTGTAATGTCAGCAGCAATCTTTATTTAACTTACAAATAAGTCTACATAATAGTTACTACACTCTAAATTTTTTTTTGTTTGTATTAAGTCAGCTCGGCTTTGTTTGCCCCATGTAGTGTTTTTTTTTTTGGGCAGTGAGGGGGTGTTTAGAACAGTGAGTATACCAAGAAAAGAAAAAAAAAAAAAAAAAAAAAAAAGAGAACCACCACTAAGCACTTCATATTCTCCAAAGAAAGTATCTAGGGTTCTATAAAAAGAAGCTCAGTAGTTCGACACAAGGAAAGAAGGGATGTTAGCCAAGGAATAAAAAAAGAAGGTTGTCTTTGGGATGGTTCTGTTTGAGATTCCTTCAAGTTTTCGCTAGAAATCTAATAATCACACATACAGCACCTTCTAACTTTCTAAGACATCAGCAAAAAAATCGTTACCTGAGTAGGTATAAAGTATTCTCGAGCATTAATTTTGTAATGATCAGCATCACTTTTGCCTCCATATTCATCCTTGTTCATTTTGAAGTCAACCATATGTTCCACACACTGCAGTCCATAAGAAAAAAGAATGAGTCACCTAAGAACATTAATTTCAAGTTTCTAAAGCAACAGGGGAAAGGATAAAATGATTTTTTGAAAACTCATACCTGGAGATTAGGTTCCTCCATTGAAAGCCGACCAGTAGCTGTTGATGTTTGGAGCCAATGACCGTGTAATGTGTACTTCTGTGTCTTCACAGATAGCCTAGCAAGTGAGCAAATTGATCCCAACGTACAGTTTAAGAGTTTTGCCAATGTACGATGCTCTTTGATGATGGGAATAATAGGATGCTCGTCCCTGAAATGAAATCAAAGCTGCTTAAATGCAAGATGGCTTGGCATATATCAAAATGCAACAACCATGACAGAAGAAAATTTAACATTTATCATTATATAGATATATGACAGACAGGAAGAGCCCCAGTTCCAAGAATTTAAAACATATCAAATTTGTCTGTATCCAGAAGCTTCCAACGATGACCAAAAAAGAAAGTTTAGGCATGTGGTATTCTCTATTTACGTACCCAATCAAGATTTCAAAAAGGAATAGGAAAAAGAATTTGAATCACACTATTCAAGCGATGCAAACAAGCAAGAAACCAATAGACTGGATTAGTTAGTGCACTTATAGAATAATAATCATGATGTGGATTAACCTTAGGACAGGTAATGTTATGAAGCAGAACAGAGGAAAAGAAGTGTCTCTTAACCTTAGTAAATCCAAGCAATGCTTGTCAGTACTTGGATGTTGTTTTCCCTTGTTGCGCACCTCTGGTATGGGCAGCTTTAAGTGTCCATACAGCACATTAGCAATATCTGCAGCTGTATATAATGAAAATGTCATGCCAGCCAGTTTATAAGCTTCTTTCTCAAGATGTCTTAGCTTTTTCCCCAGCACATTACGTGCTTGCAGACATCCCTCCATGTCAAGACCCACTCCCCAAAGCTCCATGTCAGCAAGAATATTAACCTTTTGTATAAAGAAGCAGTAAGATAGTGTCAAAGCTTCCAAATAGCAAAGAAGTATAGCTGCTGGTTTAATGGTTCCAAAAAGAGAAAAAAGTACATTAATCGACATAAGTGGTTGGGCACTGGTTCCCAAGCACCCAACTAAACTGCTGCATGCATATAGGCAAAAGCCACTACAAGAGTGGCAGACTTGTTGGAATAATTGTACACCTCTTTCAAGGAACTTCTCTAAGTTATTTTCATATATGTTTTTCTTTCTGGTCAAAGAGAATCATTAGTAAAAGAATGGTGTACTGGGGGGAAGCAGTCACTGTCAAAAAATTTTATCCAGTGGTTCATTATAAGTACTATCTTATCACTTTCCAAGCAGATCACCAAATTGGAATCAGCAATTGATTTTTACTCTAACATTCATAGAATTATTTGATAGTTTGAATCACCACATCAAAAGCACCATTTAGAAAATTACATCAGATAAGATCAAAGAATTTACCAATGGAACTTCTATATTTATAAGTGACTCAGCAAGGTCTTCCGAAACAAGCAACTTCCACAGAACAGAACATAAGGCCCGTGTTTGAGCAACTCGACGGCAGCAACCATTGTGTGCAGCTCTTCGCATCTGATTTTTCCACCTGCCGTTTCGATTTGCAGCTGCTGCAGTGTCGCTGGATAACCTTTTCTTAACTTCCTACAATCAATTTTTGAAGCTTCATAAGGCAAATTGAAAAACAATGAACATCTAATTATTACTTAAAACAAAAACATTCAAAAGATCATGCAGTTACAAAATTTTTGCCATAAAGAAATGCTTTGATGGACAAAAGAAAAGAAGAATATATCTCTTCCAAAAGTCAAAAGGACATGCTCAAATCCTATTTTACCTTTTCCAAGTTTGGATTAGAATTTTTCTCCTCATCAGGCCAAAGAATCCAGGCCACAATGCACATGTCAATGCCATCTTGTATATGAACTGGTGGCAACAATAAAAACGAGGTGTCTATAATTTCAAAACAAATACTTTTCCCTACAAGACTCTGGCAACCAAATCTCTGTATTTGAACTGCAGGGCACTTCAGTGCCTGAATCTGACTTTTCAACATCCAAGTAAATTTCCTGACACCTCTTTTCCCCATGATTTCACCAATCCTGCTCCATCTACGTTTAGCCAGCTCCAACATATCATCAAGAGGTAACACATTAGTTCTATCACCTGATGCAGTCAAACGCAGCCCTTCATCTTTACTGTTGCTGCCAGAACACAGCAGATCCTTAGGAATGTTAACATAGTACACAGGAGAATCTTCCCAACAGATGGCCATTCCATGTATTTCAAAGGGGGCAACAGAGTTCAATTCTGATCTTTTGTTGTAATGGATATCAAAATGAAACTCTGAGGTGGTTTCCCAAATATTCAAAAATGAATCTATTCCACCGGGAGTATAAATTGCATGAATAGGGCCTTTTTCACAAGCATTGCCCTTAACACCAACAGACAAATTTTCCCCTTCACAGCTTCCCTGCTTTTTAGGATCTAAAGACTTGCTGGATATCCTATTTCTATCACCAAAGCTGTCTACCTTAATCGAGTTGGTCAAGTCAGCAATTTTAGTTTGATGAACAGTAGCATTTAGCTCATCAGCAAGGGCACCAGACCCATCAATTGGTACTACAGAATTTTCAGCCCCAAACTTAATTTGCATGACAGCACTTGAATTTACTTCTCCTGAAGCCACCACCGTTCCAATAACTGATGTTTTTGTCAACTTCGCACCTGATACAACCTTATCAGAAGGAACCCTTCCTTCCAAAGATGGCTTAGGAGCATCCTCCACATGGGGATTAACAAAGCTACTAGTATTTTCATCACCAGAGGAATTTGTTGTTCCTTGCATAGTGGGACTTCCACCAGCAGTTGGAAATAATGGTTGAGAAAACTGTGGGACCTCCAATCCAAGTGATTTAAAAGCCGAGAAGGCAGCAACTCTGGCCTCTTCAGCCTTTTCAAGAACAATTTTGTGTGCACCCTTCTTGATCTTCTTGGCTACTCCTACTTGGATGCGTCTTTGAGCTGAACCTTCTACAATCAACTTGCCAATATTAGGAGAGAATGCAAGTAATAGAAACACAGAAGAATTGCATTTTAAAGAAATAATAATCTTGCAAAAATATAGTTAAATAAAGTAGGCGAACAGAGAAAACGAGCACTTAAAGAAAACTTATGAAGTTGGAGGCAGAATTACCGCAATCTGACCAAAAGAATATAAAAGTACAGGAAGAAAAGAACTCCCAAAAACATCATTAAAAAATATTTTTTTAAAAATATAAAACTAATGAAATAGATTACAGTATTCTGATGGGTATCAGATAAATTACGTCATTTACATGAACTATTTTTTTATTAAGAAAATACTCTCTTCAACTGTTTATGCAAAGTAATCATGACCCCTGCCAGGCTGCCACACATACAGTACAAATTTAGGCATCTGAGAAAACATAAGCAGGTAGAAAACTACTTTTAAATATTTGATTGGGAATAGTATCTTCTGCAGTTAGTTGCAAGACCAAAAGGAGCACCATTACAAAAAGGTTTCAAGTTTCAACATTACAGGAAAAACAATTATCATTATGAACCAACAACCACATATAACCAGGCCATTAAACTACCTTGTGCTGCCCACGATGAAGATTCAAAAAGAGCTTTGACAATTTCAGGGATGGATGTTTCAGCAATAGCTAAAGGCGTACGCAAGCCAGCTTTATAGAGTGCCCTTGCTCGAGAACCCTACAAATACTAGAAAAAGTCAAAACATACTGCAATATATAAACCCCTGTTGGGCATCTCTGTCAGAGATCAACTGAAGGCATTTGACTATGAGCATCTCTTTTCATCACCCTTGACAAATGGAATTGTACCTTGACAAATGGAATTGTAGTCAGCTCTACAATCTCTGCTCTCACTCCAAATGAAACACGGTTTTGAAATTTTCCAACCAAGCCTTCCAGATCATGCCATCCGAGCCTTTCACAAAACATAGTTACCATAGATGCAAACCTTCCAGCATTCTCTTGTAAGGCCTGGACCATACCTCTAGCCACTTTAAAAGCTTCACAGACCTCATTGATAGCAACTTCCTTCACCCCACATTTAAAGAGTATATATTTAGCAAAACACATAACCAAACAAATCCAAAAAACCGCCAAATCTTACAACTTATGCAGAAGAAAAGCCACTTCATATTTGAAAAGGAAAACGGATTTAGAATCTCATACAGGTGACTGAAATGAGACACTCAGAACAAGGGAAAAAAAAACCACAAAAGTTTGTGTGTCACCCTCCCAGCATTGGGAACCAGAGAAAAAAGAAAACACATGCAAATAAATGTGAATGCATGTTACACATCGCATCTGTGTGTCTAGCAGGCCAAGTAAAATGAGGTTGCCCGCATAGATCAGACTCAGGAAGACAAGAGTGGTACCTGAACTAGTCTTGACAAGATGAGAGCAACATAGAACCGTTTACAAACTCGAACTGTTTGATCATCCGGAAGCACAGTACTCTTTGTAGTCCCAAGTCGGCTTTCATAATTGCCATGCAACGCTTTTGTATTTTCTCTCATCCTGTTTGATGACCGCATAGGTGCACCATGTGCCATTCGCATCAAAAATGGTTCTGTCACTCCAACGCGATTGCCAACGGACTGAATAATCATGAAATGAATTAAGACAGCCACAATTGCGAAATCCATAAAATATTCGTAAAAGGATTTCTATAATTGAATACTGTGAACTAAAGAACATGAGCAGTTAAATTTGTTGGTGTTATATTTCCTAGAACATGTATGCATACAAACTAAATCACTTTACTATAAAATTATATAAAAGAAAAGAAAAACTCTCATTGTTTTCCAGGATACTGAGAGACTGTTAGTGTGCTAAAACGCAGTTGCAATGGAGCAAAAGTTCAAAGCACCTCAAGGTGTTAATAACTCTGATCAGGTGTTGTCCCCTCAGCTCAAGTGGTCAGTTATAGATAATGTCATTAGCTCTTAGCATAGAACAAGTTGGCACTTCAAAGATGAGGCTTTCCGCCAAACCTCCAATTAACCTCTATATAGGCTCCATCTAAGTTTGAAAATACACAGAGAGAGAGAGAGAGAGAGAGAGAGAGAGAGAGAATCAGTCATATGGTAAGAGGTTTACCTGGTCAAGAGCAGACAATTCCATGAACTGTTCATAATACAGTTCCCAATCAGGCTCAACATCAACATTTATTGGTGTTACTAGGTAAACCAGATGCAAATCAGAAGCAAGCACAAAGCCTTCTCTTGCTCTTGAAAGATCATCCAGCACAATCTAAAGCACCAATAGAAAAAGTATGATCAACGTCAGACTAAAAACCTCTTGTCCAATTACTAGGGCTAAGCTAAAACTAAACAAAATATAATCAGTCACACAATAATTGTGTGCAATGATTACTTTTTTCTTAATACCATACCGATTGCAAAAGCTATTTGGAATTAATTAAACAACAAGATAAAGAATCCATACAAGTGATTCTTCAGGACACAGAGAACTGCCAAAAGCTGCACGTCCAAGGGGTGTGGTATTGTATAACTTATTGTCGTCATTCCATTCTAGAAATTTCTTGTGGCACAACCAACGGAGAGATTCCTGTGCTGATTTCACCACATCCTGAAAAGGTTTAGTGGAGTTTAAAAGTGTGCACCTAACATACCGATGAATGTCATTAGCAGTTTGAACAATTCCCCCTGCTACAACTTCTAAGATTGCATGAGTCATTCCATTCATATCTTCAGATAAACAAGAGCGCAATGGCAGACAGCTTTCATTAAGAACTCCCATAATCCTTTTGATCTCTTCTGGCTTGCAAATTAGTACCTGGTAAAGTCAAATGAGAAAAAGGAATAAAACAGACTTGAAATGGACAAACCTATTGATGAAGATGATATCAAAAGAATAAAAATAACATAATAAAAATAAAAAAGAACAAAGGCAAACAGGAGTAAAGCATATAATCACATAAGGAGTACCAGGTTAAAAAAATTCAAAGACATACACTTTCTCCTTTTGTATCTATGCCAGTACGACCAGCCCGACCAGCCATTTGACTGTACCTTGTCCCATCGATAAAATCGCGACCAATCCGGGGCTGACGAAAAATGACTCTCCTAGCTGGCAGATTAACACCAGCTGCTAAGGTAGATGTGGCAGTTAAGACGCGTACAAGGCCTTTACGGTAGCAGGTTTCAACAATCTCTCTTTCCTCAACCTAAGAAAAGATCAAAACAGACAGACCCATCAGTAACAGAGCTATATACAAAATGGAAAAAAAAAAATATACGGTGATGGAGACGAAAATTAGATAGTCAAGCACATGGGAGAATACTACAAAAATACCGTGAGCCCAGCATGGTGGTAGGCAACTCCAGAAGGTAGGGTTTCTTCTAATACTGGATCCAAACCAGCAGGACACCTTCGTAAGGAATCAATAGCCAATGTCACGTCATTAAAATCACTGTCATTAGTGCGAGTGTTGACTGCAAATTTCTTAAGGAATCTTGAAACATGCCTCGCTGTTGATTCACATCCTTTTCGACTAGAGCAAAATATTAACACGGAAAGACCGTCTTGTACAACCTGAGATGCATTCCCTCAGTTTATAATTGATCAAACTCAACTTGAATATAGTGCCAGTGAGCAGCTTCAATAAAAATTTATATTTATATATGTATATATAAAAGAGAATATATAAAGTCCCCACCTCATTGCACAGTTCCACAACATGATCTGGATCTTTACCACCAAGGTCAACTGCTTTTGGGATTGTTCTAATAATCTCCATTTTCTTGTTATAAATGGTGTTCCCCACTTTGATGTATTCTTCTAGTGGTACCGGTCGAAATTCTGTCTGGTAAAGGGCAGCCTGCATGCATACATGTGAAAAGTAATTATGGAAATATACAAAGATGTGTGTTCTCCATCCTCAACCCCCAAAGATGGGAAAATGTAATCTATAACACCTTTTTGCATTCGACATTAGAAAACTGTCAATTACATGTAAACCCCACTTCCAACCAAGCCACTCTCATTTCACATACTTTGCAGTGAAGTTGGAGTAAAGAGCTCCTGCACGTGATAATGACAACGGCCTACAATGAAATATTTGCCCAACAAAGATATAGGGGAGGATAATAGGTCTTGTTCCACTTACTTGAAGCCAATCAGCAACTGCTGCCACATTTGGCATAGTGGCACTCATACCAACAATTTGCAAACCATGAGCAGGGTCAGCCTTACCGCTGCTCATGCCTGAACTTTCTCCACTACTTGATTCAGAAATGCCTTCACCGGCTGCATAACGAAGTTTTGTCAACAGAAGTTCCAGAAGATAACCCCTACTTGGATCGCCAACCTGTTAATAATTTTAAGCATGAAAAACATTAATAAAATCCACCCCACAATAATAGACCCAAAGAATATTATCAAACAGCAAAAGGCATCTTGAAGGGAAAATGTAAAGCTATAACAAGCTGTGAATGTATAACCCAAAAAGATATGACTTAAGTACCATGTGCAGTTCATCTATCACAACAATTCCAATTTCTGAAAGACGGCCCTCTTCCAGCAGCTTGTTTACTAAAAAGTTTGCCTTTTCTATTGTGCAGACAGCTACAGAAGTGTCTTTAGGAAGTGTACCACCACCTTGGTTCCCATAATAACTACGAACACGCTTACCAAGTGGTTCAAGAAGTAGCTCCAGATGTTCTGCCTGCACCAATTGAGAAAGAAAATTGAAATCATTAAACTACCTATAGAAGAAAGAATGATCATATCTTGCAAATTTCGGGGGAAACAACAAATATTACCTTTTCTGCACAAAGTGATACATAAGGAAGTACAAGTAAAGCTATTTTTCCAGATGACAAGACCTGCCGCAGCATCAGAATTTCTGCAACAAAACTTTTACCTGCACTGTGGATGTGCAGAGGGAGCAAGATTATGGAACATAAAGATGCCATACAACAAAAGGAAATTATATACCATTTTTTACAGAATAACTAGCAATTTTTGAATTAGACAAGAACAACTATGTTGTAAAAGATTATACTAACTCATCAAAATAAAAAAAATAAAAAAAAGTAAAAACACTGCAAGTGCCACTTGCTCAGATATTGACATTACATGAGCCTCGTTGTACAAAGGAACGTATGAATCATAACATATACAACATGATGCTAAAAGAAACTGATCATATCACAGAGGAACATTCTAAAGCACTCACATGATAAAAAAGCTAAGGTAAATATCAATGGCATAACTACCTCGTTGATGCACAATACACAAGATTCCTTCTCTGCAATACACCATCAACCTGAAGGCACTCAACCTGAAAGATGGAGAATTGATATACATTATGCTTCAAACTAATTGGTACTTTTACTCAAACACAACAAGCCAAACATAGCTATAGGAAAGAGATGCGCATACGGTATACCGATGCCCGGAAATCAATGGAACCATAGTCAAACAGCAAGAAAAGCATTTGTTGGCTTAAGGCCAAACCACCAGACAGAGCATTTTAGCTAAATGGAATACATTTAAGTGCGAATAGATAAATAATAGTCAGCATGGGCACCAGTCCACAAAGTTTGAACGATACCTGCCAAGGATAAAGCTTGGAAATTCCTTTCTTTCTATATATGCTGCATATTTCTGGTGCAAGCCAACCATCTAGACCCAGACAATCTTGCAGTGGCAGAAAACTTGAAGGAGTACTCGCTTCGCTAGATTCACCTTTACCATTCAACTTAACGACATCATCACCTGGTGAAGAAAATGTCGGGCCACCATTATCCTTGCTAGACAAATCCACTTTCGTTTTGGTCACTGCAGTGACAGAATCAACATCTTGCCCTTGATTTGCCTGAGATTTGCTGCAACGGACCATAGTAATACCATGTCTTAGACCTCTAGCATCTATAAGACTGGATTCAGATTGCTCGCCACCTCCATGAGCCGTGCTTTTCAAATTGTAAGAATCTATATGATGTGGCATACTTTCATTCAAAATCTTGTCCTCACGAGAGAAATCAAAATGCTTAACAGGCAGTGGGGATACTTCTTTATGCAAGTCCTTCCTATGCTTTACCATTGGCTCTGAATCAGCACCATTACCCATACGCTCACCTTCATCCATCATTTCCTTTGACTTTTCGTCACAGTGTGCATTTCTCAAATTGCAAGAGTTTATACCATGATATTGGCTATCTGAAGCTGTAGTTGCTTCTGCTGCCTGGGCACATAGACCATCAGCAAGTTGAATTGCATCGTTCCAAAAAGCTTCACCAGGTGAAGAAAATGAGCTACCACGTATTGAATTGGGGGTCTGACGAACACATGATTTAATCAATGAGCCTGGTGTATAACAATCAACTACATCTAGAGACAGTTTGGGTGTATTACTGCATGTTTTCAAGGTTTGTTGAAGCTCGAGCAATTCATTAGGAATGGTAACCTGGCCATCACATTAAGAAAACAATAGTTCAAATTTAAGTATAAGATATAAGGAAGTGTCTCATTAAGTTTAATCATAAGTGCCAAATTTTCAGAAGAGCCTTTAGCATATACCCTATTTTTATCAACACAAGCAGATTGCATTGCTTCATAGCTCTTCTCAGTAGAACGAATTGTTTCACGCTCTTCATAGGATTTATCACTACCGCAATGCCTCTTTCTAAATGTCTTACTCTCCTCGTCAAGCAAAGATGGGCTAGGGTGTCTCTTATGACCATTCACTTTCAGCTCTGACATAGAACTTTTGTTTGATTGAACATCACTGCATAAAAAACAACAGAAATTTAAAAAAAAAAAAATTAGAGATAGAGTGCAGAAATAATCTTGTAGAAGAGGTTAGGGGAATACCAACTAATAATTCATGACCAGATAAACCACCAGAAGACAAAAAAAAAAACAGTTACATAACAGCTATAGCGAAGATCAGAATAAAGATGTAGAAAAGTTCCCAACTTTTTTTTAATACATTACAATACCTGCAATACAAAGACAAAAAGTCGGCTGCAAACTTCTTCAGCTCTACATTCTCCACACCTCCTGCAAAATCTGAGTAATCCTTGGAAGAACCTCCAGCTGCAACATCACCCTCCTCGGTTAATCCCTTAGCTATTTCCTTCTGATTTGCTCCAGAAGCCTCACTTGCATAAGTGTGCAGTTCAGAAGAGAAACGGTGCTGCATACATTCATTTTTCGAAGAATTATCCATCTCGGATGCCAAATTCCTTCTAACTTGATCTTGCCGAGCCGCTGAATCACCAAATTTGCACAAAGGTTTCGCCACATTATAACTCTCCGGCGATGTCCGCAAATAACTGTCCAATGTGGCCTTAGCACTAGGTGACCCTTCTACGGTTTTTACATCCTTTTCATTTCTCCCCGACTTCATAGCAGGTGATACAGGCTTCCGTTTCTTCGAAGCAAAAAACTGTAATTGCACACAAAGTGAAAGAAAACCTAATGAATACAAACCGGTGCGTTTAAACAACTACAGAATTGATCTTTAGGGCTATTCGTGTTGAAGAACCGAGTGTGTTCTCAATTCGAACAAAACTAATCTGGAATTCTTCAAATAATTGGAAGAAGAAAGAGAGACATAATCGAATTTTTTGAATGTGATGTGAGTGTGTGAGTATCTAGGGTTTAATGATGCGAATTGGATTGGGAGCCCAAACCTGATTGATGCGCGACGGAGGAGGCGAACCAGACGCCATGGTGGAAAGGGCGGAGTGCCACTGCGATCGAAGAAAGCTAGAAGTCTCTGGCGTCGAGCTCGGTTGGTCCCCTGAGGTTGACGACGGAGAAGGCGCCCGGAGAAGAGGGTGGAACTATTCCGAATAATCAAGATTTGTGATTTTGAGCGGACTCACCCGGGAATTTCAAGTTGTGGGACCCCTTTTGCAGTTGTGCCCGTTATTATTTCAGAATTTAATTCAAGCCGAAAATTCAAATGATACAATTTTTTTTTGGGTCGTGACCACTTACCCAATTTTAACCAAAAAATTGCCCACTTGCTCCACTAAGAGTTTTTTGACCCCATTTACCCAATCTAACTTCTACTGACATAATTACCCTCCTTTTAATCTCTCTCTCTCTCTCTCCCCCCCTCACCGATCTCTCTCTCTCTCTCTCACTGAATTCCGTCACGCTCGACGAATCCGGCGACCCAGACCGCAACGACTTCTCTCTCTCTCTCTCTCACTGATGCTCAACCCAGGCCTCCGGCGACCTAGGCTTCTGACGAATCAGATCGTCGAACTTCCAGTGCCACTGGAGCATCTCCACTGGTTGTACATGTCCAGGTCCATCGGGTTGTCAGAGACCCGAACCTTCGGGACAAACTGCTCCTCCTCGCCGGGCACGTCGGGTGCTATCGTCGTTCTCCTCCTCGCCGTGGACGACGTCGATCCGCGTCAGAGCTTTCTCCAATGACCAGTCGAAAGAGGTCGTCAAGCTTCTGGAGAAGCAGTCGACGTGCACCGCCGATGAGCTCCACCATCAACCTCGTCCCAAATCCAATCAATTCTGGAGCTTCAAGGTCCGGCCATTTGCACCTGCAATTTCACAGTTCTGGCCGGCCGATCAGACAGCAAATAGTGCGCCGGTGCCTCCGTCCCTTGTCCTTCAGATCCGGTGCCCAGAGCAATTTCTGGGTGCCAGAAGCATTTTTTTTTTTTTGTACATTGTGAACCCCGAGAATGAGGAAGGAATTGCAACGTAACTGTGGGGTTTGTTTGATGGTCTACTGGGGGCAGTAGACACATTATTGGCCCCCAGTAGACTTCGATATGAGGGACAGGGATCACTATAGTGTGGTGTTTTGATAAATTATATGTTGTTTTCTGTGTATTAAAGTCAAATTATCTGTGAATCCTACAAAAAGGTGCATTTTTGGTGGTCTATTGGGAGGCAGTAGAAACATTAGACTTTGTATTGGGGGGCAATAATATGATTACTGGGGGGCAGTAATATGATTATAAATTGATCAATTGTTCCTGTAGTGTATTCATTTTGGTTTTGGGAGTTCATACAATTCACTGGATGTCAATAATATGATTTTTGGGAGGCAATAATATGATTACTGGGGGGCAGTAATATGATTACTGGGGGGCAATAATAGCCGGATTCTGGAATCCGGTCACCGGTCGTCGGAATCCGGTCACCGTTCGCCAGAGTCCGGTCACCGGTCGTCGGAATCCGGTCACCGTTCGCCGGAGTCCGGTCACCGGTCGCCGGAGTCTGGTCACCGGAGACCGCGCCGGCCACTGGTCACCGGAGCACAGCAAGGTGGAGGGTGACTTCTCTCTCTAAGTGAGAAAGAAGGAGAGGGCAAAAAAGTCTCAAAAAAAAAAAGAAAAAAGAATTAATTGGGTAAAGGGGAAATAATTCCTTAGAGTGTTTTGGGTAAATGGGGTTAAAAAACAGTTGGTGGAGCAAGTGGGCAATTTTTAGCCTAAAATTGGGTAAACGAGCATTTTCCCATTTTTTTTTTATCAAATTTCTTTATTAAAAAAAATAATAAGTCAATAACTAAACTCTAAATGACACAACACAAAATATCATTAATCGAACAGAAAAAAAAAAAAAAAAAAAAAACAGAAAATTCTACCAAGTTTTGTGTGAATCTTGAAAAATTATGGGGTGACTCAAACACCAATTTAAATAGGATTTTTATCCATTTATCCTAATTTTAGAGATTTTTTCTCACTTACTTCATTAAATTTTTTTAATTTTCCCTTATTCATAAAGACTGTAATAAAGTCTTCTCTAATACTCAATTAAGTTTTTTTTTTGTTTTTTTTTTTAAGGTCTTCCCTCTATTGAGGAATAGAGAGGCAATAAACCTCTATTAACGCCCAATAAAGGTCTATTGGGGGGCAATAGAGACTTATAAAACCTCGTCAGAAGTCCCTAAAGAGGTTGTCGAATATCTCATATGGGATCGGAGAGATTTATTGCCTCCCAATAAACCTTTCGGTCGCCGAAATAGGAACTAATCTCCATAAAATTACACAAATAAAAACTTTGATTAAGGAAATAAAAAAAGATTATATCAATTCAAAACATTTATTGCCCCTCAATAGCAGTCTATTTCCTCCAATAGAACATTTTTTTTTCTTTCCTTATGGGCCTTTTGCCCCTATTTTATAAAAAAAAAATAGAGAGAGGTTGAAGATATGCTCGATCTCAAATGAAAAAAAAAAACCCAAAAATCCAATAAAAAAATATATAAAAAATAGAGGAGACTTGGCCGGATTTGGACTGACTTCTACTCCTCCTCCTCCGGCAAGGTCGAAGCCTCCCACTCGCACATCGAACACTTCACTAGGTACGCCCATTGACGCTAAGGACAACTTCACCAACTACGCTGCCGGCACCTTCGCCAGATCCAGCTATTTCAGCAGCTACCACGACCGGGTCAATGTCCCCAATCTCTGATCACTTCCTTTGACTCGAGCTCCAACAATTACAAGCTCTCCTTCACCGACTACAGCCCACCTAAACTCACCAAACCAGCCCTCGCTTTCGCCTCCACCAGAATTTCATAGCTGTGGTTGCCGGGATGCACGCGATCTGGATTGAACCCGACCCGGCGGTGAGACTCTAGTTCTGTCTGAGCGGTTCGATTTCAAAGGGATGTTGAAGGCGGTGGAGAGGTTCAAGGTGACGGCGAGGTTCCGGCAGAGGGCAGAGCCCGTCTCGGAGATGTCCGGTACGGCAGCATTCGATTGGTGATGAGAGAGAGAGAGAGAGAGATCGGGATGAGATAGAGAGATAAGTGGTAGTGGCTGTGGTTTCTTAATTAGGTTAAGAGCAAAATTTTCATTTCACTTTAAATTGGGTTGGTGAGAATAAAAATCTGTTGGTGAGGTAAATGAGATAATTTTGGCCAATTTTGGTGCTTTGGGTCAATGACCCATTTAAAAATCAGCGAAGCGCGTGAACATAAATTACGTTAAAATTCTTTTTTTGGTACAATTTTTTTCTTCTGTAAATGACAAGTGCGGCCGCCTTCAGCCATCGATTAATGAAACTGCATAATAAATAGTGAAATAGAGTCTGAACCTCAAAGTGTGCATTGAGAAAACGTCCCGGAGTAAAAACAGGAGTCTGTACAAAATTTATGTATTCCATTATGTACTAACCAACGAATAGTGCTCTACTAGCTGATAGAAGCATAAAATGCAACGAATTTATAGTTCAAACCTTTATACTTTTGCTTGGTTTATTCCTTAAAAAGATCAATTGAACTTTGTTATTTTCTTAGGTACTTTGAGAAGCAGTAAAGGAGAAAAGAGAGCTTCAATGGGGAAATCAAGGCACTTCACATGAAGTAGTGATGCAAAGGATGGAGTCTGATCATTCATTGGTCATAAAACTCAAGAGAAGATGGAGAAAGTTTCCGTGCAAAACAATTGCCGAGAAGACTGTTTCCATCAGCTTTTCAGGAAGTTTTTCAAGGACTTTTCTACTGAACTTAAAGGATGAAAATCATAAAGTTCTCTGCCCAGATTTGAAGAATGTATGTTTTAGAGCAGTTCAAAATCAAGAATCATCCAGAAAGGTGGTGGAATGCATAAGTTACGATGCTGCAAAGATGAGCAGGGGATAAGGAAAATCTGGAATTTCTGACAAGTCTTTCTGCGAAGCATTTTCAAGACCTTTGTTGGGCCACATTTCAAGAAGCTTTCTAGAAGGTTTTTGCACGGTTTTGAATAGTGACATCAGAAGTATTATGTGGCAGAATATCACCTTCGAATCTGCTGGGAACCCTTGTCAAACATGGAGAGGAAAATCAATCATAGTTGAGAAAGGAAAGTGAATTAAAGGCTATATTTTCTGAAGATATTCTTGGCAGATTTTGGGACGAATTTTATTGGATTTTTGCTGCGTTATACTTATCAAGAGAAGGTTAGAAAGACTTAAGGAAGGTTCAGAAGATTGTGTGGCAGCTAAGCAAGTGGAATTGGAGAAGAATTAGGAGAACTCAACCCGGGTTTGAGGAGGAAAACTAGGGGCTTGTAAACCATAAAAATAGGAGGCTTCTTTGCATCAAGGCAGACGATATCATATAGATTTCACTCCTCAAAACACCCCTAGCTCTCTGGTTTTCGAAGCTCCATACAAGCATAAGGAAAAGAAGCTGCCAAAGTCGCCATCTGCCACCATCGCGAGCATCCATCGTCAAGCAACATCCACCGTGTTCTTTACTCCTTTTTCTGCGACTTTGTCATTTTATTTTCAATATGTTACTGTGTGTTTACCTTAGAACAATGAGTAGCTAAATACTTTTGTGTTAGGGGCTAGTTTGAAGCCCTAAACTATGGTTCAAGTTTCATAATAAATTTCTATGTTTTAGTTACTTTGTCAATGAGATTGTTCTTTGGTTTTGGATTAGATGAGTCTTTTATATGTATGTTTTATGTGGTTGCAAACATGCATATAGGATATGCATGTAATTGGTGCTAGGTTAAATAGCAATTCACCTAATAGTTTTGTGATTTTAACCGAAGTAGTAAAGCCTCTCGCCTAGGTGTGTACCAAAGATGAGGAATGCAACTAGACACGCTTGTTGTACTAGTTTGTACACTTAGATTGACATACTTCCATATGTGCTTAATGCTTTAGAACTTGCTAAATGTAGGAGCCGCTTGTGATCTCTATGTTGCATGTTTTCAAAAGGTTCTAATAACGGCGCTTGTTCTTGTTAGAACATTATAGGGAAGTAATATAAGGTACTTAGCTTGCTTCTAGCTTTGTAACTTGGTCAATCTCTTTCTCATGACTTAGTAATAAACATAGGAAGAAAAATTGGAACTTGGATTGTGTTTAGTGGTGGATAATAAACTCCTAACTGCTCATCATCATATTCATAAACTTTACTTTTGATTCATCTTTTGTTCTTACTTTATTTTCGGTAGAATTAATCAACAATTTTCCCCCAATTGTGTTTTTCAATTTGTTTTATTACAGTTTCTAGTTTTCTTTGTTTTGTAGGTTACATAAATTGAAGGTGAACCCTTGATCCTTGGCGTAGAACGATCCCTTACTTTCACTACTACAACTTGACAACAAAAAGGGTTTTAAATTGCGTGCTATTTTTAGCAGAGCACTAGCTACTTTATTTGCTTTGACATAACGGAAAGATAACTCATAAACAGAGTATCAGTACAAATAATGCAGCTTTCCTATTATGTTGCCAACTGAATTTAAGACCGGTGACACTAAGTTTCATCTTTCCACTAAGAGGTTGCGTCCATTTGACAACAACTCCCAACCTCTTTAGGCCAAATAAGGCACGCTCACAGTGTAAGCTGAGAAAAACACCGTTGAACCTTACCAAAACTTTGTAGGGATTTATTGTATAGAGAAAACAACTAAACAATATACAAGCCATAAAAAATAAACAAAGCAAGCCAAAAGCTCACCAACAAGAACCCAATAGCATAGATATGGCCCATCCCTTAGCTTCCCCATGAGAGAGGCCGCCAACAGTAGTTCATAACTAATGTTGCAGGATTTGTCCCGCAGCCCCCGTTGAACCACACCGCCTCGTTGCACCTTAAACCTCGACTGATATTGCAGACCTGATCGCCTTGGAACCCAAATCCCAGTTAGGTCGAGGTCGCACAATGACTTGACCTCCACGCCCTCCATTAGTCCCCTATAACCTCATCAACACGAGAAAGAGCAGCGTTGGCCCAACTTAATAATTGCAGACGTCTCCGCTAAAACCCACCCCCCCTAACATCGTGCCGCTCTTGCGTGCATCTCCTGCCGCTCTTGCGTGCATCTCCTGCCTAGAGAAAGTAGATTGGACATGAAAACTCTCCCTGAGTAGAGCAGCCACACACCATCTCCTGATCCGACCTCAACTCTGCCTCTGACCGTCATTAAGTCATTGGTAGACTCACATCACAGGTTTACCCGTCTGACGACAACGTCCATTTAACGCGTTACCGATTAGGGCATACTAACATAGAAGCTGCCAACTCTTAGTTTTCTCTAGGGTTTTTTTGTAAAGTTTTGTTATGCGAATACCACAAACTTTTGGGATAATAAAAAGGGAAAATGTCTATTTACCCAAAATTGAGCTACATTAATTCCACTTACCCAAGCATCTTATAAGATTTCTCACTTACCTAACAAATTACATATTTTTTGCCCTAATACCTAATTAAGTATTTTTTTATTATTTTTTTATATATTATTGAGACAATTTTTCCCTCCCTCCCATTGTCACTTAGAGAGAAGTCAACGGAGACTTGACCGGACTCCGGTCAATGCTCGCCGGACTCCGGTCACTGCCACCTGATTCCGGTCGCCGGAGTCCGGTCACCGGTCACTGAAGTCCGGTCAATGTAGGGCTGGGTTCGGTACGGTACCGGGCCTTCAAGTCTAAAACCACCTACCGTACCAAAGCTTATTGGTACACAAAATGAAGTACCATTACCGGTACCAAGACTTCGGTTACCAACTTCTCGGTATCGGTTGGTTGGGCCTCTAACCGAGTTTAAGATTGGACCACGATCTGGCCAGAGCCCAAGAATTGAGCCTGCTAGGCAAGGCAAGCCCAGATCTTGCAGAGTCAACCCCAACCACCCGACACCACCACCACCACTGCCATCCCTCCACCACCACCCAGATCGCGCCGACTCCACTGCCATCCCTCCACCACCGCCTAGATCGCGCCGACTCCCCCAAACTGAAGGTCGAGATCCGTTTCAATCTCCTCCGACCCCAAACCAGCAACCAAGTTCCAAATCCCAACCCCTCTAGGTCTGCAAGTTCTGAAACCCCACCCCTCAGCGCCCCTGAACTCTCCTTCCTCCTCCCATCTACCATTGTCGCCTACGGCCACAGCCCGTCCGACGACAGCGGGAGTGACAGCAACAAAGTTTGAGGGTTGATGAGCTTGGATTCAAGAGAGAGACTGAGGTGAAAGAAGAAAGAGAAGAAATGACCTTGAAAGAAGAAAAAGATAAGAATCAGAAGGGATGGGAAAGAAGAAGAAGAAGAAGAGACAGAAGATCGAGATGGGAAAAGAAAGAAAAAGAAGAAAGAAGAAAGAGAAGAGAGAAGAATAAAAAACTAAAAAGAAGAAGATAAGAAGAGAGACAAAAGGGACGGGGAAAAGAAAGAAAAAGAAGAAAGAAGAAAGAAGAAAGAAGAAAGAGAAGAGAGAAGACTCAGAAGAGAGAAGAAGAGTCCAAAAGAAGAAGACCAAAGAATAAAAAATTAAAAAAATTTGAGTGAAAATTGAAACCATTACCTACCGTGTATGTGGAGTCGGTACGGTTGTACCGTACCAAGACTTCGGTTACCAAGTTTTCGGCTACCAATTCACTTGGCTCGGCTCGGATGCGGTTGGTACGGTTTGGTTCGGGAGAATTTGCCAGCCCTAGGTCAATGCCCGCTAGAGTTCGGTAACCGGTCGCCGGAAGTCCTCAAAAATCTCGTCGGAAATCTCATAGGTCACGGAGAATATTATTGCTCCCCAATAATATTATTATTGCCTCCCAATAGAAACATTATTGCCCACTAATAAAAACATTATTGCCCCCCAGTAATATTATTATGGACTAAATACTGTTTAATCCCTGAACATTATTGACCTTCTAATTTCGCACGTTTAGTCTTTGTACTCTCAAATTTTGAACCAATATGTCTATTTCATTACTCTCAGTCCAAAAATTCCGTTAAATTGCTGACGTGGCAGTCATTCCGCGACAAAATATCTATTATACCCTCATTTCCTTTTTTTTTTTCCTTAATTTATTAATTTTTCTCTTTTTTCTTTAATTTTTAATTTTTCTCTTTTTTCTTTAATTTTTAATTTTTCTCTTTTTAATTTTCTTTTCTCTCTTTTTTATCTTCTGCTTACCCATTTCCCTTCCTTCATTCTCTCTCTTCTCCTCCACCTCCATCTTCATCATGAGCTCCATTGTTCAGAGCCTCCAGAAAAGAATGCCCGCAAACCAGGGCGCCCTACCCGTCTCCCAGGGCTCCGGCCTCGACCAGGCTTTGGCTCTCCGGCAAAGGCTCTCGTCCCTCTCCCTCAAGTTCCAGCCCATCTCCTCCCCGACCACCACCTGGGCCCTGCAGCGGTCCAAGTCGGTCTCCGCCATGGGCGAGTACGCCACCATTAAGAGATGGTGGGACTGGGGCTGAACTTGGGTCCTCTCCAGAAAGCCCATCTTCGCTCAGGATCTGGAGATGAACGAGGAGGAGACAAGATTCTCGGCTCCGACAACAGAGGCAGCTGGCGACAAGTCTTCTTCAAGGTCCAGGCCGAGCTTCAGAAGATCATGAGCTCCGACAACCTCACCACTCCTCCTCAAACTTATAGGCCGTTGGTGAAAAGGATTCGGGAGCCCAAAACACCACAGCCTCCGTAATTCCAATTTGGAATTGGAATCATACAAATGGGTCCTTTGAATCTTCACCCGAAAATCCATTTCTTGATCTAAATCGTTGTTTGATTCTTTTGTGGTTGATTTGGGGATTTAGGGTTTCAATTCGGGTTCTTTTGGATTCGGTCTCGATTTGAGTTTGGGGAAATGGTGTTTATGTTTTGGGTATATGGCTTGCCTTTGATTTTGGGTATATGGCTTGCCTTTGATTCTCTGTTTTCTGAAACTCAGTGATTTGGGTATATGGCTTGCCTCTGTTTTCTTTGTTTATGGGAGGTGCTGAAGCAGGTGGCGAATGGGGAGGGCGGTGTTGGAAAAGCCGCAGAGGAGGTCGTAGAGGGTGGAGGAGAGGACGGCGTAGGGGCTGGAGCTGGAAGAAGGAAGAAGGAAGAAGGAAGAAGAAGAGATAAACATATTGACAAAAAAAAAAAAAACGCCCCAAATCGGATCATCTTCTCTCTCGGCCTCAATTTTCGGTCCAAATCGAGCTCCAAACAGCTAACATATATGTTGTATATGAATCAATCCCTTCGATCTGGGTGTAGAGGACAACAAGAAGAGAGAGGAGGAAGAAAAGGGCACGACATTGAGGAGTCTCGGAGGGAGGAGGAAGTGAGGAAGATTGAGTAGGTGTAGGAGTAGGAGGATAGAGAGGAGGAAGAAAAAATAAACAGAGAAAAAAAAAATTAAAAAAACAAATGGATGTGAGGGTAGAATAGACATTTTAGTGGGGAAATAATTGTCACGTCAATTATTTAACGGAGGTTTTGGACGGAGAGTGACGGAAAAGATCTATTCGTCCAAAATTAATAAGTACAAGGACTAAACGTGTGAAATTAGAAGGCCAAGGACTGAAGTGTTTTTTGGTCAAAACCTCAAGGACTAAACAATATTTAGTCCTATTATTATTGCCCTCCAATAGAAACATTATTGCCCTCTAATAAAAACATTATTGCCCCCCAATAATAACATTATTGCCTTCTAATAAAAACATTATTGCCCCCCAATAATGTTATTATTGCCGCAATAAAAATATTATTGGGGGCAATAATGTTTTGCAATAAAAATATTATTAAATAACAAGTAATTTTCGCTGACCTGCAAGTCTGCAACCTACTCCTAATATGAAAAACTCTAGGGAGAGACTCTCGACAACAATCACATATATAAATATGGACAAGGTCCAGCTCACAAAAAGAATGTAATCAGGAACATAGCTGGGTGGTATGTCTAGCATGATTGTTAATATGGAAAGGTAACTGTATAACTAGATAGAGATATAACAGTTCATGAAGCAGCTCCGCAATCCAACTCTATTCTCACTCATTAATCAGTAATCACAAAACTACGCAAAAACGATCAACAAAACCGAAGTAGAAAAATCCAACTCTATCACTTCATCACCTTGATTAATCAGTAATCATAAAACTACATGAAAATGATAAACCAAACCGAATAGCGGTTTTCGTACCAATCTCAGCACCAAGGCCTTGTATCCCTGAGATCAGAACATTCGAAGCGAAGAGTCTCCTCATCGTCTCTCGGCCATAGACGGCAAGCTGCAGGCTGTGCAGATCCTCATCGACCCAACACCTGAATCTCTGTCGGAGTTTATTGCCCCGTCTGTTGGCGTCAGAGTCGTTGTCGGAGTCGAAGTATGTGTTGCACGTTGAAGTCGAAATCAGAATCGGAATTTGGGCTGCACGTCGGAGTCGAAGTCAAAGTTTGTGCTGCACGTCGGCGGATTGAGCCTCGATGCCGGACCGATTTGTGCCTTGACGACTGCGTCGGAGTCGAAATCGTGCTGCACGACGATGGATTGAGAGCCTCAATGTCGGACCGATTTGACTGTCGATGACGGCGCGATTCCGGTGGCTTCAGATTGGGCCTCGACTACGGTGCTGAGGGAAGAGAGAGAGAGAGAGACTCTGGGAGGAGAGAGAGAGTCTGAGAGGAGAGAGATCGATGAGTTTCAGTTGAATTGAGAGGGCAAAATTGTCATTAAATGTTAAATTGGGTGAATAAGAGTAAAAAACTCTTAGGGCACGTTTACTTACTTAGAATGAGAGGGAATGATTATGGGGTAAAAACATTCCTGCGTTTACTAACAAATAAAGGAATCAGAATGATTCCGGATAAAAGAATTTCTGCGTTTACTAACATATGAATGAATCAGAATGGATGTAGGTCCCATCTCCTTATCAGGAATCGATTATTGAATACTCAGGAATTTGATTTCTAAGGGGGGGAGATGAGTTTATGAATCAATTATCCGGAATCAATACCGATTCCTTTCTTCTCCCATTTCACTTATCTCCGATTCATGATTATTTTTCATTCCAAATAAGTAAACGTGCCATTAGTGGAGTAAGTGGGAGTATATTGACCCAAATTTGGGCGTCAATATCCCTAATAAAAAATAAAAAAAATTAATTTATGTCTAATTTCATTCAACCAAAAATAAAAAATAAAAACACGAGTATATAAATATTGAACCGAATGGTCAGAACACACACAGAAGCAGATGATTTTGGGGAGGCGAGAGTTGCCGTCACTGCTTTCCGATCAAAAACAGCAACTGTGAGTTTTCCGTCATATCTTGATTATCTTCTATCTGTAGCGGTTCCATTGCTATCTTATACTCATCTACTGGACCCGCATTACTTTCGATTGCTATTTTAGGGTTTCTGAAGGCTCTGCGAGCTTAACCGTTTCGAAGATAGGGATTGTATCTATGTTTTCGTTTATTTTGGGCATTTTTTAGCTTCAGGCTTTCATGCATGCATGGATTGTTCTGTATATATTGACTACTTATTAGTTATTACCAGTGATTGAGTACCGACCTCTGTTAGAGCACTGCGGTGTTAGTTTTGAAGCAAATTAGGGATTTGGATTTCTCGTTGTTTCAGTTCAGATACTTGTAATACTGAAAGAGAATTTCAGTTTCGTTTCGAAAATTGGCTATCTAATATAAGTTTCTCGATGTCTTCAGTTTCTTTTGGGAAGAGAATTTCTCGGTTATTGAAGAATTGTTATATTTTTTGCTTACGATGATAAAGGTTGCCTTTCAGGTTGAGTGTTAGTCAGGTTGTGGAGAGGCCTGCTCGTAGAATGGTAAAGGTGGAAGAGACTGAAGGTCCTGAATTTAAATGGGGAATGAAGAAAGCAATTGGTGGAAAAAACAAAGCCACACAGTTCTATAAATCTTTTACTTTCGACGGGGAGCAGTATGACCTTTATGACTGTGTTTATCTTTACAAGGAAGGCGAGCCAGAGCCTGAGATTGGTAAGATAATAAAAATGTGGGAAACTCCACAAAGGATAAGGAGAGTGAAAATCCTATGGTTTTTCCGTCCTTGTGAGATTATCAATTTTCTCGGTGATGAAGAGATACTCGAGAACGAGTTGTTTTTGGCATCTGGTGTTGGTACAGGCCTTTATAATCTGAATCCAGTGGTAAATAAATTTGATTGTGTTTGTATCTAGTTTTGTTTCTTATATTGTTAGAAATGTAAGTGTTGCTTGATCTAGTTGCACTGGTATTAGATACAGTGTTGGTTTTTAGTATAAGTTAATTTGAAGTGAAGTGTCTTTTTAACTTTATTAATAACGTCGATATTTTGTATGTTCAATATCTTTTCCATAAACCATATGTGCTTCTGTTATTAGTCTTCGTGCTGCCATCAACTTTCAATATTATTGCCACTAAATTTTGCATCATAAATCTACGCATCTGTGCACGGTTTAAAAGTTCTAGAATAAGTCGTGACATGTTTTTTTTAATATTTGAGAACTTTAAATCACTGTTATCTTTTTAGTGGCGGTTCTTATCTCTTTATGTAAAGACTTATTATAAGTGGTGATCCACACAAGTTTGCTTTCCATTGATACAGCCATCCACTTGTGATAAAAATTAAATGTATCAGGGGTTTCCCTGTGTTTCTCCAAAACACATAACTAAATATTATTTGTGCTTATTGTTTTCCTGCAGTAGTTGGTAGATATAATGTCTCCAGAGTTATTTTGTATTCTAATACAATAAATCATACTTGCTGAACATTAACATTCAAATCAGGAAGCCATTGCTGGAAAATGCAATGTTCTGTGCATTTCAAAGGACAAGGAAGATCCTCAACCTTCAGATGAGGAGCTTCAAAAGGCCGATTTTGTATTTTACAGAACCTTTGATGTTTCGCTGCAGAAAATCATGGATAAGATAGAGGGGAAAATTGCTGATGTTGATGGTACGTAAACTTGTCAACCTTGAGTTTTTTGTAGTTTGAGCTATAATTTGTTGTTCAATATAAAATTCTTATATCTGTTATGTTTACAAAATTGTTGCAGTTAAATTCCTTTTTAACAGAATGAATATTCAGAAGCCTGCTGGCGATCTGAATGTTGATTTAGGAAAAAACAAAGTTTGTGGTAATGACACAACAAGTAATGAAACAATGGTTCCATCAAAGCAAAACTCGTTTAAAGAACACATAAATTTAGAGACAACGGGAAATTCTTTTGATAAGCATAAACTTTGTGTGGAAAAGCGGATATCTGCCGTAGGTTTAGAATCAAGTGAGATGGATAAAACTGATGAAAGACAACAAGATATGTCAAGTCCTAAGACTGTCTTAAGTTCTAAAGGTAAAAGTAGGGAGGAAGAGGTTAATCTTGACAACGTTCTTCCAAGAAAGCTTGAGGTGGAAGAAACAATCTCTACTAAGGAGGTTGGTGATTTGGACAATAGACCAACTAAGAAGGTGAAGCTTGATACTAGTAAAGCATCTAGTGACGATAGAAATAGTCACGAGCAAAGACATGTTGAGGCGGAAGAAAATAGCAATAATAGAAAGAGTAATGCTATATTGGAGCACACACAACTTGAGAAGGCAAACATGAATGCAAGCCGAAGTAGCGAGCATAAACACAAGATCAATGCTAATGGGAGTTATATGAAGGATTTATCACCAATTGCTTCTCCAGTCGATGAAAGATGTAAACGCAAAGGTGTAGAGGATACTATTGGGACAAATAAAAGCCATACCAAGAAGATGAAGCCCGATGGTAACGCAACGATTCCTTCCAATGACAAGTTGCCCAAATCATTGCATGGAGACGGTAAAAGTAAGGCCCAAAAGGCTTTATCACCAAGTAGCTCCACCATCGATGATAAGTGTAAACATAAAGATGGAGGGGAGTCTTTAGTGGTGGACAAAGACTCCAAGAAGAAGATGAAGGTTGGCGATAAGGCGACAAGTCTTTCCACTAGCAAGCCACCTAGACCAACCCCAAGGCCGCCTAAAAATAAGGCCCAAAAGTTTGATGGTCAAGTGTTGGAAGTCACCCGACATTCGGATGCGGTAAGCAATAACATTCCTCCTTTTAATTTTAGTTTAATGGTCCTCTTATTAAGAGAATTTCCCATGCTTGGGTGTGACAAATTATATCTTTGGGAAACCCAAACCTTAAATATGTCATAATTTTGATGTGGACTCTAATGGTTCATGTCATATATGGCATATCATTTCCTTGAACTTACCATTGCCTTAATTGTTTTACTTCGTGTAGAGTAATGTTGATGGGAATGATAATAAGACTTCATCACCAATTGCTTTTGGATTTGATGATTCGCTTGGGAAACACAAAGCCCCTTTCGAGAAGATGAAGTCCGATGTTAAGGCCCCAAGACTTTCCAATAGGGAGTTGCGTGAACAATCTTCCACACAGTCGCAAAATAAGTCCCAAAAGTTAGATGGTCAAGTTGTGGAAGTTACTCAACGTCCGGGTGCGGTAAGTGATAACATTCGTATGCCTTTAATTATTCCAATGCTTCTTATTGACAATGTTTCTAATGGTTGGTGCGACCTTTCACACATGAACAATATTATTAGCTCATGGTGGTTGTTGGCAAACCAACATTTTCGGTCTTACCAATGCAATAAAAATGTTTTAGTGTACCAAGTATCAATGTCAATCTATTGTTAAATGCTCGGCATTGCCATATTTTGGAACACCAAATAGCTTGAAGAAAGGCGCTACTTATATTTTTGCATTGGCACACCGAATAGCACACCATTGGAGATGCTATAATTAGGTTTAGCGTTTTTGGCCCTCGATTCTAGTACTTGATGAGTTCACTAGAAGTCAACTCGTTTGAGTTGGTACGCATATATTGCAAACTTCAGAGTTAATACTCACTAGTACTTGGTCATGGTCGAGGATTTCATGCATTGCAAAACCCATCTTTATGCCTTGCGATTATGGGTATCCTCTTGGCCAAGTCCTATTCTACATATCTTCATTCTTGTAGCTTGTCTCAGACATGTTTTGAGTTTATCTTCAACTTCCTAATGTCTTCTTTAGAAACAAGCGATTAAACTCAATTGTCATCCTCTTGATGTTTGCATCAACTCATTGCTTTGTCATAAGCACATCAACTCATATTGCTCTCTCATAATTGAATCTCTTTCACCAAGGTGACTAGAGAAAATACCGATTATGGGCTTGTTTGGGTTTGCTTATGCAGGAGTGCTTTTGTTACAAAGCATGAACCAAAAGCGCTTTTGTTACCGATTATGGGCTCGTTTTTTTTTTTCTTCTTTGCTTGGGTTAAAGAACATGAACCAAAAGTATCAAAAGCGCTTTTGCTAATTTGAGAAGCCAATCCCAAATGAGCATATATAATAAGCTTTGCATGTCCTTTTCACCAGACTTTTTCACACTATAGTGTACATGTAGCGGGTTGTTTGGTGTCCTTTCATATTAGTGTTGAATATTTGGTTGACCTTAAATGTTTCACTTGTAGTTGATTAGACACTAATCTAGCCCAATTTCTTAATCGTACGTTCACCCACACCAAACTAAATTTCATCCTCATGGTTGTTTTTTTTTTTTTGGTGTGTTTCCAAGTGCGATAGTGCATACTATTACTTTTGGAATTGTTTCACTTTCATGCCTGTTTTCTTTTCCATCTTGGTTTTTTCAAATAGGAAATTTTGCAAGTTACACCAGCTTTCCGGATTTAGACATTTAGTAAGCTCTTTCATCAGCCCAATTGCTGATCTGGATTTTTTTTCTTGCAACAAGAAGGAAAACTACTGCGCCATCCCAATTAGATGCTCCCCCAATTCTTCATTGACATCTCCTCTAGTTTCCTTCATATGTTCGAGCCTTTCTGCAAGCTTGTTTGATCAAAATATCCATCACTTCAGCTTGCCACGAGGTGAAGTTCACATTTTCATCAAACTTCACCTCAATTTTAGCACTAGAGTTGCCCTGTAGGGTTATACCAATTTGTTGTGGAAGAACTGGTACTCAATGTGTTACTCAACTATGGTTAATTGTGGTTGATATAGGTTCTGGAACTCTAATTCAAACCCAAACTGTGGAGGTCGTTACAGATTGGCAAGCAGGGGATAAACAATGCAAACTAAATGAATAACAATAGATAAAGAACCAAAAAACACAGAACAAGACACGAGATGTTACGTGGCTAAGATACCTAGTTTACAGTATGGTATTTAACTATTGTGAGAACAACAAAACTTTACGACACTCTACAGAACATTCTTACACGATGTAATACAGCAGCATACCAACATTGATCACTCAAACCTAATGCAATCTCTCCTCTCTGTCTCTGTCTCTCTCTCTGTCTCTCTCTCTTTGTGAATAATATAACTCTGTAATTGTCACAATAAAAAATGTATCATGTATCTCTTTCATTTTTCATTTATTGTTTTGTTAATTTACCTACCATTTGTTTTTATCGTGTGCGGATTTATAATAAGATTCAAACTTATTTCTTTTGTGTTATCAAAGCCTAATTTTTCCAATATTATTTTGGTTCTTACAATTTTTTTTTCCCATTCTGACAGGATAGAAGAAAGTGGTTCAAGAAGTTTGTGAGTGCTTCTTTCTCACTACTATACTTTATTTGAACTGTTATAGTTGCTTGATTGCATGTGGATCCCTAGCATGTTTGTAGTTAACATTTGATTTTAGTGCCTTGAGCATGCATTCCACTCTATTGCCATTTTCAAAAAAGAAAGGAATCATAATTTTTTTAATTTGAACTTCAAGCCGAATCTGGATATTTTTCACCCAAAAACAAGCCTGGATGGCATTAAGTGAATAATTGAGTGGAGGATGGGGTTGATAGTATCATCAGCCATGTTGGACTAATTATTTGACTTATATGTCAGCCCTGGCAAGAGAGAATGCAAGCTGCACATGAGCAAGGAACCCTCATTTTGCTTCAGAATTTGGATCCAGCTTACACGTCAGCAGAAGTGGAGGTAGTGATCACATTTAAGCTTTAGCAGCTTCTAGTTGTGGCCTACTTTGAAGTTCAGTCTTATTTGGAATAATCTTGTCATTTTACAATGCACGAGCGTTCCAGCTCTTGTAGTATGTTATGTTTGTCTTCTTCAAAGTTTCCTTTTATGTGGTGTTCTGTACTTTAAAGTATCATCTCTTTTTATCTTTTTTATGACATGTCAGGATATAGTATGGAATGGATTGGGGGAAAGTTGCACAGCTAAGATGATTCAGCAGACTGCAAATTCCAGCCCTTACTCTGGTATGCATCTGTTCTGTAATGACATCTATAAATTAGCGGATGCTCTCTTTCTCTCAGATATTTTTTTTTGGTTTGTAAACACAAACCGAATTCATGTTTTTTGCGTTGTGAATCTTAATGAGATGTTTGCTCATGTGGTAGGACAAGCTCTTGTTATTTTTAAAACTCGGGAAACAGCGCAGAAGGTTGCTAGAAAATTAGAGGAGGGCTGCCTGTTATTGTCAAATGGAAGGTATGTTGTTAGATGTTTTCCCAGGCATGAAATTTTTCTGTTTTGCTCTTTGACATATATTGCATTAATTCTCCCTGTGTTCTATGTTGCACTCTAGAAACATCTGAGATCCCATAAATTAAGTTTCATGCCTCCCAAGCAATCATCATTTATGATGCTGGCATTCTGGGGGCAACTGTTCTATTGTTGTTTCTTATGGCCTAATCATTCGTTAATGATGGTTATGGATTTTGATCGGCAAAGTCTCTCCCCCCCCCCCCAAAAAAAAAAAAAAAAAAAAAAACACACACACACACAAATTGTGGGTGCAATTGACCCTAATGCCATCTGTGTAATTCTTGCATAATTTGCAGCAATCACTGTTAGGGATTTCTTTCATGTGGGTTTACCTGGTGGTAGTCAAAAACTGTGAATTGGGCCTTATGAACAAGTTATCCTTGGTGTGCTTGTAAGTTCCTTATGAACAAGTTATCCTTGGTGTGCTTGTAAGTTCATCAAGGAGGGGAAATGAGGGAGAATGATCTGAATTTTTTCCCTCTCAAGTCCCTGCTTAGGGATTCCGCGGGTTACTGTTAGAAACTTATTATTGTTTGTTCAAGAATAATTTTTTCTGTTGAGTCTACCCATCTTATGATTTCAAAGCAGTTGGGAGTTTTTCAGTAGGTAATTTGTCTCTTGAATCTTTAATATTAACCCGTTTAATGAAGGTAGCAGGCATCCTTCAATGTCAATGTGATCTTTTGCTTTATCTACAACTAGTCTACTAGGGTGATCACAGTATGATGTATAATATTTTCTGTAAATCTGTAGACCTCTAGTTGGCAGCACTGCAACAACTCCTTGTTCCACAGAAAAGAAGCCACATTTTTTTGGTCATCTAGTCATTGATAAACTTCGGCACCCAATGCTAAACGAAAGGGAAATGGTAAATTCATAACTCTTTCTGTCTCATACACACGCACACAAGTGCACATGAAGTATATAATTTTTGTTCCTGTTTTAATTACTTTTCCCGCTTTACATGTTTATGTTTTCTTTCTGTGCAGAAAGAAGCTGTTTCTACTTCACATTTTTCCCAGCCTAACACTATTGAATATGATATGTCCATGGAATGGTGTGCACAACAAGAGAAATCAGATCTTTTGTGGAAGAACCTGTATAAGGTCTCGAAAATACTCTCCACCTCTCCAAATTTAGTGATGAATTGGAATTTATATTGTTTTAATCAATGTTACATGTTGTTTCCTATGCCAAACTAAATAACTATTTTTTTCCGGTCTCTTTATAGCAACAATGGAAGGAGGTGAGAGAACTCAAAGCTAAACTTAAGGCCAAATGAGCAGTGTTGGGATTGTGAAATTCCTCTTCTTGGTAAGTCTTGTAACTAAGAAAGATCTCCTGCTTCCACATCTAATTAATTAAATCCATGAGTTTTTATGCCACCATTATTCTTTATAACAGAACTGTCTCTCTCTCTCTCTCTCTCTCTACTCTAGACGCACATGCTCACGTGCTCGCACATACACGCACACATACATAGTTTAGTGGGAAAAAATATTAGTCAGTACACATAGTAGATTGTATGCTTATTTTCCCTTTTACGTGTTTGTGTTGAAGACACGTTTAAGTTCAATACAACTTTTTGAAAGCCCAAGGCATGCATGATATGTAGTTTCCTCTGTACACCGCCTTAGATGCATGTGTTTACATTAGGTTGAAAGCTGTATAGGAATCCATTCCATACTCTCCATTAGCATGCATGAAAATTTCTCTGCTCGTCTTTCCATAATTGACGGTCTTGCCACTTATGTGGTAGAAACTAAAATTGACAAGGTACTTTTTTTTTCCTCCCATATTTGGCAGAAAGCTGATGGAAGGAGTCAAGGATGGGGTAACTTGTTGGTTGGGCATTTGCAATTGTATGTGTGCAAGACCCATTTCCTGGTGTTTTGGAATCAATCGGAATTTTCTGAGCTGTGAAGGGAATCACCAGATAGCCTGGTTGATCCGAGCTCCATCAACTGTAAATTCATGTCATGTTAATGAATATCCAGTTTTTGTACAGTATTTCATCATACCATTATGGCAATCTAATGGCAGAATATTTTACCAGAGTTGTTTTTTTTTTTTGGTTGAATTAAAAGAAGACTTTTGGGTTTTTTTTTTTTTGGGGGGGGGGGGGGGGGGTGATTATATATTATAATTTTTAAAAGGTTAGAAACTAATATACTATTTTATAGAACTAATAATTCTGTCTTCCCCTCATAAAATTGCCTCGACCGTTTTGACTAGTGAGCCATCTTGTATAGAATTTGGGCCTGGTGAAATGATGAATTTTCCCATCGGATTTGTATCTTGTCATATCCTTGAAAAAAGATTTCGAATTGTCAATAATAGCTGTTCCGGTTCCTTCGGTGATATGATTGATTTGTTTGCCTCGCTGCTTTTCACCTAAAATTTTTGCTCCTAAAAATTCCAGGTGAAATGTTACCGTAAAATTGGCGCTGCTCCGTTCTCAAGTGAACAAACTATGACAGCTATCTTTCATCGGGTTCTTTCTGTTTAATGAGTAAGTTCACTCATTGGTCAAGAAATTGATCCAGGTTAGTTAAGTTCACGCATTGGTCAAAAAAATAAACATAAAAAATAGTGAATAGTAAGTGACTCAGTAACCCAACGGGTGAACTTGCTCTTACAGTGTTGGGTGAACTTGCTCTTACAGGCCTCCCGTTCTCGACTCTCGACAATGAGAGTGTACTAATTGTCTAATTTACATGCGAAGTAGCCTAAGTATTACTCTCACTTGCCTACTAAATTTTGAAGAGGTGGTAGAGAAACGACATCGTTAGTACCGCCTCAAAAAATGTGACCGTTATTTTAAAAAAAGTCCTGATTAGGACACTCATTAATCAAAGCGCGCGAGTACACATTCAACACTCTACTCTGAGCGAGTACACAAATAAACTCTCTCTCTCTCTCCAGCAAGTGCTGTCTGCTCATCCCTACTCTGTACCAGTTTTGGCACCACTCTCTTTTCAATGTCCTTCCCCATCTCTACCCTCTCTTCCCCTTCAACCTCAAACCCCCATCTCTCTAAAAGCTTCTCTCTCTCATCCCTGAAAGGCACACCCAATACCCCAAAAACTCCCATCTTCATCTCACCCAAAGTCTTTGGTTTCTGAAAAACTTGAACCTTTTTTTTTTTTGTTTTTTGTTTTTTTTTTTTTACTGTAAAAGCTTCTCTCTGTCATGAGTCATCCATGAAAGCAAACACCATATTGGCCACGCCCATTAGAGCACACATCTTCACTCACCCATAGTCTCAACTCTCAAACCCCCGTCTTTTCTCTTTTCTTAATTTTGTGAAAAAATTAAATGGGGTGCGCGCAATCGAGAATCGACAATGAGGAATCGGTGTCGAGATGCAAGGAGCGGAGGAACCTGATGAGAGAAGCGGTGGTGGCCAGAAACGCCTTCGCGGCCGGCCATTCCGGCTACGTCATGGCCTTGAAGAACACCGGCGCCGCCTTAAGCGATTACGGCCACGGAGAATCACAGCGGACACAAGAAGAGCTACTCCTCCATCACGACCAGCGGCCACTCGACCCCACCGCAACCGAGCCACCGCCTCCTCCTCCTCCGCCGCTCGAACACCTCCCTCCGCCGCCGCCGCCTCTGCCGACTTTCACTCCCAGCCCGCCGATCAAGCGCGCCACCAGCCTGCCGACGGAGGTCAGGAAAACGAGGATGCAGGGGGCTAGGTTGCCCATTGCTGAGGAGGACGAGGGCGAGGAAGAGGAGGACCATGAGGAAGAAAAAGGGTTTCGCCGGAGATCGAGAAAGGAAATGGGCGCGGCGGCGGCGACGGGTTCCTCATCGCCGCAGACGCCGGAGATGAAGGCGGTGCCGCCGCCGTTGCCGGAGTCCAAGGGTGCGGCTTGGGACTATTTCTTCATGGTGGATAACATGCCGGGGCACAGCTTGAGTGAGAATGAAGGTGAAGAGTTTGGTGAAGATGAGAATGTGAATGATTTGGGTGATGGGGATGGGGATGAGCCCAAGACCCCGGAGAAAGCGGAGGAGATTCAGGTGAAGCCGGAGGAGATTCCGGTGTCTCCAGTGACTCCGGCGACAATTGAGCATTCGAAGACAGCCCCACCGGATTTTCAGAGGATGGTGATGCCCGGTTTTACTTTGATGGAAATATTGAATCAGATTGATGATCATTTCTTAAAGGCCTCGGAGAGTGCTCAGGAGGTTTCCAAGATGCTTGAGGCCACTCGATTGCATTATCACTCGAATTTTGCTGATAATCGAGGTATGAGGTTTGGCTGCTCAGTTCACTATTCAGTTTTGGTTTAAAAAAACTATTAAGTCAGGTTTGTTCTTAGATTTGATCCCCCCTTCTTAGTTGTGTTGCAATGTGTTGAGTTGAGTGAGTTCTTTTGCTTATATGGAGGCTTGAAAGAGACCTTTATTTCACTATAAAGAAAATTTGTTCTTACTTGACTTGGTCTCTAGAATATGAATATGGCAACACTTTAGTGATTCAAACTACTTTTTAGACATCTGATCTCCACCTTAGATCTTTTCACTTTCTGATAATTCGAAATGAGGAAAAGTGCTTTATTTGAAGATGTTTGTCCATATTGTGCCCTTTAGGGAATGATAGTTATGAGTACTTAACCTTTTCTGCTATAAAAATTGATGCTTTGTAATCCCTGTACCAGGACTCGAAAGTTTTTACCTTATGAAACCACATTTAGTCTTCCTACTTCATTGTAATTGTCTTTTTTTTTTAATATTTATTTCGGATCGTAATGTTTTGCAGGACACATTGATCATTCTGCACGAGTCATGCGTGTTATTACTTGGAATAAATCCTTCAGAGGCTTATCAAATGGTGATGGAGCAAAGGAGGAAGATTCAGATGATTATGAAACTCATGCCACTGTTTTGGATAAGTTGTTAGCATGGGAGAAGAAACTTTATGATGAAGTGAAGGTGCGTTCTACTTTGCGTTAGTTTGTTTCATCTTATCTGTTTGTTACTTCATCTTGATCTAGTATCATTACTCTGCATTCATGAACAATTTTAGTCATGAAGGGTCCCTTTCTACTTGGACTGTTAATATCAGAAAAATGTACATCCCTGCTCTCATTCACTTTCACCGAACCTTATTAATCTACCGTTATGTTGATAGCAAGGGGAGCTTATGAAGGTTGAGTATCAGAGAAAGGTTGCTCTACTAAACAAGCAGAAAAAACGCAATGCTAGTGCTGAAACCTTGGAAAAAACGAAAGCAGCAGTAAGTCACTTGCATACAAGATATATTGTTGACATGCAGTCCATGGACTCTACAGTTTCAGAAGTGAATCAGATACGGGATGAGCAGCTGTACCCTAAACTTGTTTCTCTAGCTGACGCGTAAGTTTTGGTTCAATTTACATTAGAATTATCTTATTTTGTTGTTTTAACTCTTGTTACCTCATAGTCTCTTGAGTATAGTTTCTTAGTTTCAAATTATTTTGATCATGCATGAAGAGCCTTTTATTAAAAGAAGAGCAACACATAATGTTACACAAAAGAAACCATTTCTGATTGACAAATTGAACTGATTCATTTATATATTTTCTCTTGATTATAGTTTCTTAGTTTCAAATTATTTTGATCATGCATGAAGAGCCTTTTATTAAAAGAAGAGCAACACAAAATGCTACACAAAAGAAACCATTTCTGATAGACAAATTGAACTGATTCATTTATGTTTTGTTCCGTGTTGAATTTCCATCATATCTGTCATAGCTTTCACTTGTTAGTAAAGGTCACTGCAAAGACAAATCATAAGTCTAACCTTTCCTTTTGTCTTGTTCAAAGTTTGGCCATATTTATTGCATTAGACTTATATACCAGTCATAGCCATATCATTCAGTTGGTGCAAACTGTACTTTGCAAACAATCATTATACATAATTTTGGTGCAGAAGCTAGTTTGCCTCAATTGATTTTTGGATATGTTGTACTGAAAGAAGGTTTCCTCTCATTTTTGTAACTCAGGATGGGAAAAATGTGGGAAAATATGTGTGCGCATCATGACAGCCAGCTGAAGATTGTTATGGACCTGAAAGCCCTTGACATTGCCCATACTCCGATGGAAACGACCAGGCACCACCATGAACGCACTGAACAGCTATTTAATGTTGTCCAACATTGGCATTCCGAATTTGAAAAGCTTGTGATTCATCAGAAACAATACATCCAAGCATTGAATAGCTGGTTGAAGTTGAATCTGATTCCTATTGAAAGCAGCTTAAAAGAGAAAATCTCTTCCCCTCCAAGAGTTCAGCGTCCCCCAATTCAACCGCTTCTCCATGCATGGCATGATTTTCTTGAAAAGCTTCCTGATGAACTTGCAAAATCTGCAACATCATCCTTTGCGGCTGTGATAAAGACTATATTACTTCATCAGGAGGAAGAGATGAAGCTAAAGGAGCAATATGAGAATACAAGGAAGGACCACATGCGTAAAAATCAGGCATTTCAAGACTGGTACCAGAAGTATATGCAGCGTAAGGGGCCTGGTGAAGCAGATCAGGAGAAAAGTGAAGATGCGAACCACAAGGATCCTATTGCAGAGAGGCAATTTGCAGTTGAGAGCTTGAAGAAGAAAATGGAAGAGGAAGCTGAAGCTCACCAGAGACATTGTATCCAGGTCAGAGAGAAGTCACTTGGGAGTCTCAAAACTCGCTTGCCTGAGCTCTTCCGTGCAATGTCAGACTATGCTCACACATGTGCTGATGCTTACGGAAAACTTAGGTCCATCACAATGCCACAAGCTTCAAATGGTAACTCTCATGTGTAATATCAGTTTGCAGTTTGCTAGAATGTAGAAAGGAGTAAGGTTATGCAACTTCAACCACAGTGAAGTACTTTTTGTATGTGCCAAACTTGTTTCACTTGAGACTTCATTGGTTAGTAATCTTTGCAACTTAGTCCTCCTGCAGTCATTTCTCTTTATTACTCAATTGATTCTGAGGAAAATTGCATGTAACTTGTACACTAGGTCGAGATAGAGCTCAATTGGTGGGAAACCTATGTTTTCTTGTTCTCTTGAAATCTAAAGGAGAATCATTTTCCTACATTTATAATTTGCTTTGCTGACTTTAGTGCTAGATCATCTCCAATTGAAAATCTTTCTAGGACTGTATAGAATGCTGACAATCTATCCTTACTGATTGGTCCTAAGGAGAGCAGACCACCTATAGAGAAAGGTCGGCTTTTAATACTAGTATGGCCCCCTGCCATATCTCTTGTCAATTGAGAACACATAAAAAGGGTAAAAAAAAATTTCTCCGCTAACTCAATTATCAATCATTACAAGGTAGAAATTTTCTACCACCACTTTATTTTACTGTTGTCGATCGATGATGCCAGAATTTTCAACTCGTCTTCAGTTCAATGTGAAAATGGCAATTAGGTCAAGAATCAAGATTACCCCTTTTCCAAATAGTTCAGAGGCAAAGCCTTGACTTTTGTTTTCCCAAATTAATTTGGTGAGTTCCACTTGAAGAAGCTTCATAATTGGGTGCCCCATATATGACCTACATCAATGTTCGTCAAAAGAGAAGTTTGCGTGTAGCAAATGAACAGAAGATGTGCTTCAGCTCCTGTAGTTCATCAGATGACATCTCAGTTGAGTTATATCGGACTGTTTGATGGGTTTTAGCATGAACATCTGAGGAATCCTCCTCAGACATAGCGAGAATCCTCCTTAGGAAGCTTAGGGGTGGGCATAAAATAGGGAAAATTCGGTTACCGCCCGACCCGACCCGAATAAAACGAGTCAGAAACCGATCCGAATACAAAACGACGTCGTTTTGCTTTAAAACCGCACCGACCCGATAGGCTCCGGTGCGGGCTCGGTTCCGGATCACGAACCGCTCGAATTAAGCCGCCCGACCCGATTTATTATATATATATATATATATATATATATATATATATATATATATATATATATATATATATACAGATCTTATCCAGAGCGAGGCCTCGCTCTGAAATTAAAGTGCGAGGTTGGAGTTTAGGGTCACTTTTCGGTCGCATATCCACATCTCGACCGTTCAGTTTTTAGATACTGATATATAGATCATCTATGCAAAATTTCAGCAAAATTGATGATCTTTAAGGTATCTAACTCGCTTAAACCAATGGATGAACTGAATCTGTCAAACCTGAACCGTACTAGCTTTAAGGCAGTTATCAATGCCTTAACGACTATCAATTTAGCTGAAATTTTGCA
Organism: Rosa rugosa; assembly: GCF_958449725.1. Lineage (NCBI taxonomy): Eukaryota > Viridiplantae > Streptophyta > Magnoliopsida > Rosales > Rosaceae > Rosa > Rosa rugosa. The sequence goes on along the minus strand of NC_084822.1, from coordinate 54,478,915 downwards.
GAGATGATCTATATATCAGTATATAAAAACTGAACAGTCGAGATGTGGATATGCGACCGAAGAGTGACCCTAAACTTCAACCTCGCACTTTAATTTCAGAGCGAGGCCTCGCTCTGGATAGGATCTGATATATATATATATATATATAGCAAATAAAAGGATATTTCTCTCCACCCTAGCCGATCTATCTCTCTCTTTCTTGAACTATCTCTCTCTCTCGAACTCATGTCGCCGCCTCATAGCCGCCACGCCAATCTCTTGCTTTTAGTTCCTCTCTCAGTCCCCCACTTTCTCTCGACATCAGCTTATTGGGTGAGTTTCTATCTTGAAATTTTGGGGTTAGGGATCTGGGCTGAGATTTTGGGGTGAGGTTTTCATTTGTTTAGGGATTTCAGTTTGAGGGTTTTAATTAGGGTTTCGATTTGGAATTTTGGGGTTCTAGTTTGAGGTTTTTGATTGTTGTTTAGTTTCTGCTTAATTTTGATTTTGCTTTCTCTCTTTTTTCTTGACCGACTTTGTCTCATAAGGACATAAGGCATGCAAGAGATCAGCAGAAGCTTTATTGCAAACAGGAATTTAATACCAGTCGTTGTTCCATGAGCTTTTGCATTGGCAGGATCCCAAAATCTCCGTTCTCTCTTCTTCTTCTTCTTCTTCTTCTTCCTCTTCTTCTTTTTTGTTTTTTTTTTTCTTTCCAGTTCCTGTGTTCAAATCAAGTTGAAGACAAACATGTGATGACTGATGAGAGTGTATATTATAGCCGTAGTTCCTAGTTTGCTGCGTGTTCTTGTTTTGACATCAAGAAATATGTATGTGCAGGTTATCAAATTTCATTTTCTAGTTGCTGTTTAAGGATGCGGTTTGCACCGAAACCGCACCAGCCCGCACCGATAAAACGGTGAAACCGGAAATCCGGTCTAAACAATGAAATCTCGGTTGCGGTTTGGAATTTGGACGTACCGCATTATCGGGTTCGGGTGCGGTTTCAGGCCCAAACCGGCCCGAACTGCACCGAGCCCAGGCCTAAGGAAGCTATGCATTTCTATGCACTCTATGTACCTCTAGCGCCTCTGGAATAGTACTAAAGGAAGATTCTCGCTATGTCTACTAATTTAATTGTCTAATGAGTGGGTCTATAGATATGTACCATTGTGGGTACTACCACTATATTCTTGTCTACTGCGGAAGGGTATGTAACAGCCTATTCTAACTTCTGTTGCAATATATTGGCACCTGTTAATGCTCAAAGTCTGGCGGTAGCCAAGCCTTCGTTTAACGCGGGTCCGGCGGGCGGACCGCTACTCTGTATACTTGGTGATTCCTGCTAGCTGCCAAATGAAAGGCAGGGCGTCAGAGGGAGACCGCGTTGGGCGGTCTTCACTTCTCCGATGCCTAAGTCAGTTGATATATATAGGCAGCATAGTAATAAATGAGAGTTAATGCGTAATTTAATGAAGGGAGAAGAGAGGACCTTTTATAGGTGAGGAGAGGTCTGATCTTCTCCTTGTTTTCGATGTGGGACTGAAGTGCTTCAGTTCCCAGTTTCAGTAGCTTCTGATGCCGTCTTGGCAGAGTGCGTGGCGGCGCGTCAGCGGTGATCCTGGGGAACGCTTGTGCTCAGGCCGTGGCCCGCCTGGCTGCCTATCTGTGGGTTACTCCTTTGACGATAGTTGGTACCTCTGGCGGTACGATGAGGGTGTCTGATTATAGCTAATTATGCTTTGCAACGTACATGTAGGTACAAGTCCCCCAAGTCCCCAGTCAAGGAGGGCAATCTTGGTTGGGGAGTTGATCGGCGGTGTGAAGCGTTTTCTTCCGCTAGGCTTTTGCAGAAGCATAATTAGCGTCAGTGCGTTGTCAACCATGGATATTACTGAGCAAACGCTTTATACCCTTTCGGGTGGGCCCCTGCTAGGCCCCCCAGGGAGTCCCCCACTCCCCGGCTAAGATGGACCTCCGGATGGTCGCGAAATTTGTTTGGTGAGGGGGAGCTGCACGGAGCAGAGGGTGTTGGGTAGCGAACCCAATCTTTAGGACCCGAGTGACGGGGGTCAACGTACCTGATCAGGGTCGTCGTAGACTGTTGACTAGTCCCCGTGTCCCGTAGGGACAATCTGACTGTAACGCCGCGTGGCGGTCATTTGTCAGAATGAGGCGTGGCCTCGGGATCCGCCGCTGGCGGGAGTCCCCCTGCTGGTTTATAGCAGTAAACAGCGTCCAGTGGACGTGCTTGGCGTTAATTTATTGAGCGGTACCGCGCTGAATAAAGTACGCGATTTGTCAGATAAAAGAGGTTTCCGCTAGAGGTGCGTAGCGGAAGGTGCCCCGTTTGTATGATGACAAGGGAGAAGTGTCGCTTTTAGGAGACTTCGTAAATAATAGCTAATGAAAAGTTCTGCTGGCGGGGTTCCGCCCAGCGGAGAACGTCACTAGGAGAGGATAAGTGAGAAGTTTCGCTGGCGGGGTTTCGCTCAGCGGAGACTCACTTGGAGAGGACAAGTGAGAAGTTCCGCTGGCGGGGTTTCGCTCAGCGGAGACTCACTTGGAGAGGACAAGTGAGAGGTTCCGCTGGCGGGGTTTCGCTCAGCGGAGACTCACTTGGAGAGGACAAGTGAGAAGTTCCGCTGGCGGGGTTTCGCTCAGCGGAGACTCACTTGGAGAGGACAAGTGAGAGGTTCCGCTGGCGGGGTTTCGCTCAGCGGAGACTCATTTGGAGAGGGGTGTACCCTGGATTGCTTTCGTGATACGCCTTGACACGTGGCAAATAACTAGAGGGTTAGCGTGTGGAGACGCGTCTCCTCAGTCCGGCCGTCTTCTCGTCATTAATGTGAGTAATGATGGATTTCGTAACCGAGGCGACGCCTCGGTTAACCCGGAGGGTTAGTGCGGACAGGGGACACGTGGACGGCTGGGGTGTGATGTCGTTTTCTAGCGGACGGCCCACAAGCCGCTGATGTTGACATAAAAGGGGGGGAACGTATTGAGAAGGGAGATCAGAAAATCCATTCGAACTGTTTGTCGTCTTCAAGCTCTGCCCAGCCGAGATTTGCAGAGAGAGTGCCGTGAGTTGGTGGAGTTCTCGTAGTCGAAGAGACGAAAATTTCAGTCGTCGGGGCATAGCGAGCATCAGTACGCCGGCGAGTTAACGACTGAGGTTAGTGTTCTGGTTATCCTTCTCTTTGGTTTTGTGTATTTGTCGATTTGTGGGTTTGGTATTTGTGTCTGGGATTGGTGTGTGAACTGGGTTTCTTGATGCTCGTCGGGGGTGTAAGATGAGATTTGAGGTAGGTGATGGTGCTTTGACAGAGAGTTGACAGTTAGGGTTTTGCTAGATGGTTGAATCTGGGTTGAGGGGGGGGTTTGTTCATGTGTTGGTATTTTCTGGGTAGCTGTTCGTGGTGCTTTGCTATGCCTGATATAGGGATAGGTTAGATCCTTCTGTGGGCTAACTGATTTGGGTTTTAGGGTTTTGGGATGGCCGACGTCGTAGAGATCTCGAGCAGTGAGGACTCCGGGTCTGACGTGTCAATCAGTGCGGCGGATAGGGTTTTTATTGACTCGTTGCGTCCGTCTGCCCGTGCAGGAACCTCACTGCCAGAGCCGTTAGACATCGAGCCGCTGCAAACCATACCCTGGGAAGTTGTCATGTGCCGTACGTCGCGTCCGGAGAGTTCTAGGGCGGGTGAGGAAGCTGCTGCGCGGGAGAGGAGTGAGGAGCGGCTAGCAAGTAATAGTGCCGCCAGTGGTTCTGCTGACGGGGGAAACGTGACGGGGGAGGAAACAGAATCGGCGTGGGTGCTCCCGGATGGGACCCCCGTCGACGAGGCGGGAGGGCGGATGACTGCCGCCCTGGTCAACCGGATGAAACGGACATACCGGCTGCCGGGAGTGGTGAAGCTGCGCCAACCGACTGCGGACGAAAAGGCCTTAATTCTTCCAGCGGGGTTAGCCGCCGTTCACGAGGCAATATTCCGCCAAGGAGTGACGTTGCCGCTTGTACCCAACCTCCAGATCCTGGTGTGCGAGTTTGGCTTCGCCTTTGGGCAGATCTGTCCCAACATGTGGCGGTTGATGCTGGCGATGAACTCCTTGTGGCGGCTATCCGGGTGCGAGGGGCCGACGGTGGCGGAGGTTTTGCACTTCTACGAACTGGTGTACATTAATCGCCAAGGTTGTAGGGGGCAAGTAAATTTGAGCCGCCGGCAGGGAGCGCCCAAGCTGATAGAGAATTTGAGGGATTCGATGTCCTACTGGCGGGGGACGTTTTGCGTGGCAACGACGGGGTGAGAGTATCAAGCGGAGTCCAACCAGGCAGACGGCGCCAATGTTAATGCTCAAAGTCTGGCGGTAGCCAAGCCTTCGTTTAACGCGGGTCCGGCGGGCGGACCGCTACTCTGTATACTTGGTGATTCCTGCTAGCTGCCAAATGAAAGGCAGGGCGTCAGAGGGAGACCGCGTTGGGCGGTCTTCACTTCTCCGATGCCTAAGTCAGTTGATATATATAGGCAGCATAGTAATAAATGAGAGTTAATGCGTAATTTAATGAAGGGAGAAGAGAGGACCTTTTATAGGTGAGGAGAGGTCTGATCTTCTCCTTGTTTTCGATGTGGGACTGAAGTGCTTCAGTTCCCAGTTTCAGTAGCTTCTGATGCCGTCTTGGCAGAGTGCGTGGCGGCGCGTCAGCGGTGATCCTGGGGAACGCTTGTGCTCAGGCCGTGGCCCGCCTGGCTGCCTATCTGTGGGTTACTCCTTTGACGATAGTTAGTACCTCTGGCGGTACGATGAGGGTGTCTGATTATAGCTAATTATGCTTTGCAACGTACATGTAGGTACAGCACCCGATTTGGGTTTGATTAAAAAAAATAATAATAATAATAAAAATAATAATAAAAAACATACCAAGAAAATAGTTGTCGATAAAAGTCTATCAGAATAAATATAACTTGTATAAGAAAAAACTTTTGTTGACGAAAATTTCAATGTGTCGTCGAAACATTCCTCAACAAAATCGTTTCAAAAAATATTTAGAAATGAACCCTTACAGACGATTAATTCGCCGGCAAATTTCCTCATAGAAACATAAAATAAAAGGAGACTTAGCACTCGTTTAACGGACTGGAAATTAACTTTAGTAACAAAAGCAAAGCAGAAAATAAAAAAATTAGCCAAAAACATCTGAGCTCCTAAACATTTCAACTATGTGTAAACATAAAAATTAGCCACAACTTTATGAAGCCTTAACCTGATAGGATCATGCACTGTTCATTCCAGGCTTTCACTGTGTTAGTCCTTTTTTAGATTAGCTTTGGCCCATGGGTTTGACCCGCTTTGATATAGCTTGAATAGCTGGCAGCAGGTTCAGATTATAACATTTTTGTAAAGCTTATATATGTTATCTTTGGAACCCTGTTTTGGGCAGGAATGAATATGAAGTATTTTTAGCTTTTCCTCTGTTTTTCTCTTGCTTTTGGTAAACTGACTCTACCAATGTGTATTAGAGCATGGCTCGAACCATGCAAGCTTCCGCTCCTTCCTCCACCCCAGTCACCTCCGCCTTTATCCCACCACCACCCCCTCCTCCATTTACCCACCTAGCCTCTTCATCTTATCAGCCCACTGATGACTCAGAACCTTTACAAAGGGCAGAGTTCCACAATTCCTTGGCTCTTGTTCAAGAGGAATTTCACCAATCTATTGATGCAGTCAACCATAACCATACCTCGTTTCAAAACCACATTACTGCACAACTTGCAGCTTTGCAAAGCACTACGGTGCAAGGTTTTACTCGACAACCTCAACCCATTTATTCTGCAACTCCCTCCACTCCCGCTTCAACCCTATCGTTTTCCATACCCCCACCACCTAATACACCGGCCAACATCCCGCCGATCACTTTTGGTTCCATTTCAACACCAACCATGAACTCTTCTACTCAATTTCCATCCCTCACCTCCCCGAAATCTGCAATCCCGGAGTCCTCTCCACATACACCTCCCCTATTGCAATCTGCACCACCACAATACTCCACCATCACATTATTCCCACACTCTACCTAGCCACCACACACAACCAACATCCCATTCTCCACTACCCTTAACATCCCCCGAACCCAAGCCCACACCACATATCATTATGACCCTCAGTTCTTCAGACCCTAAAATCGACTTACCTCGATTTACGGGTGATGATGCAGTGGGATGGATTTTGATGGCAGAGAGGTACTTGAGAATCCAACGAATACCGCCGTGGGAAAAGGTGGCCATCGCTGCTTCCCATTTCAGACCAGACCCTTGCTTTTGGATGAATTCGTTTGAACAATGACATCCAATGATTACTTGGAAGCAATTCATGCCGGCCTTCTGGCCCATTTCGGAGCTCGTGCACAACATGACTTCAAGATAGCACTTTCACACTTGCAGCAGACCTCCACCATGGAACTGTTCATCACAGCCTTCACCAAATTGTCCTACAGAGCACCGGATTGGAACGATGATCACCTCCTTCCCATGTTTCTGGGCGGCCTGAAACCAGCACTCCTCCATGACTTCATGGCTTTCAACTTACTCACATTGACGGAGGCACAGCGCCTAGCACGGTGCTGCGAGGCAAAGATGTCAGATTATCAATCGGTTTTCGACCTCCGTACAAACCGCGTTCCAAGACCCACTCATTGGTCCCATTTCTCTCGCTACAACAGCACCACACCATACTCAACCACTCCCTCCATCCCTCACCGTTCCCACAACACACTATCCTCAACTACTCCCACCCAAACCTCTACAACACACAATCCACCAATCAACAAACCCATACCCAATCGCCATCATAGTATCCTATCGACCTCGGAACATCGTGAGAGAAGAGCAAAGGGCCTCTGCTTTAACTGTGACGAACAGTACACACCCACCCACTCTTGCAAACAGCCATTCCTAGCCATATTGGAAGCACCTACAGCCATACCCACTGAGGACCCATCTGATACACTAGATTTCCACGATTGCCCACCCACTCTTGAGGAAACCAACCCCGAAACAGAGGAAGCATACACACTTCTGGCTATTACCCATACCGCAATTAGAGAGATGATGCGATTGAAGAGATCAATTGATAATCACCCCATCAAAGTGTTCATCGATTGCGGGTCCGCAAGCAACTTCCTCCATCCTGATATTGCTCACCGACTCCAGTTGAAGGTTTCGAACGCAGTGGGCATCCAATTTCACTCAGCCTCTGGCGAACCGCTACGCCCTTCAGGCATGGTTCACGATGTGAAGGTTTCGATTCAAGATTATTCCTTCACAAGCTCTTTCCTTCTCTTACCTGTTATAGGATGTGATCTGGTGTTGGGAGCTCAATGGCTCAATACGTTGGGCTTGATAGCATGGTACTTTCAAGAAAAGATCATGGGCTTTTTTAAAAATGGGCAATTCCATGTGCTAAAAGGGCTAACCAGCAATCATCAATCAGCCCACACTCATGAACTCTTTGCCCTAATTCCATCTACTCAATGGGACTCCACGGCCCAAACTCTGACCCCAACCAGCCCACCCCAATCTGAGCCCCACCCCCTCCAATTCAGGCCTTACTTGACTCATTCCAGGATATATTTTCACAACCTGTAACATTGCCACCGACCCGATCCACTGGTCATCGCATTACCCTCCTTCCTAACACCAATCCAATCAATGTCCGCCCTTACTGTTACCCCCATTCTCAAAAGGCCGAGCTTGAGAAACAAGTAGCTGAAATGTTGTCTAGTGGATTGATCCGCCCTAGCTCTAGCCCATTTTCTTCTCCGATCCTTTTGGTCAAAAAGAAGAAGGGCACATGGCGATTTTGTGTCGACTACCGCTCTTTCAATGCAGCGACGGTCAAGGATCGTTTTCCCATTCCTGTTGTCGACGAATTATTGAATGAGTTACATGGTGCCACTTATTTTACTAAATTCGACCTAAGGTCCAGCTACTACCAAGAATGGCCGAGGAAGACATTCATAAGACGACTTTTAGAACCCATGAAGGTTACTCCGAGTTTGTTGTGATGCCATTCAGACTTACAAATGCACCATCGACTTTCCAAGCCTGAATGAATCAAGTCTTCAAGCCCTTCTTACGCAAGAGTGTGTTAGTATTTTTTGACGACATCTTGTGTATAGCAAAGACTTGTAATCTCATGTGGTGCACCTTTGAGAAGTTTTTGCCCTACTTAGGTCCAATCTGCTAAGACTCAAAATGTCCAAGTGTCGAATTGCTACAGCTCAAGTGGATTATTTGGGTCATGTGATCTCATCTATTGGTGTTGCTATTGACCCAACCAAAGTCCAAGCCATACAGGCCTGGCCCAAACCCACAACCCTAAAAGGACTGCGCGGCTTCCTCGGGATCACAGGCTACTACCGCCGCTTCATCCAAAATTACGGCATCATAGCCAAACTTCTTACAGAGATGCTCAAGACCGACAATTTCATATGGACACCAGCTTCGGAATCAACCTTCGACGAATTGAAGCGTGCTCTGATGACAGCTCCAGTCTTAGCTTTGCCGGATTTCACTATCCCATTCACTGTCGAAACTGATGCATGAGGTCTGCGGTCTGGGTATAGGCGCCGTACTTTCTCAACGCAAACATCCAATTGCATTCTTGAGTAAGCCTCTATCTCCTCGAAATCAAGTGCTATCTGTATATGATAAGGAGATGCTTGCAATCATGCAGGCCATCGACAAATCGCTTAACGGTTCTTGTGGAATCAGTTCACCATCATCACCGATCACCAAACACTCAAGCATCTATTGGGCCAGCGAATTTCAACCCCTTCGCAACACAAATGGCTTGCTAAACTCATGGGCTATCAGTACACAATTGAATACAGACTGGGCAATTTGAATACGGTACTCAATTTGCACTCTCGGCGCCATGAAATGTGTTCAATTCAAGCCATCTCAGCACCATTGTTCGAGGGTTTGGCACAAATCGCTTAGGCCTGCTTTCGTGATAAGGAAGCGCAGACCATCATCTCTCAATTACAGCAGGGACTTCCCAGCAAAAAGGGGTTTACTTTGCACAACACACAATTGTTAAACAAAGGCAAGTTCTTCATTCCTTCATCCTCTAATTGGCGTACTATGTTGCTCTATGAGTTTCATTCTTCTCTCCAAGCTGGTCGCTCGGGATTTTTTACGCACATACTATCGCCTTTCTCGCAATTTTGTGTGGCCTGGTATGCGCAAAGCAATCAAAGTATTCATTGCCGAATGTGATCAATGTCAAAGACAAAAGTATGAGACCATCAATCCTCCGGGTATGTTGCAACCTCTACCTATTCCCGATAATAATTGGCTGGACATCTCAATGGATTTCGTGGATGGATTACCACGGTCTCAAGGTCACAATGTAGTGCTGGTTGTTGTAGACCGTTTATCCAGATATGGTCACTTTATCCCGGTGTCTCATCCCTATACCGCCACTCACATTGCAGAGGCTTTCATGAAGGAAGTGTTTAGGCTTCATGGCACGCCTAAATCAATCATAAGTGATCGGGACCCCATATTCATTAGCCACTTTTGGGAGGCATTCTTTAAACTACAAGGCACCACAATATGTAGAAGCTCGGCCTATCATCCCTAAACAGATGGCCAAACCGAGTTAGTAAACCGTTCTCTTGAACACTACTTGCGATGCTTCGCCACCGATAAGCTTGCTTCCTGGAGTTCATTGTTTCATTAGGCGGAATGGTGGTATAACTCCACATATCACTCCACCATAAAGATGACCCCATTTCAGGAGGTGTATGGAACACCACCACCAACAATTTCATCCTATCTCCTGGGTTCTACATCCGTCAACGTTGTGGATTGTGCTCTAAAGAATCAGGATGCTCTGCTTCAATTGCTCAAAGTACACACATGCATCAAGCTCAGAACCGTATGAAGCAGCATGCGGACCGCCAAGTACTGAAAGAGAATTCGCTGCCGGTGATTGGGTGTTCTTGAAGCTCCATCCTTATAGACAGCGTTCCTTGATCAAGCATCCTTCTCATAAACTCTCTCCCAGATTTTATGGTCCTTTTCTCATTCAAGCAAGAATTGGTAAGGTTGCTTATCGACTGTCACTTCCTAACTCTTGCCGACTTCATCCGGTTTTCCATGTTTTCCTTCTCAAGAAGAGAATTGGTGAAGGCACTCCACTCACAACCACGCTGCCGGAATTTGATGATCAAGGGGAGCTGTTATGGCATCCGGAGTGTGTGCTGGACATGGTAATTGTTAAGAAAAACAAACGCAACACCACTCAATGGCTCATTCAATGGCACTGCCTCCCTGCTGCAGACGCCACTTGGGAGGACACACACACAATCAAAGCCCGCTTTCCTACCTTTGGTGCCTGAGGTCAGACCCCTTCTCAAGGGGGGAGGAATTGATAGGATCATGCCCTGTTCATTTCAGGCTTTCACTGTGTTAGTCCTTTTTTAGATTAGCTTTGGCCCATGGGTTTGACCCGCTTTGATATAGCTTGAATAGCTGGCAGCAGGTCCAGATTATAACATATTTGTAAAGCCTATATATGTTATCTTTGGAACCCTGTTCTGGGCAGGAATGAATATGAAGTATTTTTAGCTTTTCTTTTGTTTTTCTCTTGCTTTTGGTAAACTGACTCTACCATAACCATTCTAAGCTTTGGAACATTTCAATGAATACTGAATATATTGGAATAATTTTAATTTTCATAGGGAATGTGATAAAAAGAGAGGTTCCCATGCAGCTAGCAAAGGATGACTCTTTCGGCTGTCTCACTTTGACCCTTTAAACAAAGTTTGCTGACAAAAGCCATCTCTTCTAGTAATGAAGCTCCTTTTATGGCTCTTGAAGCTTCCTCAGCTGAAGACCATTTCTATTTTATCTTTCTCTCTCTAATAACATTTTCTAATGCACAAAGATTTACGTATTTCTTAACAAAAGGCTTCACGTATCTTTTTTTTTTCCCAGTGGATTCTCATTACCCCATTCATCCATTTTTAAGAGCAGCCAGGTTGAGCCAAGTCAAAAGCCAGAGCCGTACTTATCAAAGAAGAGCCATGCCCTCTTGCATTTTATATATGCACATGTGCTTTAAACTAATACATAATTTACATCCTAGAGTCATCTTATATGTATATATAAAGTTATAAACAGATGCATAAACTAATTCATTCTACAGCTTAAATATTTGGGGTGCAAGAAATCTGGTCTTTGTGTTAGCAATGGGGATCAAAGAGTGGTATGGTTCACGCAGTCCAACTCCAAGCATCAGGTTGGGAGAGCCAAGCACTACGTACACCAAGGCTCAACCAAAGTGGCAAATTTTTTTGAAGAAACTCAAGAAGGAGAAGAAGAAGAGTTTCAGTTCTGGTACTGTTCTATCGCATTCGCAGCAGACTAGTTATGATCCCAAAACATACTCAAAGAATTTTGATAGAGGAATGGGGTGGACAGAGCCTGATAACTTATCGAGGTCTTTCTCAGCTCGGTTTGCTAATCCATCAAGGGTTCTATATAGGAATGATTTATTGGATTGACGTTGTGAATGTCGAAGAAATTGTATGTATATGTATTTTTTGATCTTGGTATTAGAAACCATCAGACTAAATTTTATATTGTGAACTCTCTCTCTCTCTCTCTCTCTAACTTCCCTGATTAATTCCAATTCAGTTAAAGATGTGATTGAATAATCAGAAGATAAAAGTACAACTGTGGCCATAGTTATTTGTGGATCAACATCATCACTCATCAGTAATATTAACCTAGAGATAGCGATAAACTGATAATTCATTGTAGATGATAGTAGGATGCCTTTTCTCTATTTCTATTTATATCTGAGTCTTCCCTTTTTTCTTCCCATTATTTCAATGGTTTGTACAGACTTCAAGGACTTTCTGGGTTTTGACCTCAGTTTTTGATCTGTACAATCTGCAAAGACCATTTCCATTTGGTATGTAGTGTTTTACCAGTGCCAGGAAAAACATGTACAAGACAAAAAGAGAACCTTGGATGCTTCAACTTCTAATCTTTCTTTGGGCTCAGGGCTCAGGGCTCAGGGCTCAAGTAGATAAAATGCTTTCAGGGGCCTGGGCTCACGGCCTCTCTTGTGGAGGGCACTATGATGAAAGAAAGTATTATAAAATTTCATATGTTTCTCACAAGGTCTTAAATTTTACAAGTTGCAGTCATCTTTTACCGGCTTTACTGGGAATTAGTTGCTTTCGAGTGTTCCCATGGATCTGCTCACTTGCTTTAGGAATCAACACCCCACTATCTTGAGCTCTCTGCTCTCAATATTTAATACCTCCACATCCTAACCCTAAATTGCAAGTCAGATTATATGCAATATCATGTGCACAGTCTGGCCCAATCCTGTGGGTACTGGATACCAGACTAAACAAGGACAAGGCTTTCTTCACTATCACATGATGGGTTGCCCTCCAAAATTTGGTTCACCATCGCACTCTCTCTCTATCATAAGGTCCACAACATCAGTTTCTTCTCATCACCAAACATCTAATCAACACAAATTTTCTAAAGAAGATTTTTAAGGAGTTATCTACTTCTACAACACCTAAATCTTGAAACTCTTAACTACAGCAGTACTAGTATCCAATGTATTGCAGCTCTCTGAATCAAAGCAGATATAGTCACTTCACCAACATATAAACCAGAGTAAGAGTTAAAGTTCAGAGCTTTTTCCATAATTCATTTATTAATAAAGGGTTAATGTTCCTTGACCTACATAATCTTGTTGTTCCTCACAACAATTTGAATTCAATTTTTACATTTAGGGTTTAGGGTTCTGAGTTTGACCCTTCTTCAACTCGTCTCCAGCCACAAGGAAAAACGCAGTGTGCTTGAAGAAATTGAACATTTTTCGCTTCGAATCCTCATCAATATCTGAAGAGCTCTCCAATGCTTGCTGCATATGATGCAACCACCTCTCCGCCGCTTCATGCGTCACCGGAAATGGCCTGTGCCGCCCGATCAGAGCAGGATGGCCTTCAAAACACATATAAAGTTTCAGTCTTTTTTTCCAAAGAATCTGACCAAATTGTTAAAAACAAATCCAAAAAAAAAAAAAAAAAAAAAAACCTTTTCTTTGAGAGTAGAGAGACGGCCCTCCCATTCTCTGCACGAAAAACTCGTACTGGTTCTGAATCGCGTCTTCCTTCTTGGAATTCGCGAAGATTGACCTGAACCATTCCTGCTCGTCGTCGTAAACCCTGGAGTCCACAATTGTAAATTCAATTCATTCCAATTTCGATGATCAAAGGAAAGAGAAGACTGAAACCAAACCTGGTGTAGAAATCGGTGGAGAGATTAACGAAGGCCTGGAGGCCGAGCTTCTGGAAGAGGTTGGTGTCGTCGATGGCGAACGCGTCGGCCGAGTCGACTCCGCTCCACTCGGAGGCCTTGGCTTGAAGACTCTGCATTTTTTTAGCCTCAGTTGAGTGTGTGTAGGCGTTTGGGTTTGGTGAGCCGGAAATAGGTGTTTATATGCGGGGACGCGTGGAATGCACGCGTGTTGAGAGTCCGACTCGGATTTTGATTTGCCAACCAATAAAACTGTCGCTGCCAGTGCGGAGAATCTTAAAAACTGTGGGTGGTTCCTTTTGTTTTTATTTTCTTGGACAATGGCACACTATGAGCTAACCATGTCGTTATTGCTTGCAAATTGCAATTGCTATCGGGCCGAATAAAGCAAAAAAAGAAAGAAAGGGAGAAGAACCTTTCAATTTAACAACAATGCAAAATAGGTAAAGCGGCTGCTGTGTGTAAGGTTGGTCCAGTTTTTTAGAATAGACATTCATGTCTCGTTTAATTCTCACTAGTTTATGACCAACAACTTTGACGGGCCAAATCTCAATCTGGATTATGTAACTAACTCGCTATTCTCACTAGTTTATGACCAACAACTTTGACGGGCCAAATCTCAATCTGGATTATGTAACTAACTCGCTAACCTAACTGAGGTGACTTACTATCTCACCTCTAATAAAATGCAAAATAGGTAAAAAAATAAAATGGTTCTACACAGTCCTCTTTTTCGATGGATTTTCTTTTGATCTCATCAAGCTTGCTTGAGTTAGTAGTATTAAGACAATGAGTAAGGGTATAAGAGACCTTTTTTTTTCCCTTATGATATCTTAAAATATGACAGTTTCGATTTGACGGGATAAATAAACACTAATTCAACGATAAACTATTTTTTCTTTAAAAATTGTGGAGGGCTAGCGAGGTAAAAGAAAATGATGCCTATTTTTATTTTATAAGCAGTTCAACAATGTTTTTTTTTTTTATAATTCAAATGTAAAATGTACTAAAAAAATTTAAAAACGCTTTAAAGAGAAAACTAAGTCCTGCGAGGAGATACAACAAAGGGCCCAATCCAAACTGGAAATAAACAACATTCATTAGATCAGTCATGCAAAAACAGTTTTAAAAAACTATAAGGAACAAGTGGCTGAGATCCATATATATATTCAAAGGTAGAAATTACAACAACTTAAAATTGTCCATTTATCTCAGTTATCAGACTTCACTTGCTTCTTACTGTCCCTTAAGTGAGTAGTCTTGTTCATTAGATAATCTTCATTCTTTTTCAACAGGCCGAGCTCCAACACATCAAAGACTCACGGGTCATGGCGGTTTGAAAGCAAAGTTACAAGTCTAAGTTGGGCTTGGACCAATAATCAGAATGCGTTAGCAAGATGTGTGGGCCGAACACGTCTAATCATCCTCGGCCCATTACAACCGCCGACGCGCCACCCGGCGCAGTTAATATAACAAACCCCACCCCCCCAGGATTCTTCTCTTAATCTCAGGGTTCTCTGTGGCCAGAAAACCCTAAAAAAAATATTTTTTTTATCTCAGAATTTTGGTTGCAGACGGGGGATCGATCTCGACCGGTTTAAATGACAGCGGTGGGAATAGACTCTAGGATGCTAAAGCGAATCAGGAAAAGGCCTCGGTCCGCGTGGGACGTCGGCCCCTCGGAGTACGAACCAGAGGTTGGTTTTGGGATCCCCAAATTATTAGTATTAGGGTTAGGGTTAGGGTTTCCAGGGATCCCCAAAAAGGAACCGAGAATTGATTCAGGAATGGGTGCATCTTGTTTTGTAGGCGCAACGGCCATTGTTGGCTGGTAATCAAGCGAATGGAAGAAATGGATCGCCTCCGAAACGAGACGACGATCGTGAAGGTCATTATGTTTATAATCTCGGCGAGAATCTCACTCCAAGATGTAAGTTTGAATTGAACTGTTTTGTTAAAAGTTTGAATCTTTGAATTGAATTACGGATATTGATTTTGATTGTGGTTTTATGTTAATTGTTTGGCAGATAAAATTCTTAACAAGATGGGTGAAGGTTAGCTGTCAAGTGCCCTGATGTCTACAAGATTTTATAATTTCATTCATTCTCTGCTTGTGTCATTCAGCATATTGCTAGTGCTGTAGGCACATTTGGTCGAGTTTTGGAATGTTGGGATCGTCAAACACGTGAATATGTGGCCATCAAGGTTGTTCGGAGCATACAAAAGTACCGGGATGCAGCAATGATGGAGGTGGATGTGCTTAATCAGATTGCCAACAACGATACTGGCAACTCATGGTAACTTGTCTTCTGGGTTGGGTTTCTGCTCATAAGAATTGCTGAGTTCATCATTGCGATGCCATCTAACTCCCTGAATACGTTGCTGCAGCTGTGTGCAGATTCGCGATTGGTTTGATTACCGCAATCACATATGCATAGTAAGCATCCAAATTAAGTTCCTTCCTGCAACTCTTTTACTCCATTGTATTATTTTGGTTACAGTGTGATTGACTCTTCTGCTGATAGTGTGGCTTTATGTAAAAGATAGTTTACCCCGCTCTTGGTGTTGAAATGCATTTAATATCAGTAGAGCTTTCAAATTGAGTTACAATGCGATATTAGTATGTCCCGTGACTCTGTTCATAGAACTGGGAACTAAACAGAGACCTTGCTTTCAATGCATTTAATGGTTTTATCAGGTGTTTGAGAAGCTTGGACCAAGCTTATTTGATTTTCTAAAGAGAAATAAATACTGCCCATTCCCTGTGGATCTTGTTCGGGAATTTGGACGACAGCTTTTGGAATCTGTAGCATGTGTGTGGATAGCTCTTGGTTTCATTCTCCTATTTTTTCCTCTTTTCCTAACCAGTCACCCAAATCTTTCTCTTGGCCTGTTTTTTTTGTCCAGGGGGTGTAACAGGGTGTTTTAATTGAGTCGTGTTGTTTAACTGGTTTTTTCTGCTTTGTCATATTCGGCAGATATGCATGATTTACGCTTAATCCACACTGACCTGAAGCCAGAAAATATTCTTCTTGTGTCTTCTGAATATGTAAAGCTTCCTGGTTTTAAGGTATTTTGGCATTTACAATTCACAATTCATGTATGTTCCATATCTGGGTACAGACTCATGTAATAAAAACTTCTTGAAAATGGTACAGAGGTTTTCTTCAGATGAAATGCAATACAGGTGCTTGCCCAAGTCTAGTGCCATTAAGCTGATTGATTTTGGTAGTACTGTGTTTGATAATCAGATTCATAGCTCCATTGTTTCCACAAGGCATTACAGAGCCCCTGAGATTATTCTAGGTAACTGATTATGGTGTTCGCAAGTAGAAAGGTGTTCTATCTTGTATTTTCTTTTATTTGTAGGTGTTCCGACTACAACAAAACCAAGCAATTTTGTCATTGGTGAAAAGAACCAAGTGGTGTTTTAGAGAAGCAAGTACTTCTGGGGATGAAAGTATTGATTTTGAATGAAGTGTTCAGATTTGTAGAAGGTTAAAGAACAAATAAATGTGATCTTGTAGTCTCCATATTGGATATTGGATATTGGGTTACCCAATATGGTCATTAGAAAAAAAGTACATGTTGGCCTTGATTGTAAACATTATTGCATGTTGGCATGTGGTGCGTAGTTGCCTTTTCTTTTGACCTGATCTTATGCGGTTCTGTGCGAGTTAGGCAACATTTTTATCACATTCATCTTTTACTTGTTGTTTGGTTTGGTGAGCTTATGGGTTTCTGTCAAACATGCTCTGGTGTTTTCTAAGAGACTGAGATGGATTGGGAATTTTGTTAGGACAATATTTAGCCTCGTACATATTCTGCTTGACCCCTCATCTTGCTGTATGCATATCTTGCAGGTCTAGGATGGACTTATCCATGTGATCTGTGGAGCGTAGGTTGCATCCTTGTTGAACTTTGTGCGGTTAGTTTGATATTTCTGTACAAATGCTTGGGTTATGGATCATCCGGTTGGGATTATGTTTTAACATGTGAAATCTTGTCAGGGTGAAGCATTATTTCAAACGCATGAGAACTTGGAGCATTTAGCAATGATGGAGAGGGTATTGGGACCTCTGCCCCAGCATATGACTCAGCGGGCTAGGTATATAGTGAAATTGTTATTACTTTTCCCCTGAATAGTTTAGAGCAACCTTGATACTTGGCCAAAAAAAAAAAAAAGAATAAGAGGGTCAAAATAGTAATACATATATCTCACTGTTTTATGTTGTGAACTTTTTATCCTGTGCAGTCATGGTGCTGAAAAGTATTTTAGGAGGGGTACAAGGCTGAATTGGCCTTTAGGAGCAGTGTCGCGGGAGAGTATAAGAGCCGTTAAGAAGCTTGATAGTTTGAAGGTACACTTTGTCTTGTTGGTTTCAGAAACTATTTGCTACTATTGTAGCTTGTAAAATACCCTGATTTCTTGTTTGATATGACACATTACTGATATTGCTGTTTGTATTCAGGATATGGTATCACGACGTGTAGGGTCCTCAAAATCCAGTTCGTTCCTCACTGATTTGTTGTATGGGCTGTTGAAATATGATCCATCTGAGCGTCTCTCAGCTCGACAGGCCCTTGCTCATCCCTTTTTCAAGATAACAACCTGAGGAACCACATAATCAAATTTAATTAGAGAGTTTGCAGCATGATCTGAGTTTGGTTCACCATGCTAGTATTCTGGTAAACAGACCAGAGAGAGTTCGGACAACGAGCAAGTTGTGCTTCACTTGTACATACAGAGATCTAAATGTTGAGATTTTGCCCTCCGCATTATAGTGAATGAAATGAAATATTTTTTTTTTGACAACTAATGAAATGAAATATTCGCCGCCAAATCTTTTCACTTGCTCTATTTGTGATGCTTTTTTTCTTTTCTTTTTTGAATAAATAGTTGAGGGAAACTGAAAATGTGGTTTCTTCGTAAGTTGAATGATACAACGAATGGGTTAGATAATGTTGTAATGTTCTTGTGTTCATTTTATAGGTCATGGGTTCTCAAACTTATAATTATAATTCCAACATTGTATAGGTCATGGGTTCGATTCTCACTGACATATGTAAGGGTGGGGTGGGTTAAGGGTTTTTTTTTTAAAAAAATTATGAGGATATTAAAATGATAATTTTATGAAGATTTTTAAATCAATGGTTAGGGTAGATTGTATTGTTCTTGTGTTCATTTTCACGATTAGAATGAAGGAAAAAAAGTTCAGAAAAGTAGATGAAAAGTGAACAGTATCACAACAAATTGCTAGATATCACCAATAATCTCCACAAGAACACACGCCGTCCTCAAACTTGTGAAACCTATTAGCATCTCTCACAAGAATTACCACCTTCAAAACCTTTGACAAGCCTTTAATGAAGGCATGGCAATCACCACATACCCTCAAGTTCTTGAAGATCCGAATTGTTCTATTCCCTTTCTCAAGCTCACCACATACCAATGCCAACCCGATTGCCAGTTTTTCACTATGAACTCTCAAGCTCTCTTCTTTTGACTCCTCTTCTACGTCATGCAGTGCAAATCTCACCCCATGAACGTAGCCGATCTCAGATTTTATTCTGTTCTCCATTTCCTTCAATACTTGATGAATCTTTTCTGTAAGTGGATGACTCTCATCTCCATTGTAGAAGAAGTAGACCTCCTTGTCAATCTCTACCCAACTCCGTCCTGCATCTTTTTTTAACCCCTTCCTCTTAAACAGTTTTCTTATTCTCTCACACTCCTTCCAGTAGCCGGCCTCTGCATAGAGGTTTGACAGCATCACATAGTTGACCGCGTTATCACCATCCAATCTCAGAAGCATCTCTCCCACTTCTCTCCCTATCTCCACCTCTCCATGTACTCTACAAGCACTAAGCAATGTCTGCCATATTCCAATATTTGGTTTTAGCAGCATGCTGTCAATCAGATTCTTAGCTTCTTTTAATCTTCCTGCTCGACCAAGGAGATCAACCATGCAAGCATAATGCTCTACAGTTTGCTTAATCCGTTTGTCATGACACAATCTTGAGAAGTATTCTTGGCATTCTTGAATTAGTCCAGAATGGCTGCAGGCTGAGAGCACTGCCAAGTAAGTCACTCCATCAGGTTCTATTTCCTCCGATTGCATTTGGTTGAAAAGAAGCACAGCTTTCTTCCCCAGACCATGCTTTCCAAACCCGGTGATCATAATTGTCCAAGAAATTACATTTCTCAACTGAATTTCATCGAAAAGTCTTTCTGCCTCATCTGTCAAACCACACTTGAGATACATATCCAGAATCGAGTTAAACACCGATATGTCTAAACCAGATGGGATTTTAGTGGTGAAAGCATGCATTTGCCTACCTTGTTCTACTAGAGCAAAATCAGCAAACACACCCATAATGCTCGACAGAACAAACCCATCTACTTGATGACATACACTAGCTCTGAGCTGCCTAAACAACGCCATGGCCTGTGTTAAATTGCATTCTTGGGCATAACCAAGAATCAGGGCACTCCAAGATATTAGATTCTTCTGTTCAACTTGATCAAACACTCTCTGAGCTTCAGTTAAGTGCCTGCACTTCACATACATATCAACGAGAGCACCTGCAATAATCGTCCGAACTGAACACAGAAACCCCCTTGTGATCAAGGAGGAATGTATTTGGCTTCCTTGCCGAATTGCTCCAAGGCCACTACAAGCCTTGAGTGTGCTTGTAATCGTATACTCATCCGGAACTTCTCCCAGCTCTTGCATTTTCCTAAACAATACCAACGCTTTCTCCCCATTTCCTTCAACCGTGTATCCAGCTATCATTGCGTTCCAAGTAATAACATTCTTAGCCGGCATAACACTGAACATCCTGGACGCTTCACTAACTCTTCCACATTTCGCATACATGTCAAGGATAGCATTGCTCACCACTGCAGCCCATTCATAACCAGACTTAGCGCACATACTGTGTATCTGCATTCCATTATCAGCAATCCCCAAGATCCCAGACGCCTTGAGATTAGTCGAAAGAGTGTACTCATTCGGCTTAACTCCCGAAAATCCCATTTCACTAAACAGAGATAATGACCCTTTGGCATTGCCACTGTTTAAGTAGCCACACATTAAAGCAGTCCAGGAAACCACATTTCTCTCAGGCATTCTATCAAACACCTCACGTGCACTCCCCATTCTACCACACTTGCTATACATATCTATAAGATCATTGTTCAGCATCAAATCAAACCCAAGTCCCATTCTCATCACTGACCCATGAGCTTGCAATCCCTCACGAAGTAGCAAATTCTTCGAACAGTTCCGCAGGAGATTCGCCAATCTCTGCCTCTCATTCATTTTGCAAAACCCTAAACCCTAATGGCAATCAGAGAATTGGAGAACTCCTTCGTGCCCAAGTTGCTAAATTGTAAAACCGGAGCAGGGTTGAAGAAAATCCACGCTCAAATGGTGAAGCTCTCGTTATCCCAGAGCAATTTTTTGGTGACAAAAATGGTGGATGTGTGCGACTACAGTGGGAATGTAGACTATGCTAGCTTGCTATTCAAACAAGTTGTTGAGCCAAATGTGTTTCTGTTCAATGCGATGATCCGAGCTTATACGCATAATCATATATATGGTTTGGCGATAACTTTGTATAAGCAGATGCTGGGACACCCAGAATCTGGAAACCCTATTTTTCCAGACAAATTCACATTCCCATTTGTTATAAAATGTTGTGCAGGGCTATATTGTGAAGATTTGGGGAGGCAAGTTCATGGTCAAGTATGTAAAATTGGGCCAGAGTCGCATTTGCTGATTGAGAATGCACTGGTGGATTTTTATACCAAGTGTGATCATTTGAGGGATGCACATAAGGTGTTTGAGGAAATGACTGAGAGAGATGTGATTACTTGGAACAGTCTTCTTACTGGGTATGTTAGGTTGGGGCAGATGAGAAAGGCAAGAGCAGTGTTTGAGGAAATTCCTGACAAGACTATTGTGTCTTGGACAGCAATGGTTTCAGGGTACACTCGAATCGGGTGTTATGGGGATGCTTTGGATATTTTTCGACGAATGCAAATGCTGGGTATTGAGCCTGATGAGATCAGTGTTGTTGCTGTTTTGCCAGCATGCTCCCAGCTTGGAGCTCTTGAGGTTGGGAAATGGATTCACAGGTACTCGGATAAAAAGCGGCTACTACAGTCGGTGTCTGTGTGCAATGCCCTGATTGAAATGTATGTCAAATGCGGTTGCATTGATCAAGCTTGGCAGTTGTTTGATCAGATGTTGGAGAGGGATGTGATTTCTTGGAGTACCATGATTGCCGGACTGGCGAATAATGGTAAAGCTCGCGAAGCAGTTGAGCTCTTTCAAGAGATGCAGAGAGCGAAGATTGAACCCAATGGGATTACATTTCTTGGTCTTTTATCAGCCTGCAGCCATGCTGGTTTATGGAAGGAGGGACTCGAGTATTTTGACTCTATGAGATATGAGTATAAAATAGAGCCAGGAATTGAGCATTATGGTTGTTTAGTTGATCTTCTGGGACGTGCCGGGCACCTTGATCAGGCTCTCGACAAAATAAAGCAGATGCCAATGAAGCCAGACTCAAAGATTTGGGGCTCCTTGTTAAGCTCTTGCAGGACTTATTGCAATCTTGAGATTGCTCTAGATGCAATGGAGCAACTTCAAGAGCTTGAACCAGATGATGCAGGAAACTATGTACTACTTTCCAATATATATGCAGACCTGGGGAGGTGGGAGGATGTGTCGAGGATGAGGAAACTCATAAGAAGCAAAAGCATGAAGAAAACCCCAGGTTGCAGTTTGATCGAGGTTAACAATGCAGTTTTAGAATTCGTATCAGGGGATGATACAAAACCATTTGCAAAAGACATATTTTCCATGCTAGAGCTGCTGGTTTCACACCAAAGCATACCAGATGACAACATTGAAGCTGTGTCAGAGGATTGCTGCTGAATTTTGTGCTAAAATACCTTGATAATCTAGCCGAAATGTTATATCTTGGCCAATATGCTGTCGGTTTTCTTTCATGGGTAACAAGAATAAGGGGATTTGCTGTAGTCAGCAAGTATACATAACAAACCAATACAAACCAGGGGAGCAATGATCTCATCAACAATAAAAAGATTTGAAATTCGCTTCCAATTTCAACAAGATTCACTGATATGAGCAGAAACAACAAAGAAAAACATACAGTTTCCTAGAGAAATTGCTATGCAGAAGAGAGACCACATACAACTATTATTGCATACACAGCACAATCCATAAACAGAGCATCAAGTACCTTCTGCGCTACCAAGCCTATCTCTACAGCCCTCCCTAACTGCGCAACCCACTCAATTCCTTCAGCCGAAGTTCTAATCTCTCCAGGCCTTTCAGAGACTCTCTGCTTACCAAGAATCCTTGCCAGCACAAATGTCACATTGGTCAGCAAAACCAAGTACAACGGCCGAAAACCCAACAGGGTCTTCACTATGTTACTAGTCCCCATCAAAGGAAAACCCAGATGAACTAAAACCACCAACATTGCTACTGCTACCGAAAACAAAAGGCGGGTTCTTTCTGTTTCTGCAATGGCACTACTCACTCCACTGGCAGTGAAAAGCGGCCGCCTTTGATTTTCAGACGATGATGGTGGTGGTGGTGGTGGTGCATTTTGAGCTGTTAATGAGGAGAGGAGTTGCTGGACTTGGGTATCAATGGCCCTCAAGGCTTCAGTGTTTGTATCAGATTGGCTTCTTGGCAATGTTGAATCAGACTCGTTTTCTTCAATCTCAGAAGGCAACTCTGCAAAAACCAACTACACCATTAACAAGAATAACAGAAAGATTAAAACTTTGAAGATGAAGAGCCAAAGAGGTTAAGAGGGTACCGGCGATTTGGTCCTGAACATCGGAAGTTGGCGGCGGAGAAGATGGGTTTGTTGTATCTTCAAACTGGGTTTGTGGGTCGGGTGATGAAGAGGAAGATGGTAGTGTTTGGATCCGACCCGTTATTAGAGCTAGGCGGTCGGACCCTCTCTCCAGGATCCTCCTCCTTCGGGCTTCTCTGCTGTTTGTGGCCATATCTCTAACCGTCAAAACTCAAACGCTTTCAAGTCATGTTATAGAGGTTATATAAGCTCATTCTGGGTCGGTTCTGGATAAACCCGGTTTAGGTTCGGTTCTGATAAGGATGTTTTTTTCTTTTTCTTTTGGGAAAATCTTTTTTTTTTTTTTTTTAGTTAATTCTCCTATATTATCACTAAAACTTACATATATTATATTGCTAAAACAACTTATAACTATAATGATCAATACTATATCCATCCATCAAGTTTGAAAATGATAATAGTGTAACAAGACCATGTATAACTTGAACAAAATAAGGGAGATCAAAGATTTCAGAAAGCACATAATCCTTGTTGAGACTACTTTGACAGTCGCAAGCTGAGCAAATAAAAGAAAAGGCTACAACAATTCCAAGGTAATCAATCATTCCACCATTGTTACATAACAACCAAAATCATAGGGATGGAGCAATGCGTCTGTAAATTGCTCGGAAAGTCTGTCCCCCGTTTCTGTCGACCTTCTGTCCTTCCTCAGTTGCAGAACTCAAGAGCTTCGTAACTGGATCTGCTTCGACCTCTTCACTTGTGAGAGCTTCAAACATAGGGTGATTTTCTAAACAAGCCTTCATCCAGTCTCCAAGTTCTTCAACATCTGTTATTGTGTATATAATGCCACCAACTTCTAGAGCATAAGCATACTCATCCAGCAAGAATGGACTGATCACCCTACGACGGTGATTTTTCTCTTTGAAGTGAGGATCCGGGAACAGGAAAAACATCTTTGAAAGCTGTGCTTTCTCAAAGTAATTTGGGATGTACTTCATGGAATTAGTGCGAACCACTGAGATATTCTGGTATTGACCCAGATTTGTCACCCTTAAAGCCAAAATCCTTTCCTTGACATACTCTGTCACCTTATCCCTAAGCTCCATTCCAATCATCAGAGTGCTAGGGAAAAGAGTTGAAAGGCTTATCAGAAGCCCCCCAAAACCACAGCCAATATCTGCAAACTGGATCTTTTTGCAACTACCAGCTTCATCAGATGAGGGGAAGAGCTGCGGGTAATGAAGAGAATAATCCACATGACTGGGGGCGACAGGTACTGGAAAGTGGGAGTCACTCAGAGGGTTACTGTGTGCTCTTGCTCTGTAGAAACGCTTCCGAGGCAGACCAGTGGACTTGCTATGAGTTGAGTTTACTTTGTTTTCCAACATGACTTTTTCAGCAAACTGCAGAAAAGAAGTGGCAACCTTAAGCACCGCAAGCTCAGTACAAAGGGGAACATAAAATGCAAAATCAACTAAAAACCTTATGAAACAAGTCTTTTACAGAAGATGTATAAAGCTGATGCAGGACCAATAGAGCAGAACTGTAGAACTAGGGTTTATTTGTAGCAGTCTCAAAGAAAAGGGATTTAGAGCAAGGAAATTAAGAAAGGGATGGGAGCTACTAGCATCACACCAGTACGGTTTCTAGGCATCACACCTAAGGTAAGGTTAGGTTGCATCACGCAGACACAGACCTGGTGAGAAGCAAAAGCTTTCAATTTTAAATAACTCAAATCTGAAAATAAAAGACTACAAAGGCAAGGCCTCAATATACAGGGAGGCTAAGATAATGCTTAAAAGAATCCTGATAATAATAAGAGTCCTAATAATAAAAGCCTAGATTTATTTGAACTAATTTCTTCATCAAAAGCACAATGCAATTAACATTGAAAACATTAACAAAGAACACTGGAAACGATAGTAAATAGAATTGGGTCTGTCATGTTTAAAACGCGATACATTTTTGCCATTCTTGGTAGCAGATAAGGTGTGGTGGATGCGGTACAGAAGCAACACAGAACCAATTGAGAAAAGAGAAGCGGAATCATTCACCAACTAAAGAGCTTCATGATGGTCAAAGCAGAAACACTTGCACTTAATAGTTTGAACTCAGTCTAGCTCAACAGGCAGTCACAGTAACTAACTTAGCTTACCTCCAGATCCATGTAATGTACTGACTTTGAAAACAAAATAAATGTGGGTTTTTCTTTTCTTTTCTTTTCATTTGTATAATTCAAAACACATCCAACAGGCATCGATTTCAGCATAGTCGAAACAAGATGAACACCCAGCCCATAACTCAACATCCGAAAACAAATAAAGGTAAAGCTTTTTCAAGTTCAGAATCAATTCCCACTGTATCAATAACCCTAACTTAGACCAAAAAACCTAGTCGCCGTCAAACACGGTAAGAATGAGAAACAGAGAGAGAGAGAGAGAGAGAGAGAGAGTGGCTAGTTTGAAACACGGACCTTGGGTATCTTATGTATTGGAGTTGACGCCGGAAATTGGTTCCGAAGGTGTTTTGCGACCCTCCCTCTGGCACTCGCCGCCTGAAATTCACAGATTCGGGGTTTCGAGCCGAAAAGAGAGATTAAACATGGGTTTCTTCGGCCCATTTGAAAGATCTTACACAATGGTGGGCCAAAAATCTCCTAACTTTCCTGCGTCGAGAGCTTGAGTACCCAAGGCCCACAACATAACCCTTCTTTTATTTTTCTTCTTCTTCTTCTTCAATTTTTTTTCTTTCCTTTTTGTAAATGCCATATCCACATCAAAACTATAGTGGCTGGAGAGTAAATATCTCACATCAGAAAAGTGACAAAAAATAATATAACTTATAAGTTGGTGGCTCACACCCAGTTGTATCGAGACATTTTGTGATTAAAACTCAACACTTAATGAGTGGTTAATTAAGTTAGAACAATATCGGTACAATATATAGTTGGTCACGAGCCTCACTTATTGTTGTTTAACATATTGTCTCTACAGTGATGAGGGAGATGAATATAAGGGTTACCTCTCTTTGTGAGGTCTCAAGTTTAAACCTCGAAATAAAAGAACTTTGGAGGTGCATTTTGTAAATACATGTTATTCGCATCATGTCCAAAATGGATGACTTCACTACAGCATTTTATATGATTTGAGGTTTTGCAGTGTTTCAATTAAGGGTCTGAAACGTACTGTTTACTGTTCGTTCTCATCCACATGAAAAACCCAATTAACTTAAGTATCGAGTTTTCAGTATTAGTTTGTATATGTAATTCCATCGTTTTCTCTTAATGTACTAGAACATGTGCTGATCATAAACTACTTTAAACTAGTAAGATATAATTTCAGCACTCAATGAATCGATCAAAATAATTAGGCAAAACGTGTCCGGCTTCGAGTCTTTCTCTTCAATATATAGAACATGCAAGTTAGCTGTGAAAGTACGAACTCTTACTTAAATGGCTGCGGAAGTACAAAGTCCTATTTCTAACCTACCTTAACTAAGCGTATATATATAAACGTGCGCGGATTACATTTCGACAAGAAATGCAAGAAGGAGTTCGACATAATACTGCAACATAATTACGTGCTGATTAGTTTTGCTGATATACATACCCAGAACTATTGCAACTACAAATTAATCATAGCAAAGAACAAAATTTAATTTAATTGGCACATATATTATCACTCCCTGGAATCAAATGCAACAACTCATTTGAATTTTGCGCCCCTTTTCGGAACAATATTATCTCACCCTTATGCTGTACGTCTTGGACGTGATACTCTTTCTTGCACCCTTTCACTAAAAACAACTTGTAATCTATAATAATTTCCAACAAATAATTAAAAAGTTGCTTAATCAGTTTGTGCACCCTGGGAAGGATGAAAAACAATTGAGATCAAACAGCATTCTGGTATTAGTTTAACTTGAAGTGTTTGACAAGTAACCTGTCACTCATGAATTTAGGGATTTAGGGTTCTTCAGTCTCCTCTTGATACAAACCTGTCAACTACTACTTTAATATTAGGGATTTTGACCATTTACCCTAATTCTAGGGATTTTTTTCCCACTTACCCCATTAAGTTTTTTTAATTCTCTCTTATCCATAAAGACTCTAATAAGGTCTTCCCTAATACCCAATTATATTTTTTTAAGACTATTTTACCCTCACCCTTTTGTTACATAGAGAGAGAGAGAGAGAGAGAAACCATAGGAGACTTCGCCAGATTCCAATCGCCGGATTCAGGTCACCGACCGCAGGATTCCGGTCACCGTCCGCCACCCACAGAACTTCTCTAAAAACATCGTCGGAGGTCTCCAAAGAGGTTGTCGGAAATCTCATAGGTCCCTGGAAATGTTTATTGCCCCCCAATAAACCTCTATTGCCCCCCAATAGATGATTATTTTCCCCCAATAGAACTTTCGGTCGCCGGAATGGGAACTAATCTCCCTAAATTTAGACAAATAAAATTTTGATTAAAGAAAAAACCGAGGAGATTACATCAATTTAAAACGTTTATTGCCCCCCCCCCCCCCCCCCCGATAGGCCTTTATCAGATCTCTATTGCCCCAATAGAATTTTTTTTTTCTTTCCATTTTTCTTTCCTTCTGGGCCTTCTACCCCCATTTTACCCAAAAAAAAAAACAAATGAAAGAAAGAAATTGATTTGGGCACCCAGAGAAAAGCTCTGGGCACCAAATCATCGTTCTCCTGAGATGGCCCCAAAATCTCAATTCTTTGAACTCCAACTAAAATTGAAAACTAAGAGTACCAATATGTAGAACTCGACCGGAGGAACAATTCTAATACCTCGATCGTCCTAAAAAAATGTCGGAGTTGCTAGAAAATACCGAAGAACTCACGAAGCTTTCTGACTTCATTTCTCAATCACCAGTCATTGTTTAGACAAAGGAAGACCAGAGAAAGATTGTTGACCTCGAGACAAAGCTGTCGGCACCGCTGAGAGGTCGTGAAGTGGCTAGAATCAGAAACCCGTCAGCGGACACATAAAGCTTTCAAGGCTGCTCCTGCCGCCACCACCAGTCGTTTGGAGCGGAGATAACCGGTCTTCGCTTCACGCCACTGAGAGGAGTTGAACGGCGTCGGTCCGACATCTTGGCGTTGCTGGAAATCGGAACTGCGATCGGATCACCATTGGAACGAAAATGGGTCGAAGCCAGAGTCGGTCCAGGTCGTGATCTAATGCGGTCCAACCTTTGTATACATGGGCGCCCGAGGGCCTGGGACTTTGCCGGAGCCTGAGGTCAGTAGGAGAGAGAGAGAGAGAGAGGAGACAGTGGCGTGGTTGTAGTTTTTTAATTGGGTTGAGGGAAAAATGATCATTTACTGTGAAATTGTGTATGTGGGAAAAAAATGTGTTGCTGGAGTAAGTGGGATAATTTTTGCTTATTTTGGTGTTTTGGGTTGGGTCAAGGATGCAATATTATCAAAGTCGACAGAATTACTCCAAATTTTTAATTTTAAAAAGTGAATATGTGAGTTAGAAAATGTGATCAAACACGTATCCTATGATCGTTCATGTGTCCTTCAAGCCATTCGAATCATAATTTTCTTTATGTTTGCTCATAGACGCACGCAAACTGAATTAGTTTAATTAATTACATGTTCCGTACTTGTATAATATGATAATTGGTTACATAACAAGATGATTTTGAACAATAATCTAGGTATCATGAGTTATTCCATCATTAATAAATAAATTTGTGATCAACAGCTAGCATTAACAGATTATGATCAATTTATATCAAAAGCATGCCTCTATAAATGCTATATATCTTATATATCCATAATCATGCAAAAGCATTGCTCTGAGTCTCTGACTGGTAGGTTCATGTAACCCTCCAAAACCCTAATGAAATTACTCACACATACGCAACACATACATATATAGCTAGATAGATCTTTATTTATTACCATCTGTAGTTTCTTCGATGCATGGCAGTACTGCAGTAGCCAGCTAGGTAGGTTTAAATTTTGCTCCTTAGAGAGTACAGAGAAACTTCAACAAAAATTACACTACTTAAATTAATTTTATAGTAGTTTTGTAATCCAGCGATGCTCATCCAATTAATTTTCTCTTCCTAGTTCATTTTAACTGATTTATTTTTAGGGTTAATTACAGTTTACCCCCCTGAGGTTTGGGGGTGTCATCATTTCACCCCCTCTACTTTTTACCCCCTAAACTTTCCAATTTCAATCAGTCGTGTCCAATTTCTCCTATTCCCATCCAAATTGGATGTTAAGTCTGACCCTTGAGGGTTAAAATTGTCATTTCAAAATAAAAAAATATAAAAAAAAATTATTTTTTTTTTCCTGTTTTTTAGTTTTTTTTTTAAAGAGATTTTTTTTTTTTTTTGGTCTTCAACCTATACACCACAAGTTATAATAGGTTTATAAAAAAAAAAATACTCTAGGTGGGTGAAAGCCGCTCGCTGGTCTACGATATTTGTGATATATCTCTGATAAAGTGAAGAATTTTAGGATATATCCCCAATAAAGTGAAGAAATATTTGTAAAAAATAATTTTACACTTTATCTGTAAATAAATATCTGTATATCCCCAATAAAGTAAAGAAATATATGTGTAAAATCATTTTTGGTCTACATATTTGTGATATATCTCCAATAAATTGAAGAATTTTAGGATATATCCCCAATAAAGTGAAGAAATATTTGTACATCCCCAATAAAGTGAAGAAATATCTGTGTAAAATCATTTTTTTACAGATATTTATTTACAGATAAAGTGTAAAATTATTTTTTTACAGATATTTTTTCACTTTATTAGAGATATATCCTAAATTCTTCACTTTATCGGAGATATATCACAAATATCGTAGACCAGCGAGCGGCTTTCAACCACGTAGAGTATTTTTTTTGTTTTATATTTATAAACTTGTGGTGTATATGTTGAAGACAAAAAAAAAACAAAAAAAAAAAAACAGAAAAAAAAAATTTATTTTATTTTTTTATTTATTTTTTTTATGTTGAAATGACCATTTTAGCTCTCAAGGGTCAGACTTAACGTCCAATTTGGATGGAATAGGAGAAATTGGACACGGCTGATTGAAATTGAAAAGTTTAGGGAGTAAAAAGTCAAAATTAAAAGTAGAGGGGGTGAAATAATGACACCCCCAAACCTCAGGGGGGGTAAACTGTAATTAACCTTTTATTTTACTCGATCAACATCTTGATAGTTCCACTGACAGACGTCTTACAACTGTTTAATTTGATCATATCTTCTTTGACACAACTTGGGATATTTTAGTCACAAAATGTGGACTCCCAAGAGGAGAGGCTGAATTCCATTCAAGTGTTTTAGTTACTATTTTCATGTAAATAGATTTTTCGTTGACTAACCTTTTCTGTTAGTTCGATCTGAAGAACATATTCATACGCTGATGAAAGAGTTTGACAGAGAAGAAAATGAGAGAAATTCATATTCATTTGAAAGAATTATCCGTGAACACTTGCTAGCTATAAGCCAACCCTTTTGACCATTTTCGATCTTTTCCAGTCACGCAAACCTTGCAGTCAGTCAAGCATCATCCTCGCAGTTTCGTTTAGCAACTTGTCATCGCTTTGGCCGGTGATTAGTGTGATCGAGACCCCTTCCACAACCAATTAATTAGTTTGATATCGAAGTGTTTGTTAAGTAAACTGGAGATAGTGATGGATTGCTACTATGTACTGCACGTGTTTGCTACTATATGGATCCGCATTATGAAAATTCACAAAAGTCCTCAATAGATCAGATTAATGCTAAACCTCTCAATCTTTCCAAAATCATAACTAACCTACTTTATCAGAATAATACAGAAGACTTAAAGTTACACTGAAATATCTATGTTCCAAAAGATTTACAGAACAAACGACTTACTAATCAACAGCTACTAACCAACCCAGAGACGTACAACACTAGCTAGGTACGTAGTATATATGAAAAGTGTGTACGTATGCACTTCTGTGTATCCATTTGTAGGGTGATGGTCGTTGGAGAGTTTATTGCCCCAAAAGATCTGAGTTCCCAGAAGAAGAAGTATAATAAGATTAATTAGACTTTCCATATTCTACTAAGAGATACTGATCGATTATCATGGGAACTGTGAGGAAATCAAGGATCGAAAGCGCGCGGGGTTCATTTTGCCACCATGCATGCATGTATCCACTGCAAGCATATCGCTAGGCCTTGAGCAAATAGACTCATTTTATTGGATCTTTGTTGCAATCAAGTTCCTGTCTACCAGCAACCACAAAGGAACGATCCTTTTAGTTTTGTCAAACAAGAAAAGTACCAAACCTCATATATTGTCCAACAAGAAGCCAAAACATGCATACGAACAAATGGATCAAAACAGAAAGTTATGTATACTTTCAGGGGTTTCCTTAATAATCATATATTAATCAAGGAAAAAGGGGAATAATTATGGTTACTCTAGAAGAAATAAAAATCTCAACCATCCCTGGCATTGTCTAGGGTGTATATATACGTAGCGATCATATAGAGTAAACCCTAGAAATCCAGAGAGTCGTCCCTATTAACAGGAAAGTGCAAGGCTATGTCAAAGGAGAGCGAAGCCGGCCTGAAGTACCCCAAACACAATTCGGATAATCAGCAGCCCCTTGTATCTCTTGATTATTATTATATATAGTTGAGGGGAGACTTGGTGACGTGGTGTGCACCAATTGGTGAGAATAAATTAATTTTTAATATTGGATCGAGTTGAGATATTCTGCCTGGCTTTGTTTGAATCTGACTTAGGGCTGCTTCTGAATCTGAACCCAGTATACGTGCAACACTGGATATATATAAAAGCGTCCGAGCGAGTCGTGACTCGGTCTTATTTGCGTGTACCTAAGCTACCCTAGTGACCTAGTCCAAATTAGTGTCTTACGATCAGCTGAATATATATTTTTTCAATTGGCTTTCGTTGCAGTTAGCCACTAATCTTACGTACATATGAAATTACCCTCACTCGACCAATATAATAGGTAGATCTAATGGTTAAAAAAGAGTGTAAAATAATATGTTCCATGATCTGGACTCAATGTAATGGGATATATAATTACCCTAACCCTAGTCTTTGAGTATTGTGCATATACGTCAGTACGTTTTCTGACTTTCTCTTCTAGCTAGTCTGACTAAACTATTAAGGAATTAATTCATGCAATTAATTTGATATCAACATTTGAACTGTTTCCAGGAGAATATTTGTTTCAAGCTTTACCGAACAAAGGAATTCCATATGGATAACGTTTTAGCTAGCCAGATGGATGTACACAGATAGTTATATATCTGAAAGCTAAAAATGCAAAGTAATTAATGGTAGTTTTAGATAACATAATAATTACCGGTCCATTATGGGCAACTCACTATGCAGGAGTACTGCAAGTTGAAAATCATGTAGTAATCAGTGCAATCCTAAAACCAAGGATTTCTTCCATGATCTTTCATATTATTAAAACCCATTAAACCTGGCCCCTTGTGTCTGAAGATCCATAGTAGGTGAGAGCTTCACAGACACACCCATTTACTTTTCCCACACTGTAGATACTAGTTCAAGTTTCAATATATATTCCACATTTCTTGTCCAGGGTGAACAAGAAAAAGCCCTCATCGATTGATCTCATCAAGCAGTTTCCAATCTTCTCTTGTGCACCAGATCGATCTTGATATTTTGTCAAAAAATGGTTTTCGGAAAGTGTCAAACCTAATCAAAGTACATATCCTCCTCTATGTCCTTGCAACGAAGCTAACTAATTGACTCCTGCAAGTTTCCAATATTTCCCCATCTAGGGTTTTATGTTGTTCAATTTATAGGGCATGAATAAAATTTAGACAGCTTTTTGCCTTTTTTTTTCACCGAACTAACAAGTTTTTCATTTGTTAGGGTTTGGTTTTGTGTTGTTCTATCTGATGATCGATGTTCTTTTCTATCTATTCAGAAACCAGTTAAAGAATTAGTCAGATCGAAGTAGGAAATCGATCAAGCAAAAACCAAGTAGCTAGCTAGCTAGAGATGAGTACAGGAGATCATGCAAATAAGGAGGACAATTTGCCACCAGGGTTTCGATTTCATCCAACAGATGAAGAACTAATCACGTATTATCTGATGAACAAGATATCAGATGCGACATTCACAGGAAGGGCAATCGCTGATGTTGATCTCAACAAATGTGAACCATGGGAACTTCCTGGTATGTATAGTATATATAGTTGGGTCCAATTACTTGATTATGAATTTAGGAAATTGTTGTATATGAATTTTTCATGCTCGGACTTAATATCGATCATCAGCTATATTCCTTGTTGATCTACAGATCCCTTTCAAACAAAACCCTAAAACATGTATCATCGGAATTTTTCTTTTTCAACTCTCTATATTAGTTTCCTCTTCCTTAACTTTGCTTATAGCTGACATCAATTATTTTTAATTTTGGGATTAATTATTATAGGTTGAGTTCTGATTTATTGTAAAACTACAAATTTAATTAATTTAGTGAAATGATCTTGTTAATGAATTAGCAAAAGCGAAAATGGGAGAGAAGGAGTGGTACTTCTTCAGCCTTCGAGATCGGAAATATCCAACCGGAGTAAGAACAAACCGAGCGACAAACACTGGTTACTGGAAGACCACAGGAAAAGACAAGGAGATCTTCAACAGTGCCACCTCTGAGTTGGTTGGGATGAAGAAAACGCTAGTTTTCTATAGAGGCCGAGCTCCCAGAGGCGAGAAATCCAACTGGGTTATGCACGAATATCGCATTCATGCCAAATCCAGCTTTAGACCGTCTAAGGTAATTCTATCTCCTTGTCCCTAAGATCTATATGTATCTATGCATAAGCAGAATAAGGCGTACGTATAACTAAAACAAAGATTTTAATTGTTAGTTTGACATAAATATCTTGAAAGCTGAGTAAGAATTTGAGATTCAAAAGTGATCTTTTAACATGATATTAGAGCTCTGGTCTCGAACCACATCCAGGACTAGCTCAATTAATTGTTTCACATAAATTGTCTGTATTTATCTTTATCTGTCTTTTCACGTGTAAGATGAAGCTGCATATAAAAGAGTATTAACGCATTTTCTAAAACCATAAGCTTTTGAGGTTGCATGTAGTATCTATATCAGTTACTTCTAATTTGGTTTGCAGTCATTTAAAAATGTTTTTGTGTTGGAACTGTATGTTGATGTTCAATCTAGGTTTTCATGCATGTAGTATGTTTCCTTATAAACCCTAAAAACTATGAAACCAGACCAGTCTTAATATTGGCCTTGTGTTTGATTAACAGGATGAATGGGTAGTCTGCCGAGTCTTCCAGAAGAGTGCTGGTATTAAAAAGTACCCACCCTCAAACCAATCATCATCATCATCAAGAGCAGCAAATCCCTACAACCTGGAATTGATAGGTCCGAGTGTTAACGTAGTACAATCACCAATAATGCAGGTGGGTCATGAGCACCAGTTCCCTAACTATGGCAGAAACTACATGACCAATGCTGAGATGGCAGAGCTTTCCAGGGTCCTAAGAGGTGGTGGCATTGCTACTGGTTCAACCAGTAGCCCCATGAACCTTCCATTACTTCAACCCCAGTTCAACTACCCCAACATTGGAGGAGGAGGCTTCACAATTTCTGGGCTCAATTTGAACCTTGGGGGCCCATCAACTCAGTCTAATTTAAGGCCCATGCCTCCACTACATCAACCTCATCAGGCAATGAACCATCAACAAGATGTTGCCAACCCTTCGATGATGAGTAGTACTAGTGGTGCAGTTGGTCAAGATCAAGCTGGTTATGGTATAGACATGAACAATGGAAATGTGCCTGTAGGAAACAGATACATGAACGTGGTCGACCACTGCGTGGATCTTGATAACTACTGGCCGTCGTATTAGGGCGGTCGAAGATTCTTGGAGAATTCCAACATACAAGGCTAAGTTGGACAAGTTTGTTGTTAGTTATTATGTTCTTATTAGAATCATAGACATTAATTTCCTGTTATGTTAAAATTTCAAGGGCCTAGATGGGGTAAAGTACCCAGCTATATATAATGGTCATGTATCCATAATGCGTTATTAGAATCATTGACTACTGTATGCCTTTTAGTAACAGCTTGGTCTTCTTGCTTATATGAGTATATCCATATCGTTTAAATATGTTTAAATAATAATCCAAATTATAAGAACTGTTATCTTTGATAGTGCTAGCTGCATCATTCTGATCGAGTTGCCTATTTTTATCATCATGGTTGGTAATCACCCAGAGTAGTGCTACGAGTACTAGCAATCTAAGCACTCTGACCGTAATTGAAAGAACAAGAAGCACCAATATCTGGTTCCAGTCATCGAGGACAGACCAACACGGCTCTCTCAAGAATCCATTACCTATCAACGGATTTTTGAGGCAAAAATGTTATCATTTATTAATTCAGCAAGCAATACAATAATTACTTACTCCTGAGGGGCTGTCAAAAATAGTCATTACTTAGCACACACTACTCTAGCACCTCCCACGAGTATACTACAAACAATATTCCCCAAGTACACCCACCATTTTTTAATTAAGCCCAAGACAAAGAAACTTGACCTCTGAAGACGAAAAATTTAACAACGAAACATTTATTTTCCTTATCGATAGTCTCATAAAAAAAAATAATAATAATAATAATAAGCCCATTATCCTTTTGTAAAATAAGATTGAGACCCCAAACTAAAATGAAAAATATGCTGGTTTTAACATGAGCCCAAAACCAAGCCCACGAAATTCCAAAGGCCTTATTGTGTAGCACAAAACCAGGCCCAAGAAACATAGCAAACCCAACAAGCCCAAACAAAGCAAACCCTAGGTGAGAAAACTTCCTCACCCACAGATCTGCAGCTGCCCTTGTAGCCGCAGTACCTGATGTTGTTGGACTTGATACTTGATCCTTCTCTTGAAATCTTATCGAGTCTAGTTTATTTGGTTGCACTTAGGCCCCGTTTGGTTGGCCGGAATGTCGAAACATGAAAAGGATTTATTTTCCTTTCCAAACTGATATGGAATGAAATAGGTTTTGGAATTTCCATGTGGGTGTTTGGAACATATTGGAAATTAGATTCTGGAATTAATTTTTCCATTCCTATCGTAGTGTTTGGTAAGTCATAAGAATGAAATAGAAAATTGTAATTTCTAATAACACCCTTTTACTAATTTAAAGTACAAATATAACATCAAAACAAAAAAACCACAGAAATTGCTTACGTCTATCATATTGTATATAGGGACTTGACCCAATTGTAGATGATTCATGTTATATAAACATAATGGTGTTTCTAATCTTGTAATCAAATGAACGTCAAACTCAAATGATAAAGAACAAAAAAAATAGGTACAATTATTCCAGATGAACAGATAAAATAGAGAGAAGATCGACCTTTGAACTCACTTTTCACCAGACACAAGAACCAATAAGAACTCATATTCACTGAAACAAGTATTCTATCATTCGTAATCCAATAACAATCCCACAAAATTGATCGAAACATACATAAAACAATAGATAATCATAAATGAAAAACTTGTATCTTGTTTGCTCAGATCTGAAGAAGAAGATAATCATATTCTTGATGTATCATCTTTTTCCTTCAGGAGCAGAAGAAAGGAATTCGAAGAGAATATATTAAAAAATAAAAAATAACAAAAATAATTCTGTAGAAGATTACCTTTGTTAGTAGAAGACTTCGACAAATTGCTTAAAGAAGACGACGGCAGTTGTAGGAAGAAGAAGGGTTATGCGATATCTTATATGTTGATCCAATAGTGGGAACTATGATCCCGAAAAGAATAATGGCGGGGGGATTTAATTTTTTTAGAGGGGCAATTTATGTAATTTTGCCTTTGACAGGGAGAAATGGAATTAGAATACCACCCCTAACTAGGTAATTCAATTCAGGCTTTATGAGGGAGTCAATTTCCAGTCAAATCTCATTTTTTATTTCCTTTCCAATCTCTATTTACAACCAAACAACACATCTGAATGGAAAATGAAATTAATTCCCATTCCATACCATGATTTCCTGCCATCCAAACGGGGCCTTATAGACTCAGTTGAAAATTGCACATGCAGAGCATGTGTGAAGAAATGCTAGTATTAATCTATTGAAACTGAACGAGTATTGTCACCCAAAGCTCCTCCATAGGGCATAGACTTGATACTTGATACTTGATCCTTCTCTTTAAATCTTATCGAGTCTGGTTTATTTGGTTTGCTCTCATAGACTCGATTGTTGTGAATTATCTTGAAATCTTATCGAGTCCAACTATTACATGTTCATATATTAATCTATTGAAATTGAACGAGTATTGCCACCCAAAGCTCCTCCATAAAGCACAGACCATGGCAAAAATGTGGGCCTAGTATGAGGTAAAGATAAAAGGAGCAAGGAATGTGAATGACAAGCTTTAAGTCTCCGTAAGTGTGATTGGTGCTGAAATTGGTTGAAAGTTTTATTGTGAATTTTGGGTTGGTTGTTAAGAGTTGTGATATTCGGTTCCTTTGTAGTGATGTTGATTTTGGAATGGAAATGGTTACAGCATGGGACTGCTTATTAAGTCCGATTTTTGTTGGATAAATTGTTGATGTTGAAAACTATTCTTCATTTCAGTTTGCTAATGTAATCAGAGGAAGAGGAACCCATGGAATGGGAGGAGGACGGGAATAACGAGAATCTTGTAGAGTTGAGCTCATTGACACCCCCAAAAACGTGGGAGACTAGCTCTAGTACTTTACCACCAATGGCCCTTCGGTTAGTTCTTATGGATGGGCAAATGCGTAACCTTGGGCAAACGTCCAGCCTTCACCTGGCAAAAGAGCCGACCCTAAAATTTGGCCAGGAGCAATGACCCCGAACTCCCAAAGCCACCAGTCCCAATGAAGGCAGCAGAAAAGGAGCCCAAGTCCGGGCAAACCAGCTCTACCTATGCTCTCCACGATCGCTGATATCCCTGCCATTGCCGTCATCGTCATAGGGCAAGGCCAGCACAATCGTCAAGCCAGGCCACCGCTGACGAATTCCAACATCGTCGGCATCATACCGTCGATCACCTCCACCAGAAAAGGAGTTGTAACCTTCCAACAAAGTGAGGTGCTTCATTACCCCACTCGCAACGACATGGACAAAAACCGCCACCCCCACCCCCATCACCAGTAACCACCACCACTTGAGGGCAAGAATCCCCAACAGGCACTATGTTCAATCCTGAAACAATCACACCAAAGCCATCAACAAAAACAGCGACGACAAGGAGCAGAGCAAGGCCTGTATGACCCCCATTGACAAAGCAAGGAAGAAAGTATTGGAGACGACTAAGCCACGAAGGAAAGACGCTCCTACACCCTAGCAGAGAGCGCTAAGTCAGTGATTCACTAACAAATGCAAGCTCAACATATTCTTATAGTTTGCTCTCACAAATCAGCACGTGGGATGAATAAGAATGCAGCCCAGTGTGAAATGAAGTCTACATATTCATTTTACAAAAATCAATAATAAATTTCTTGGCCATAACACTAAAATATTTGATTTTTCATGGTTCTTCACAATCAATGACACCAAACCATTGGATTCTTCACGGTTCTTCACAATCAATAAAATAAAACTAAAACAACCAATGTTATAATTAACAACGAAACGTGTGAAACACGACAGTCTTTTGGCCTGAGAACTTGTAAGAATAAAAAATAAAATACACCTCATAACAACATAAACAAGGAACACCCACACTACATTAACTCCCTCCTCCTAGATGTCCTCCTCCTAGACGTATCTGAGTGTCTACTTTGTTGGTATGCCAGATTCTAACATGTAAGCAAAAGATTTAAACAACACAAGGGCTGCATCTGATCGACAACAAAATATAGCTTCACATATACCCCTGCCATAGCACAAACCAGCCTGCAAGAAACGAAAGCACTGACTACTAAGTAAAGCAACATTGAAATTTATATCACATTATCAAAATGGGAGAGGGGTTGGCACAATCTGTTTCAAAAAGTATACCGTAACAATTCCCAGAAACGAGTCGTGTGAACAAACTAGCAGCAATCTACTTGTCTGGATGACCCCTTTTGGCCTTGCGACGTGAATGGTGGGTACTCCGTACAGGTTTCGTTGACTTTGTACTGCATAAAAATTTGTGATCAGCAAGTTACAAAGGTTGGGATAGCTTTTTGTATATGAAAACGGAATCTTAGAACCTTAATTGCCATTTCAGCCCGCAAACCTAATTAGAAAAAAAGAATAAGAAACGAACCAGAAAATTGAGGATAGAACTCTGAACAGAATTAAGATGGGAAGTGCCAACAAAGCAGAGGCCTGCAAGATTTAAATTACTACTCAGTTAGGTACTAAAATTTCAAATAAAAAGAACCGGAGGAAAGAAAAAAAAACTGCAAAAAGAAACAAATTTCATAACACATACCGCAAACCACTCCAACTCTTTCGTAGCAAGAGGTCTTGTCAGTTCATGCTTTTTCAGTGTATCTCGTACGGTAGTTTGAACCTTGAAGAAATTATATTAATACTATAAATTATGGGCTTAAGACAAGGGTACATCTAGTAAGACTTGAAAGTAGAAACAACGGACAAGATTCCATATCAAAAAGCCTTGTCAGCATTTCTAGAAAAGAAAAAGAAAACATAAAAACAAAGAAAAAACAAAACTTGCAATTAAACAACTCGTATCGTTCAGGAAAATACAGTAAAAGGGCCCTCTGTTTGATGCAATCAATACTACATTAGAGATTATAAACAGATGTCGAGATGAACATAATCACAAATTCAAAATGCAATTCTGGGTATCAAATAAGGAAAAGAAAAGGGAGAAATATATATGACATGCTACAGTCTACCTCAGAAACAACTAGAATCTAATAATCACATAATGAAGGGTAGGTTTTGCCAGATTGATGCTGATACCTGATGATGATATGTTGAAGCGGATTTGAGAAACTTCTCGTAGGCCTGAACAACCTGCTTTGTATAGGGCTTCAACACCACTCTAACTTTTTCAACATGAGGTTTTGCAACAGTGGCTACCTGATCAACATATGGCTTGCTGAACTTTTTTGCCTCCTGCCACCCCAAAAACACTGTTGTGAGCTGCATGTAGCAAAGCAGATAAACAAAAAAAACCAAAAAATGGATACGACAGAAATTTACCTGAAAGTAAGGATCAACAAACTCTTGTGCTTTTATAACATGGGGAGCTAATGTACTCTTTGATGTCTTATAAGCTTCAATAGACTTTGTTCTTAGTGATTGCACATGAGGTTCAACAGAATCTTTCGCCAATGACCACTGTTCCTTGACTGCCGGGATCCATTTCTTTAAGAGATAGGACAGTGAAGGTAAAAGGGAGGGAACTCAAGTTTAGTAGACAAACCATACTATCATTTAAACTGAAATTGAAATAATGTACCCTAGCTTACAGTTTTAACTGCTTCCACATGGGGTTCAGCCCACTTTCCAGCTTGAACTTTTTTCTCCAGGGCCTGACAATTAAGAATACGGAGAACGTCATTTAATAAGCAGAGGATGATCTCCAATCAGCATAAACTATTAATACAGCAAAGTCTTCAAATGGCCATTCTGAAATTAATTGTAATACCTTCTGAATCACCACCTCTGCAGCAGGTTTTCCATGCTCATTCCAGTATTTCTCTACAAAGGACTGCAAGTTGATAATAACTTCAACTCCTTGATAAAAGCTTATCTTTACAATTGTAAAATGGATTTAAGTTTACCTGACAATAGCCGAAATGAACAGCAAGCCAATGTGGAAGCCATGCACCATGAACCTGATTTAATTCACACCATGTATCAGGGCTTGCAAATGAAACCTAATCACATTTTCTACCACACAATATGATAGTAGAGAAAAGATGTGTGAACCTATATCATATAACGCTACCAGAAAATGCATGGAGTATGAAGGACCCAAAGCCATTTTCATGATCATATAAAGAAACCAACTCAATTGGATATGTTACCTAAATTACTGCAGACAATTTCCAAATGAACTTAACAGGTATTATCTGCTAATCGCATGCATTACTAAAGATAAAAGTAGCAGTCATGCCTCAAATTACAGCCAGAAGTTCTCAAGTAAGCCTGTTTTTTTCTAGGATCTTAAGGAACCCTGATTCACTGATAAGCTTAAACAAAACCTTACTGTTCTACTCTCTCAAGAAATACTACTCAGATTTTTTTTTAGTTCGCAACTAGCTCATAAAGAACATAAATACAACCACATATGGGTAAAATCTAACCAATACCTCTGTTAACGCTTTTGCTTTAGAAGTAGCCTCAAACTTTGCCCTCAACATTTCTTCCTGAAGATGAACATGGAAGATAGATTGTCAATAAGCACCATAATCAACATCTAGAATAATATGAGCTTTAATAGAGCACCTAAAAATTACCTCAGCAACTTTAAGAGCACGCTCAGTATTTCGAATTTTGGTCTTTTGTTCATCATTAGTCTTCTCGATCTGTAAAGAAGTAACTACATCGTTAACCATCCCCGATTTCATGTTGCATTACAATATACTAGTAAAGAAAGTCAAAATAAGAAACCATGCAAAAGTAGAAGAAAAATGCAACTTAAAAATATAAAATAGCCTGATTGTATTCACATTGTAGTGGATTATTATTGTTGTTTTATCCACTAGAAGTTTAGATTCCATAGAGAAACATTTGCATCAACAATTCTGGTTACATACTAACAGAGAAAGGATGATACTAACTACTGAATCGATTGGCAGAACTACAGTGAGTTAGGCAACTTCATA
This sequence comes from Rosa rugosa, assembly GCF_958449725.1. NCBI lineage: Eukaryota > Viridiplantae > Streptophyta > Magnoliopsida > Rosales > Rosaceae > Rosa > Rosa rugosa. The sequence goes on along the minus strand of NC_084822.1, from coordinate 54,436,866 downwards.
CAGATATGCATGGACTTCTGAAGATATGGTGACCACGCAAAGAAAACTTATGCAATGCAACACGCATCATTCATTATAAGCCGCACTACTAGGAAGTCTTTTAATGAGCACATTCAGCGATAAATGGGTTTTCTTCTCCAATGAGAAATCAATAACTCACCTTATCTATTTTCAAGATCAAAACGTCAATCTTCTTCTCAGCTTGATTGGCACGGGCTTCCAAGGCCTCTTTCTCCTTATGTTGTGCTTCCAATTCCTTTTTAAGTTTGTCAACCTGCAAAAGGAGGATTGAATTTACAATGTGGTGGTTATCACGGGCTACATTAGTTCACTTGACTATAACAAACCTGCTTCTCTAATTCACCAGCTCGTGCATGAGCCTCGCCAACCTGCTTCTCAACATCCAGCGACCCTTTTTTCTAAATACAATAACACAGCATGAACAAGTTAAAAATTGTACAAAAGAAACCAATACCAAGAGACATCTTAACTTTAACGAAAAAGCCCAACCTGGAGAGAATCAACTTCTTTCTGCAGAGCCATGATGACATCCGAGTTCACTTGAATGATTTTATTCTTCTGTTCTACTATCTCATCCTTACTGTGAAGTTGCTTAACTTTCTCCTCCACTTCAAATTCTTCAAAAATCAGAAAATGATGCAAACCGTCAGCCAACAAGCACAAGCAGCACTAACAATGCAACATTCAGTGCATCCACACATCAAAATAACAACTCCAAAAACTGTTTCGCTAACGCTGATTATAAATATACCAAAAACAACGATTTTAACAAGAAAACAACAGACTACTCTTCAGTAAAACACTAACATTCTGAAAATCATTTCTACTCAAAGTAACTAAATCCTCTGCAACTTAACCTCATAGCTCAACCTATTGTTATGAATCAAATTCCACAAACTAGCAACACAAACTAAATTCCATCACTTCAAAACTCGCAAACAGAAAGATCTCAAGTTCTAGTATCATCTACTCGGCTCAGCGATGAAACCGAGGAGAATCAAACAGTTGCAAAATCTAACAATTTTCAGCACAAACGAAACCCTAGAGTAGTGGAAATACGAACCGAGCGAGTGGATCTTCGACCTGAGTTGATCCAACTCGATCTTCAGCGCGGACGAATCAGGGCCGTCCGATCGGACTACTTCCAGTGGCTCATCTTCTTTGACTGAAGCCTCAGCCCTAATTTGCGAGAAAACTAGGGCCAGAAAGACCGAGAGAATCAAGAGCTTTGAGGACGCCATAGATTCGAAAATCGCATCCACAAAAACTCAGAGAGAGAGTCTGGGTTTTTCAATACGGGCTTTCGTTTCAGTTCTCCCAACAAAATGTGTTTTAATATTAAAAGAGATTCTGAATATTAGACTAGAAAATCTTTTTTTTTTTTTTTGGTTACACTAGAAAATCTTTTTTTACCAAAAGAGGAAGCTATTTTTTTCCAGCGGTTTGATTTTCCGGTGACAGGACACGTGTTGATGAGAAAAGGAAGGGGAAAGGGAAAGGAAGGGCGTGGATTGGTGACGCGTGGCGCCGGGGGTTAGCTGGGTGGTTTTTGGTTCACAGAACTGGGTTGGTGGGGTCGGTGATGTTAGCCGGAGAAAGTAAATAAAAGGGAGAAAAAAAGAAAGAGATGGGAAATAATAGTTTGGAAATATCGAAGGGCTCGTGGGTGGGTCGTGGCATGGCTCTCGCTTTTAGTTTAGAGAAAGGCAACAACTAGCTACAAACCGAAAGAGTATCACCTAAATAATAATTGTATAATTTAATTGGAGATCCAATCTAGAATAGACTTTGGTCCAAAAAGAAAGTCCAAATTCAACAACCCCGTGTTTTTATATGTAAAAAGTAAAAGTCACCTGTAAGCTGTAAAAAACTAAGATAAAAAGTTTGTGTTGATTTGTTCTATGTTTTTTTTTAACTATATATAACTTAATTCCATTACATAAAGAATGAAAAATAAACCCCCAAACAGCCTATTAGAGACACGAACGGTATTAAAAAGCAAAAAAGAAAGTACTATAACGGGATAACATCTGTGACATTTCCAACTCTCAATGTAATTGTGATACAAGAAACCAAAATATACATATTGCTTGCTTAGACACCAACAAGACAAATCATCCTACCAATCCCAATGCACAACCTGCAACCAAATGCTAAAGAAAAGAAATATCAAGGCTCAAGCCATGCCTTTCCCTTTCCGAATCACTTGAGATGAACAACATATGAGAAGCTAAATTATGGCTAAGCAATTGAAACAACCACCATATTGTAGTTTGCTAACGAATTGTCATCACTTTTCCTAATGGAAGACTAATCCTCTTATCAAACTAAACAAGAGCAACTACATCACAATCCACGTTCTCCAAACGCTATCACAAAACACAACTTTGTAGTGTCGAAAGACACACAGTGCATGGACGAATCCAATAGGAAGGCATGCACTTACCTAACAATCCTTACATACTTGCCAAAGTTGCCACCACATTTTTGAGAGAACCGCACATTGTACTATCTTGACATTGAAATGCACCGCTAAAAACTGAGGGGACGAGCTTGAAATGACAACATCCTTCACACTTGTAACCTGAGTATGTGACACTAAGAGACGTTATCGATCATAAAGCACACCCTAAGGCCATGTTTGGTTGGTGGAAAGGAAAGGAAACATTTTCATTTCCTTTGGGAAAGTGATTCCTGAGGGGGGGGGGGGGGGGGGAGGAACCGATTTTCTCAACTTTTTCCTTTTCTTTGAGAACCACTTTCCCTTCATTGGCTGTCCCAAACGCAGGAAAGGAAAGTGTTTCCTTTCCCAATGCCCAGATTCCACCAACCAAACATGGCCTAAGGGTTGCCACTACCGATGAAAAACAAGCGCCACCATGATATTCATTGTAATTATCTATAATGTTCTTCTTGAAGACTTGTGTAATTTGACTTGAGATTATGACTTAAAGTCTCCCTCGTGATCTACTCATCCAGTGAATTAATAAAAGCTATTGAGCTTGTTTCAAAAAACCTACCAATCACACTTTGTTCTTTATTTTTTGTTTTAAAGCTTTGTCCAAAAAAAAAAAAAAAAAAACTTTGTCATAATATTCTATGTATTTATTGAAGACAAATATAGCGAAAGCAAAACAAAACAAATGACACGAAAAAATAAAGTTTTTCCACTTCTACCTTGAGAAATAACTCTATTCACACCCATCACAAAACCAATTTTGTAGCTAATACGTACATGTCAAAATGAGTTATATTCATGATGTCAATAAGAGACATAGTTCCACTCTTTCCCAAAGAGGCGATTCAAACTCTAAAACTTGAATCCCTCGACTAATGTAATGAAAATACAAGGACAGAATATGATTTTCTGGAAAACGAGGATTGCAGTGTATGGATCAATCCCTACTGGGCAGATATCAGAAACAATGAACCAAACTCCAGACTTTTGGTTACGCAGTGAAAATCTCAAAATATGAGATTAAAAAACACTGCGGGGCTCTTACTCATGAGAACCCAAAATAAAGATCATCATATTGAAAAGGATATGTTCTTTTACAAACTTTGAATATAGCACTAGCTCGGCTATAAGATTCACACAAAATCCAATACAAAGTTTGTCTTCGTTCTTGAACTCCTTCACTTGAACAATCTTCAAATCTTGTTCTTCTTTCTTCACAGTCTCCCTACTGATCTTGAGAGAGTATTATGCATATGAAACTATGATCACAAACACTTATACATGGATCAAGTGTTTTGACTCTTTGTGAAGACACAAACTCAAAAACCATGCAAGACACCTACACTTATTCTTGCGTTTTTTTTTCACCCCTTTTTGCCGTGCATATTTCTGCAATATATATTCAACCAGCGGCCACCACTCAAACAAACCAGAAACAACCCTAATTAGACTTCTATTGGGAAAGAGCTTTTATTCCAAGATATCCATAAAATCCTAAAAATCCTAGGGAATCAAATACACAATTTTATAAACAGAAAAATATCTTTAAATAAAGAAAGTTAAACCTCAGAGATATTTTCCCGTTTTGTATGGAATGCCAACACACCAATTTAATCAAAACTTGTACTTACAATCTCCCCCTTTGGCATTCCTATACAAAACATAAATTATGACAAACTCTCCCCCTCAACAAGTACCGAAGGAACATCACAACTCTTCATCCATTCATACCTGAAACATTTCTTAAAATGCATATAGAATAACGTTATCACAATTATGAATATGCTTTCTCCCCCTTTTTGAATAGGAATGACAAATGTAACTTACGTAGCGGAAGCAATGTAGAAGTAGGATCACAAATAGATAGTGCATAATAGACAGTAGCCCAAGTCGAATCAATCAGAGGAAGATAGTCCAAGTATTAATACTCCCCCTAAGTGTAATCATGTTATGAAAGATGCAAGAATGAAATGCAAACACACAATGAGTGGGTTGTATCCAAATGCTAAGAACAGATTTAATTCGCATAGCTTTTCCAACAAGAGCAATACCACTTAACCATAAACAAGAGTGCAACAAAATAAGTTCACACGAGTGAATTGATTCCGACAATCACAAGGTAAGATAGAGGGTGATCGAGTATTCTATACCTCTTGTTGTGAAGAGTGAACATATCTCAAGATGGGGTGTGTAATATTTGTGGAAACCTGAAAAGCAATGCTCACATACGAAACACATTTAAGCACAGAAACTTTATTCCCCCTTATAACACCGTGTGGGCTTGATTTTGAATTTTTCTTTTGCCCTTTCACACAAAGTAACAGTTTTGCTCAAGAAGACTACGACCCATGTAACGAGTATTATGCTAGCAGCTCCCAAGTCAGATGACTTTAGGGTACTAGATGTAACAAGGACATCCCAAAGAGCACATCTACTCGAGTCAATAGTTTCACAATCCACTGGGGTGACCAAACCATTCCCGTTTCTTCCCAATCCTCATATCGTTCGTCACGACCGAGACCTGTTTACTTTGGGAATAGCCTGGCCATGCTCCATTAACCAACTACATATATATTTTTTTTATTTTTTTTTATTATTTATATCAAGGAGCAACGAACAAGAGTAATTTCGTACATGAGCAATGAGAACAAGCCAACCATCAATTAAGACTTACCACCACTTAGAGTATGTGTGCATGTGAGGTTTCAAGATTGTAGAGAATATGTTGTTCAAGCTCACAATTACAGAGTGACGTAAGTACAAGTTCAAAACGTGCTAGGCACCTTATTGCACACAGATTTAAAGAAAAGAGTATGGCCCTTGTCAATCTAAGTTCAAAATAATCTGTCAGACACTTGGGGATACAAACCACTATTTTTCAATTCTAAATTTCCAGAAACTGAAACTAACAATGCAGAGACATAAAGAAAATGCACCTATACTATCATGAAGACATACACCATGAATGCATGCAAAATGGATCAAATGAAGTGAGAGTATCAATACTTAGAGCATCCACCAACGGTGCTTCTAAGTGATTCAAATTGAGTTATGTCTAAAGGCCTAGTAAACGAATTAGCCAATTTGTGATCAGTAGGAACAAAAGCACGCTCAAGCATATTATTAAGATTATCCATATGAGTAGAAAAATGATTATTTGAACCTTTTTTAATCCAGATTTGCTTCTTCTTCGTTTTTGTTTCCAGATCCACGGGGATTGAAGCCAGCTTTGCAATCCTGGCGATCAGATTCAGACCTTCTTTCAACTCAGCTTGCAGCGAAGCAGGTGAGTTAATGCTCAACGTTTTCCTTTGATTTTGAGTAACCCTGCGAAGCATATTACACCTAGGACGAATGTGTCCTAATTTTCCACAATAATGACAAGTAGGAACAAAGTTTTTGGAGTTGTGAATATACCTGGGCTGACAAAGTTTGTCAGGACTTACCTGAGCAACCTTTTTATAGGTTTGAAGATCCAATTTACATTCTGGTCTTTTGGGCAATTTGGGACCAGAATCAATGTCATCTGATGCATGTGATTGACTCAACGAATTTTCACCTTTTACAAAGGTCAAAGGCTTGCACGACTCACCTTCAAACCCTAACCCTTCTTTGTTGCCGTGAGTTTTACCAAATCCTATCATCTTGGAGACCTTTTCGGACCCTATGGAGAACTTGTTGAAGCTTTCCTTGACTTTAAGCAACTCATCCTGCAATTTCTCATTTTCAAGGGTTAGTGAAACATTTAAAGTGGATTGAGCCTTGACTTCAACCTGCAAAACTTTAATTTTATTAATGAGATCACCATGTTCCTTGTCCCCAACTTTAGACTTAACCTCATCCTGCAAAACTTTTATCTTATCAACAAGGTTAGTACGCTCAACATTCCATTCTTTTAGAGAAGTTTCAAATTGTAGCTCAATTTTCTCTTTTTCTTCTCTTAAAGAATCAACTTCTTTTTCAAGTGTATAATTTTTTTGAAGAACAATTTTCGAAGCATGATATAATTGCTTACACTTGAGATTTGTTTCTTCATCAAGGGTATCATCTTCTAAGTCAGAATTATCAGAAACATCAATATTAAGACAGGAAGTAAGAGCAAGATTTACCTCTTCACCATCTGACTGAGAACCTTCATCACTATCACTCCAAGTAGATTTTAGAGCCTTGTTTCCACGCAAATTATACCTTTTATTGCCACAATCGGCAGCAAGGTGACCAATTCCACCACACTCAAAGCATTTAGGTTTGTTAGGCAAAATTTTCGAAGAGTTTCCAAATGATTTTTTATTTTTCAGAAAATTTTTGAACTCTTTTGTCAACAACGATAAATCCACATAATCATCAACAACATCTTTCTTTTTAACAGAAGAGAAAGCAATATTTTTTACCTTTTTCTCGGGCTTGATCCTCATCTCAAAGGTTTTGAGATTACCTATAAGTTCGTCAAGAGAATAGGTGTCCAGGTCATGAGTCTCCTCTATTGCAATTTGCTTGGCTTGAAATTTTGAGGGAAGAGCTCTGAGAAATTTCTTGACTATTCGATGCTCCTCAAATGGATCATCAAGGCTACAGCATTGGTTTGTCACATTGAGAAGTCGAGCATGAAAATCATCAATTGATTCATCTTCCCCCATGGTCATGTTCTCAAATTCCAATACGAGTCTTTGAAGCTTCTGACCTCTAACCTTCTTGTTTCCCTCATAAGTAACCTGAAGTAGATCCCAAGCTTGTTTGGCTGTGTCACAGTGGCTAATTCTCATCCTCTCTTTCTTGGACAAAGCTGTGAATAGTGAATTCCTTGCCTTAAAGTCACAAGTTCTATCACGAACTTCTTCTTCTATCCATTCCTTCCTAGGTTTGAGAACCCTTGCAGAGGACCCTTCTACTTTCTTTGATTCTTCGGCCTTGGTTGGGTGTTCCCATCCATTCTCAACTATATTCCACATGTTTTCATCTTGAGAGTAGAGAAAAGCCCTCATCATAATCTTCCATTGTGAATAGTCTTCACCATCAAACAAAGGCGGGCAATTTATAGAACTAGAGGCTCTGTTATATTCACGTTCCATCCTTGACCACGGATCAACTAAAAAAACTTTAGAACCTGCTCTGATGCCAACTGAAAATACAAGGACAGAATATGATTTTCTGGAAAACGAGGATTGCAGTGTATGGATCAATCCCTACTGGGCAGATATCAGAAACAATGAACCAAACTCCAGACTTTTGGTTACGCAGTGAAAATCTCAAAATATGAGATTAAAAAACACTGCGGGGCTCTTACTCATGAGAACCCAAAATAAAGATCATCATATTGAAAAGGATATGTTCTTTTACAAACTTTGAATATAGCACTAGCTCGGCTATAAGATTCACACAAAATCCAATACAAAGTTTGTCTTCGTTCTTGAACTCCTTCACTTGAACAATCTTCAAATCTTGTTCTTCTTTCTTCACAGTCTCCCTACTGATCTTGAGAGAGTATTATGCATATGAAACTATGATCACAAACACTTATACATGGATCAAGTGTTTTGACTCTTTGTGAAGACACAAACTCAAAAACCATGCAAGACACCTACACTTATTCTTGCGTTTTTTTTTCACCCCTTTTTGCCGTGCATATTTCTGCAATATATATTCAACCAGCGGCCACCACTCAAACAAACCAGAAACAACCCTAATTAGACTTCTATTGGGAAAGAGCTTTTATTCCAAGATATCCATAAAATCCTAAAAATCCTAGGGAATCAAATACACAATTTTATAAACAGAAAAATATCTTTAAATAAAGAAAGTTAAACCTCAGAGATATTTTCCCGTTTTGTATGGAATGCCAACACACCAATTTAATCAAAACTTGTACTTACATGTAATAATTAAGTTATGCTCTGTACTGGTATTTTATTCTTAGTCAGAAAAAATAAAAATAAAAACAAAAACAACTAGATCCCTACACAATGCTTGTTGCCTTACAAAGAGCTTCATCACTCATATGTAAAAAAAAAAAGAAAAGAATATAATGGTTCATCAAATTTTCACTTATGATGTTCTTATGACTAGTCAACTATATTTTAAGTATTTTATTAGACAATGCTTACTTTTTAAAGCACTTTTCACTTGAACATACCATAGATCTACATGTATAGTCCATTACACAAACCTTGCCATTGATCAAATGAGTGAATGCAGCAGACACCCCAGAGAAATTGCTATATCGTATGAGCATACGTCACAACATATGCTTGGAAATTTCCTTGGTAATTTTTTGTTCGATGACCATTTCCACGAGGACATTTATTCTAGTCCAACTTGGTGTGCCTAAAGTAAAGAACTTGTTCCTCAAGAGAATCTCATGTCGTTTTTTATGGTAGGCCTTGAAATAATTATATTATTAGCTTTAAAGCCTTTAAATCCCAAACGACCTTCGAAATTCAACACTGACCCTTCCGAATTAAGGCCGGCGGTTAGCTTTGCGCCACGCCTCACAGTGTGGATCCTCGTTTAAATATGAAATTAACGCGACACGTAATAATTCGAACTTAAAATGCAGGCGGTTCATTTTGCTTGATTGGTCAATTTACGTCGTCAAGTTGTACGACTTCAATTTCACAATTCACAGGCAGGTTCGGTAGGGACGGCCAACGACAAGCGAAAAGAAAAGCTAAAGATGGGAGTCGCCAGTCGCGTAAAGAAAACGACAATAGAAAGGCAAACGATACAATTCACTCTCTACTTCTTCTTCTTCTTCTTCTTCTTCTTCTTCCCGAAGGTTTTATGTAACTCTCAGTGCACCGTCTCTGTTTCTCTTGCCCATCATAACAACTCATTTCGGGTCTTCAGGTAAGGAATTTATCGAATTTCGTCTCTGTGAATTTCTCAATTCTGCTATTGATTTTGACTCGTAATTTTCTCTTCTTTTTTTGGTTGCGTGAATGATGAATTTCATGTCAATTTGGAGATGCCAAGTTTATTGAGCGTGTAAACAGAGAATTGCAATTTGAAATGATTGTTTAGTTGTTATGCTTCTCATTTCGGTAGGAGTAGGAGTAAAGGTGGATTATTGAGTTTATTTAGAGCTGTATCAGTGAATTTGAGTGTTTTTGAATTCATTGCATTGTGAATTGCAAGAAGTAAAGGTAGCCGAACTGGTCAGTGATTACTGGTATGGCTACTAGGGTGTGCTGGTTTAAGTTATTGAACTTGAATTGGCACTCTGATCATGGGTAGTAACACTTGTAAGGGTTGATATCGGTGGGTTTGCGCTCAATATTATGGCCTGAAAAGAGAGTCAAGTGGCTAAACATTATGAGGGTTGATTGTAGCGAGTAAATATTGCACTAATTGACCAGCATGCATCATTCCGCTGTTGACAAGGTTGTGGAAAATTCCTCTAATTCACTGGGAGTATGAGTTTCACATATGGAGAAGGTTTTAGCATTATGTTAACGGAAATAACCCACTAATTATTTAAGGAATAATGCTACACTGCCAGGCAAAGGGTTTATTTAATTCGTTTGTTCATCTTTTCCAGGCAAAGGGTTGTGAATTTAAACTGTCTTGGGTCTATTTGCACGGTAGCCTCCTCCGATGGGATGGGGAAACATTTACAGAAGGCGTATGAAAGTATGCACAGTGGCCTTTCTTATATACCTCGATTACAAGGTAAAATTCATTTATTGCCCTTCACTTATTGGTAGGCAATTTATATGTAGAAGACCATCTTACCTTTTCATTTCTACATTACTGAAGGCTTTGCAGCAAAGAGACAAATGGATTAGCAAACGCTGCAAATCTAAAAGTGAGGCTTTATGGGAAAGTGCTCATGAGCGGAATGCTAAACGAGTTCTCAGGTTGATAGTAGAGTTGGAAGGTTTGTGGGTGAAACTTGGGCAGTATCTGTCTACACGGGCAGATGTTCTTCCTGAAGCATATACATCTCTTCTCAAGCAATTACAGGACTCTCTTCCCCCTCGTCCTTTGCAAGAGGTTATTTCTTTATGTTTTAAAACTTATCATATCAAAAACTGTAGAAATGTGACTTGGATGCTCTAGAAATCATATATCTGCTTGCTTGATGTTATTCATGTAGCGTCTTGTATTCTTTTATACTGTTATGTCAATTTACACCGCTTCTTATTGGTTAATGGGACACATGAATTTATAGGGATCCTGGTTGTCTTCTGATATGCTAATATCTCCATCTCCTGTGTGCATACAGAAATATCTGCATTCCTTAGCATGGCGTTTACCTTTTTAACCACTCATCAGACACCTTCCCTTTCAGTTTTATTTTGTTTTATCATCTGGTAGTTATGGCTAAACTGGAATATTTGTTTGCACAGGTTTCTCGAACTATACAGAAAGAGTTGGGGAAATCAATGGACGAGTTGTTCTCAGATTTTGTCAAAGTCCCTTTGGCAACTGCATCAGTAAGATTTTCTCACTCTTGTAGAGTTAACAATTGTTGGCACTTAGCTCAGGGTCATTCTTAAACACTCTTATGATATTGGAACAGATCTTATTGGTTCTGCACTCACTATATGCAGATAGCACAAGTCCATCGCGCAACCCTGCTTGATGGGCAGGAAGTAGTTGTTAAAGTTCAGCATGAGGGCATTAAGACAATCATATTGGAGGTTTTTCATACTTTGTATTTGAAAGTTGGGGTTGACATATATTAAGAGGGGCACACAGTATTAATATTCTATTGTTGGACTTCTTTTTTTTGTAGGACTTGAAAAACGCAAAGTCAATTGTTGACTGGATAGCATGGGCAGAGCCTCAGTATAATTTTAATCCTATGATAGATGAATGGTGCAAAGAATGTCCGAATGAACTCGACTTCAATCATGAAGCTGGTGCGACCAAATTTTTCATAATTAGTCATAGGCACATAGCTTCTTGTGCTTGACATTTGACATGCATGCAACCATTTTTTTTTTCTTTTATAAGAAACAAAACTTTTATTAAAGATTAGAAACCCACTCCACTTTATTTTTCTTCCCCTCAAAGCATGTATGATGAAGAGCAAAGCGGAGTAATTGTAGGAAGAAGTGGAGTTTTAGTGGGTGCGCATAAATTTGTATCTGTATTTCTATTATCTTATAGCCAAAAATAAAGCAACCGCGTATTACAATCGGCCCGTAGTCATTATCTGTAAATCACTGTGATCCATGATGAACTCTGTTGGGGGAAGGTGCATTCACTCGTGCAATCTTGTGTAATCTGTTTGGCTTTTTTTTCTTTCAGTGATTTCCTTAGTCATGACTCATGAGGGTGTTGACAATGCATGGATCCCATTTTCCAAACTGACCAGTTTACTGTTCGTTATGAATTTACCTGTCCGCCATACTTTTTGGCTTTTTCTTACTGCTGAATTCGTATATGTATCCTTTCAGCATTGGCAGCCTTGATGACAAGTTTGTATTATATATGCATATGGTACTTCTTCAAAATTGACTATTGCTTATGGCTTCTTTGCTTCTGTAGAGAATACTCGAACAGTGTCTAAAAATCTTGGCTGCAGAACCAAACATGATGATAACCCAAGTGCCAATAAAGTGGATGTTTTGATACCAGAAGTTATTCAGGTACTATTTGATCCGTTCTCCTAGTATTGCAGGGTTGTATTTTACTAAGAAAAGTGTCAACAATTCTAGGACAAAGGAATTAGAGATTGTTTATGTTTTGCTCATGACATATAATCAGTGTCTTACTTCTCTGTAGTTTTTTTTCCCCCTTGTTGTTGTAACTCTTTTTCAAGTAATCAAGGCTTTTGGTTCTTCTTTCTCTTCCTCTCTTCCAATAAAAGTTTGTTTCTTTAAAGGAAAATATGTATAGGTGAATCCGATAAATCTGAGATAATGTATAGTAGAACAGAGAGCTTTGCTACTAAAAACTGATAAAGTAATCTGAGGTTCACATCCAAAACCAATTGGCAATGGATGGAGTGGCCCAAACCCTTATAAACCCCATTTTTCCCATGTGGGATGTATATATTCTCAACACGCCCCCGCACGTGTGGCGAATTTTCAAGCCATACACGTGGACAACTTTGGGTGACGTGGAGCCCATGTGGCCGTTAGGCATGCACACGTGGGTAACCCGCTTTGATACCGTGATAAAGTAATCTGGGGTTCACATCCAAAACCAATTGGCAATGGATGGAGTGGCCCAAACCCTTATAAACCCATAGGCAAGGTCCCATTTTTCCCATGTGGGATGTATATATTCTCAACAAAAACCGAAGAACAAGGTCTAGAGGAGTGTTGCCTTAATTAGATTGCCTGATTTTAACTGGTGGTTTATCTGACTCATTTCAAAATTGAAAAGTGTCTTTCCCTTTTCATGTATATTAATCTGCATCCTGCTTCATTTGTTGGCAGTCAACAGAAAAAGTCCTCATTTCGGAGTTTATGGATGGCATTCGCTTAAATGACATAGAATCATTTGAAGCATTTGGTGTCAACAAACAAAAGGTTGTTGAAGAAATCACACGTGCATATGCCCACCAAATATATGTTGATGGATTTTTCAATGGTGACCCTCATCCTGGTATCCCTCTTCTCCCCTCCATGTATTACTTTTTCCTCTTGGTATTTTGATTAGAACAAGTCAATTCATTAGTGAACAAGTTCAATATTATTTTCTGCTTGGTTCACTGCTCTATGAGTTCCTATAATCCTATTCGCAGGAAATTTTCTTGTGAGCAAGGAACCTCCACATCATCCAATTTTGCTGGACTTTGGACTTACTAAGAAATTATCAAGCTCTGTAAAACAAGCATTAGCGAAGATGTTCTTGGCTTCTGCTGAGGTTTGTGCAAAAAAGTAGTTTTTGATCATGTTACTTGTTGGTTTAATGCTAATAGTTTCTTTTTTTGGATATTTCCATGACTAAAAAGTATTAAACCTTGGTATATCATGAGAGTTTTCTATCCTTTGAATGAGACAACAATCAGTAATGTTGTAATCCTACTTATATTATGGTCCTTACTTCAGGATATTTTACTCTCTCATCTATTACTTAGAGTTAGATGCCTAGGATTAGATTTTTCATACAAATTTAGGGCACTGTAAGTCTAAATATAAATGGGGAACAGTCTACATTCTCTCACAAGATTCAATGATGAATAATAATATATTCTTATACCTTCCTTCCAATTATTTTTTAATAATTTCTTTTGCATTTCCTTTTGAATGATTAAAAATAATTCCTTTGGAGTAATAAGATAAATTGCAATGTTTCTTTGTAACAGGGGGACCATGTTGCTCTATTGTCGGCTTTTGCAGAAATGGGACTTAAGTTGCGCCTAGATATACCAGAGCAGGCAATGGAGATAACAACTGTATTCTTCCGTAGTACAACACCACCAAATGAGTCTCTTGTAAGTATGCAATGACTTGATTGCAACTACTACTTGTTAGATTGCTTCCATTTCTCTAACTTTGTAACCCCTATCTCATTCAGTTTTAATTATTTACTTATGATTCATAAGGAAACGATGAAAGCTCTGGTGGATCAAAGAGAAAAAAACATGAAGGTCATACAGGACAAGATGCAACTTAACCGAAAAGAGGTTAAACGCTTTAATCCTGTAAGTTCTCCTCATATCCATCGTGTTGCTCTGCTATATATCTCTCGAATCCTTGCTGAATCTAGTAGAATCCACTTTTATAGGTTGATGCATTTCCTGGTGATATTGTGATTTTTGCGCGAGTCCTCAATCTTCTTAGAGGTATGTCTTTAAACCGTTCTCTGGTGATGTGTGTTAAATAACTATAACATATAATTTACTGTTTATTTGACTTGGATTTAGGGCTTTCTTCCGTAATGAACGTCCGCATTGTATATCTAGATATCATGAGACCATTTGCTGAATCCGTTTTACAGGGGTGAGTTTATCCTGAATATGATTTATGTTAGTTTAACATTGTCATATTTTCTTCAATTCTGATGGAGCCGATTTTGAAATTTTCAGAAGCATTAATAGGGGACCAATGGTAAATGATCAGTGGATCTATGACACACCTGCCCTCTCTGATGTGGAGGCGAAGCTGAGGCGACTCCTACTTGAGCTGGGGAATGATAATAAAATTCTTGGAGTTCAGGTGTGCACAATTTATTTGTCGGTAACTTGATATGACACCGTGGAGATCTATAGTAATTTTGTTTTTTTAATTTATAATGAAGTTTGATATCGTACTTATCTTCTTGTGTTATCTTATATTCTGACATTCCAACTCTCAGTTTCATTATAATGTTGTTTTCCTATTTGGTACAATCAAAAACTAGTGTAATTATAAATGAAATTACTTATTGTGAATTCTCAAACCAGAGCTGTAAGATGACAAAGATTTTAATGGGATGGTATAACTAACACAACATGAAGTTACCATTCTGGCTGTGTAGTATATAAGTATATTTTACAATTGAAAATTATGTATGAGTTAATGCATACGAATTCTCTGGAATGAATGTTGTCTGATATCTTGTGGTTAAGGTAAATTGATTTACTTTTTTTTCTTTTTACTCTGTTCTTTTAAACATGATGATTTTTTTCCCAAATTTTCATGATTTTGTATTGAAGGTATGTGCCTACAAAGATGGAGAGGTTATTATTGACACTGCAGCTGGAGTGCTAGGTAGATATGATCCTCGCCCAGTTCAGCCTGACAGCCTTTTTCCAGTTTTTTCTGTGACAAAGGGTATAACAGCTGGAATGTTACATTGGCTGGTTGACAACGGGTGCGTATTAGTGTGTTTCCATTTGTCGAATCTTTTGATATGCTGTCACCCAAAAGCTTTCTGGGGTACTGTTCTTTTGGTTGTACAAAATCAGTCCCTTAGTCACTTGAAAATGTTGCACGGGTTTCAGAATATCTTTCAATTATATTAGTATCATCTGGCCTGATTGCTAAAACTTTCATTCTGAGGTGGTCTAAATTGGCCACTTCATTATACAGCAGGGGAATCCATTCACTTGGAAATGTTGCACGTGTTTCAGAATATCTTTCAATTATATTAGTATCGTCTGGCCTGATTGCTAGAACTTTCATTGTCTGAGGTGGTCTAAATTGGCTACTTCATTCTACACAGCAGGGGAGTCCATTATAGTAAAAACTTTCATGATGTGATCCGTTAAAAGAATGAAGCTGATGGTGTGTGGGTGGGAGTAGTTTGAGTAAAATGGTTATAGTATCGTTTGAGTTCATTCATTTGATATAATATCATGAAGAGCTGTATCAATGCATGATGATGGTATCTTTCTCCATTTAAGTTATAAGTTCTACATTGTTCCGCAGAAAGTTATAGTTAGTGTTGTCATCATATGAACGTACACATTTTGATATTATCAGTAGTTGATTAATGCTGATAATCAGGGTATATGTTTCTCGTTATTCTGTCTTTCAGAAAATTGAAGCTTGAGGAAAGTGTTGCAAGTATATGGCCAGAATTTGGATCAAACAGAAAGGATCTCATAAAGGTTAATAATTTGTGATCCAGCTCCGCTAAAGCTATAAAATTTTGTTTTGTATTGCTGTGATTAATTTGCTCTTTGCGTTTTAGGTCCATCATGTGCTTAACCATACATCTGGATTGCACAATGCCTTGGCAGATATTAATAAAGAAAACCCTTTACTTATGTCTGACTGGGAGGAGTGTTTAAATCGCATTTCCATGTCAGTACCTGAGACTGAACCTGGCCAGGAGCAGTTGTATCACTATCTATCTTTTGGGTGGATATGTGGTGGAATCATTGAGGTACAGTACCCTGTTAATGTTTCAGATTGTTTTTTTTTTCCAATTCAAACTCTTTATTTGTGGTGGAATGTATGACGTGAATTCTAATAATTTATATTTGGATGGTACAGCATGCATCAGGGAAAAAATTTAAGGAGATTCTGGAAGAAGCATTCATACACCCCCTACAAATTGAAGGGGAGTTATATATTGGAATCCCTCCAGGCAAGTGTACTATGTTTTGCTTCATTGAATGGAAGGAATATGTATGCATGATCTGCTATCACACTTCTTTGCTTTAGTTATGTACAGTTTACTTTCTGTTGTATTCTATCAATATCAGCTATTTATTATTTATCTGGGTTTTCGTTTCTGTCATCACAATGCTTCCTTGCTCCTCTTCTAGGTGTGGAATCTCGACTGGCAACCCTAACCGCTGATGTAGACAATCTGAAGAAGGTCTCAGGGATAAGCGGTCGTAAAGATCTACCTTCCACTTTTCAGGGGGACAACCTTGTGCAAATTGTGAGCATGGTGCCTCCTCTATTTAACATGCTGAACATTCGTCGCAGCATCATTCCGGCAGCTAACGGACATTGCTCAGCCCGTGCTCTTGCACGTTATTATGCAGCCTTAGTTGATGGTGGTGTTGTTCCACCACCTCATCCCTCTTCCTCTAAACCAGCTCTGGGTAGCCACCCTCACATGCCCAAATTTCCTGTTGAATCGTCATCCAAAAAGCGAGGTAACAGAAGCAAGAAATTAGCTGCTGCTTTCAAGTTCAGGACTAAGAAATATGAGCAGGCCCCTACTAGCGATCCCGATATTGGTAGCCCCAGTAGAAACAATAGCAACAGTAGTGACATTAGTAATGCAACTGACCCCGGTTCCATTCCTCAAGAAGGTAGTGTCAATAAGATATTCAGCAACCCCAGAATCCATGATGCTTTCATGGGTGCTGGCGAATATGCAAATTTGGCCAAGCCAGATGGTACATTCGGACTTGGGTTCAAGAGATACCACTCGAAGGACGGGTCCCTTATTGGCTTTGGGCACTCGGGCATGGGTGGATCAACTGGCTTCTGTGATATCAAAAATAGGTTTGCTATTTCTGTAACCTTGAATAAAATGTCATTTGGTGCCGAGACTGGAAAAATCATCCATTTTGTTTGTTCGGAGTTAAACATCCCGGTGCCACAGGATTATTTGAGATTTGCAGAGATTCCCCCTGAGGGACAGTTGGATTCTGGAAGACCTTTGATAAACTAAGGCTGGCCTCTTTTACTGTTCATTGTCATTATAAGCTGTAAAACAAATTGTTGTACTTTACAACAGATGAATGAATTTATATGAATTACAGTGATTTTAACTTACAGTGCAAAGTTTATATGCTAAAGCCTGAAGGTGAATATAATGTGTATTCTTTTTCTTGGTGGATCCTTTTGTATAATTTACAATGGAAATTGGAAAGTACATAGTTGAAGTTAAAAATTAGTATAGTAGATCCCACGTGAGATGATGGGAGTACACGCAGACGATTAGACAAGGAACACTAATTAGTTTAAATCTAATTGGCAATTAGATAAGTGAATAATTAATGTTTGGCCAAGTATGAATATATAACTAGTCTGAAAAACGCGGTTTCTGCACTTTCATGTGCACTTAAAAAACTAGTTGGAGGATCTGGCCAGAAATAACTAGTGGGAGAAAATTGATCAGCAATAATGATACCCTAATTGGCTAATTTGATCTCTTGGAGCTTCATTAACATATAAATAGTCTTCCACTCACATTCAGCTTAAATATTAACAACGAACTTGCCATTATTATGGAAAATAAAATGACTCGAACAGTGTTGTCAATCTTCTTCTAAGCAAGTAAGATTTTTTTTTTTTTTTTTGAACGAATGAAAGTAAATTAAATTGTGAACATAGAAGCATCGAAACACATGAAGGGCTCGATAAGTACGTATCATTTGGAAAGCTATCAAACTGTATACAGGGTTGGCTATATTTGTGCCCGAGGTCGGTAAATTTATCAGCTAAAAAGTTTCTTTCACGATAGATGTACTGCAAAGAGATAACAGAGAGCTAGCAATTACTGAGATGCTTGATATGTGTAACTAGATCGACTAGAAAATACAAAGAACTTGCTATTTTTATTTTTTAATCAAGATCTTAAATCAAATCTCCAATGTCTGGGAGAGGAGAAGTTCCTGTGCTGCTTCCAAATCTGAAATACAAATTAATATGCGCTTGATCCTTATGACCAGTATTTTTTTTATTTTTTATATAATTTTCTAGTGCATGCTGGGGATACAACCGACCAATATTTTGAAAATAAGATGTGCATTGCATCAGTGTCACATTCAATAGCAATTGCCAGCTTCCTAAGAATCTTAAAGATTATTCAACCAATTATTACCATAAATTATTGTTGGAATGGCATTCAAGTAGTTTTTACTACATTCAAGGGCGTTTCCTCATGGCTACCATTATAAAAACAGTGACCACAGTAGCTCTCAAGGAAATCATATCTACATATCAATTGTTTTTCTCTCCATATTGCAACACTTGAAAATGATGGGGATCACTGGAGTGTGTTCTAGGTTGATTGGTGACTTGGTTCATGCCTTTCATGGAGTCTCAAGGTGCTCAAGCAGAGAAGCCCGAATTGATGAAGATTGCAAGCCACAAAATGCAATCAATGTTGACGAGTCTATGGCAAGGGCACTCATCACTGTGTTTGGGATGGAAACCAATGGAAGAATAAAGAAGGAGAAGGCAAAGAGAGTGGTGGAGAATCTTGGGTTGATATGTTACGATGAGGAAGATGAAGACAAGTCAAAGTTCGACTTGCCGGGGGATAATGATCATGATGAAGTGCCAGTGGAAGAGGTTCTTGGTGAGTTGGGGAATGATGATGGTTCTAAGAGAAATGAGATGCTGCTCGAAGCGTTCAAGATTTTCGATGAGGATGGAGATGGGTTTATAGAAGCTGTGGAGTTAAAGAGGGTGTTGGAATGTTTAGGGTTGGATAATGGGTGGGATATGGCTCAGATTGAGAAGATGGTGAAGGTTGTGGATTTGAATTTGGATGGGAAGGTTGATTTTAGTGAGTTTGAATTAATGATGGGATAAAATAAATGTCATTGAATCAATTTTTACTGAAATGTTTATTCTTTTATTGACGCAGTCGGATTGATAACTAGGTTTACCAGCAATAAACCTAAGCAAAAGAATCTGGAGTCCACCAGAGATAAAAGAGAAAATCTCTATTATATTGATTAAAAGTTGAAAGATGCGTTCTGCAGCCGCTTGCGGCTGCATAAATAAGAGAAAAGTATCCTAGGGCGACTAGCAACGAAACCCTAAGGCCCATGGATAAAAACGAAAACAATCCAAAAATAACTAAGAAAACCAAAAACGGGTAAAATAGAAAAATGCCGTTTTGAGGCCCTAAACGATCCCGAAAGCCCGAAAAATGCTACAGCTCATAGCAACGCTATGAGTCTTGTTTCTGGCGCGATTCCCTTTCCGGAAAGGTAAGGTGCGTCCCAATCAGACACCGAACTGCCATTTCCTGTCTACTAGTCACTTTTCGTTTTCCTCCTTTAGCACGGTCTAACTGTTGTTCAAATTGAGCCGCCATCCTCTCTGCATCATTTATTATCAACAATATGTTGGGCTAAATGTAAATTCCATGGGTTCATAATATATTGTACTGATCAAACTTCTTTATTTTCTGTTCTCTTGCTAAACTATTCATAATCAATATGTGTGTGTGTGTGTTCTGTATGCATGGCTGGCTATATGTACAGAAACTCAGATATTTAGAACTAGTTTAAACATAATGCTATATTAGGCCAATAAAGATATAACTATATAAGATATACAGCTTAATTCCCGCACAAGCCTGGATTTGTCTGAATTTTTAACTACAATAAACGCTGTTCCTTTCTGTGTGTAGCTACAGTAGCTTCATGTGAACTTGATCTTCAAATATTGAAGAAATTAAACCCATTTACTTATTGTGGCACGTATAGTGGAGCATGATCTAGCTTGCTGAATTATTATGAAGAAACTATATATATATATATATATATATATATATATATATAAATTTAAAGGCATCCTTCACTAGAAGTGCCTTATATATGTAGTAATTTTGATCGAGCGCTTTGCTGGCAATCTTGTTGACTTGTAGAGAGTGAAAGTATAAAACATAGAAGACGAATATAAAATATTGCCCATTAATCACATTGCTTGGTAGGCCAGTAATCCCGATTGGAATAAGAACCGGACCTATAAGATATGTTCCTCCTCAAACTAGGAATAAGAATAACCTAATTCAAACTATGGAGCATTATTTTCCAAATGCGACTGGGAAAACCAACTCTACATAAGGTGAACAAGACCATTTGAGTTTTCCACAAATTGATTACTTTTGTGTTCATAAGTCTGCTTAATAATTCTCAAGATCAAATTCCAGTCCTTATGTTTAGTTTGTGTGTAACAATGTGACGCAGTCGGAAATAGGTTTACAAGCAATAAACCTAAAACAAAGGTTATGGAGAGATAAATCTCAATTTGATTGATAATATGATAAAAGATAGGTTCTGCAGCCGTTTAAGGTTGCATATATATGAGAAAAGAAACCTTAGGGCGACTAACAATTAATGAAACCCTAGCCTAAACCCCATGTAATACCCCGAAAAATCCAAATTAAATTCCGTGGATTTTTAGAAATGATTTCACGATAGTGGGAGCGAGTACGAGGCTCGGAGAAGTTGTGGAATTAGTTCGAACGATTAATTTTCGAAAAAACGAACGTTATTTAGGGGCTCGCGAAAGTTGACTTTTTATACGTTCAAAATTTGGGAAAACTTTCTTCATGAAAGTTGTAGAGCTCGTCGATACGATCGCGTGCATATGTGGAACGCAAAAATCGGAGTTCGTATGAATTAGTTATGATTTTTTGAAAAAGTTTCCAATTTAGTATAAAGCTTCCATTTTTGGAAATTTCCAAAAATAAAAACAGATTTTTCCAAAATTGGAAAATCTGCTGCGATTTTAGTTCCCCGCCGGAAATCGCCTCCAAAACTTCGATCGACGATTTCTTCCTCCTCCGGCCACCGATCCTCACCAAACTTCTTCCATTGGCTTCGTATGGTCCTTGCGCACCTGTCTGTGGCAGCCTTTCACGGCGGCGCGGCCTGTAGCGGCGGCGACAAGCCCGGTCCGATTTAAGCTCGATTTTGGTCAACGCCGGTTTTCTCCTAGCTCCGGCCACCAAAACTTCCGATCCTTGGCTTCATGAACTCCCCTCAACCTGCTGATCATCATACTAGGAGGATTGCACCTAGAGTGACCGGTTTCACGTTCGTCGGAGCTCGGTAAGTTTTCAATCCGAAACGAAAATCTTTCGATCGGTATATCTCGAGCTGTAGTGCATCGTTTTGATTGATTCTTTTTCCAGTGGGTTCCCCTTGATGTTATTAACAACTCTCTAGAAGGCATCGCGGCCTGAAATTGAAGCTTTGACGTCGAAATCGAGCCTTGCCTGATTCTGCAAAATTCTGGAATTTTTCCGACCACCGAAGCTTTCGATCGGTATATCTCGAGCTACAGACCATATTTTTCTGTGATTCTTGAACCAGTGAGTTCTTCTTGAGTTTCTTAACAACTCTTCAGAAGGAATCGAAGCCTTAAATTGACGTTTTTACGTCGAATTGGAGCTCGCCGTTTTCTGCAGTTTCTCGCCGGTTTCTGGAAAATTCCGGCCACCTTCATACTGTTCAAGGTAATTTTCGACCCCTTCCGGTCATTTTCAGACTTCGTGCTAGTTATGAAAGTTGTTAAGCATGATGAGAGGAAGAAGAGCAGCCCGGCCCCGACACCATTTGTGGTGGTCGGCGGCGGCTCTGCCACTAACTCCGGCGGCCCTTTCCGGCCACCTCCGGGGATCAAAAATATGGTTTCTGTACATTTTCAGATTCTATATTTCAATACGATCATTTCGATATATTATACGCAATTTTTGGATATCGTATGATTAAGTTATGAATTTTACGATTTCGATCGATTTCGATCGTTCGATTTGTGATCTGTGAAGATCGGACCGTCCGATGGACTTGTAGTTTTGTTATGTTGATCTTATGACTGTCCCAGTGGCTTTGTGTGGTCATGGGCGAAGATCCGACCGTTGGATCTTCGTATAATTGTGAAATAGTGATTCGGAAGGCGATTCGTGAGAATCTAACCGTCGGATTTTCGTATAATTTTGTGAAGATGTTAGTAAGGACGATTCAAGAAGATCTGACCGTTGGATCTTCGTGATAATTTTGGAGGATGATCCTAAGGGCGATCCGTGAGGATCTGACCGTTGGATCATCATATAATTTTGATCTGACCGTTGGATCATTATTAAACTAGAATCCGACCGTTGGATTTCCGTATATATGTGGTTTATGAATGATTTCTAAGTTAAGATCGTATCTGACTAGGTGATTGACGGTTTAAGTTGGTGGACGATTGTGGATCGTATTCTGAGCTGTTGAGAAGACGCAGCGGGATTAGAGGTGAGTAAACCTCACATGGTTCATATTACGAACCGAATATAATTAATTGATTTTTTTGTCGTAATTGTGTGGAAATTGTTTATGAAATAAAGATTTGTTTTGAAATAATATGAACTTGATCAACTACGGTTCATAGGGCTGCGGCTCACAGGTAAGAAAATGAATTTAAGTATAAAATGAATTTATTGCTTTAATGCGTGTGAACTATAGTTGGTATTAATAGACATTCCTGTGCGAATGTCTATGTATATATATTATTTACGTGAAATAATATGTACTGTTGGAGTTGTGTTGAGTTTATTGTTGAGAAACAATATATTGTGAGAGGTATTGAGTTTATTGTTGAGAAACAATATATTGTGAGGGGTATTGAGTTTATTGTTGAGAAACAATATAGTGAGAGAGATGTTGAGTTTTATTGTTGAGGAACAATAAATTGTTATGATCTGTGGAGATCAATAGGTCACGGGGTGACCATGGCATACTATCAGCGACCCACGCTCTCGCGCCGGGTAGGTGGAACTGAATAGTATTAAATCGTGAACCACGCTCTCGCGCCGGGTAGGTGGAAACGATCAGTTAGAGCTCTAGTCTGTCTGCCAATTGTTGAGTGGTGTTGTGAGGGAAATGTTGAGGTTACTTGAGACTGTGAGTGGTCATGTATGAGTGATGTTGAGGTTACTTGAGACTGTGAGGGGTCTTATGTGAGAAGTGTTGAGGATACTTGAGTCTTTTAAGAATGAGTTCTTAAAAGAGAGCCTCAAGAGTATCCTTCCTTTTATGGTGATTGTGTTGAGTTATATTAATTGTAAAGAAATAAATCAACAATTCTTTCTTGTTTACTCATACTGGCTGTAAAAAGCTTACCGGGTTTTGTGTTGTTGCAACTCCCGGTACACTATTCAAATTGTGTAGCGGGTAATCCTACAGGACAGGAGAACCAGGACGGTGATCGTGCGGTTAGAGCAATTGTTAGAGTTTTACAGCAATTGTACGTTGTGAGGTGTGTTATGCTCATTTGAGCTTTACAATATTGCTTGTGAGAGTGAATTGTAATAATGAACTCGAAGTTTCGAGATTTGGATTTTGTAATTGTAATTATTCATGTTTCGGATTTGAATTTATTATTCAAAATTCGGGGCGTGACACCCCACGGGTAAAAATAAAACAAATCCAAAACAAACTAGGAAACCGAAAATTATAGAAAACAGTAAATTGCAGTTTTGAGGCCCTAAACGACCCCGAAAGCCCGAAAAAGCCCACACGTCGTGGCATAGCGACGAGTTTTGTTCTTGGCGCGATTCCCTTTCCGGAAAGCTATGGCACGATCGAATCGAACACCGAATGCCAAAGTTGCAATAGTAACTTGGGTTTTCCTCCTTTTGCACGATCGAACTGTTCTTCAAAAAAGTTGACTGCCATCCGTTCTACTTCACAATGTTTGTCAAGGGTTTAGTTCTACCCCTACCACAAGATGAAGTCATGAAAAAGAAATGTGGCGGTCAGCTTGAAGAAAATGGAAGTCTGAAGCCACTCTCCGACGATTGCTCGTTAATTTTCACAACAAGAACCAACAAGAAGAAATCTAACAATATTGCGGAGGCCAGTTTTCAATATAAAACCAAGAATGGAAAGCTCTCTCCAAGAAAGTGATTGATGAGGATTTGACATTGACTATCAAACCACCAAAAACTCGTGAGAGGACAAAATGTGTTCATCCTTGAAGGAAGCCGATTGGAAATAATGAGCAATGGAGTGCCCTCAAATAAAAAAAATTGGAGCTAGAAACCCATTTGAAGAATTAGGGCTACCGATTATCTTCTAGTTTTATATTTGCGGAGTGGGATTTGTTCCTCTGTACATCTTATTATTGCTTTGTAATTGTACTATTTTTTTTATCAATTAATGCAATTGAGAAAATAGAAGAAAAAAAATTTATTACAAATTTTTTATTTATTTTTAATATTTGGTCATGAATCCTTTGTAAGTTTATATAATCTGAGGAGGTCAATTATGATCTAATAAACTTTTTTCCCCTGGTATGAGATGTAAATTTTTTGACCGTCAAAAATAAGATCTAGATTGCCACTGCCCCCTGGCATAAAACAGTGCGACTAATGGGGATTCTCATGATGTGACTCCTTCTAGGTTTGGCTATTTCAATTTTCGATCAGTCCTTGTCCATAGGAATATTGATGCTTAATTTAGCAAGAAGCCCTATAAGTGGTTCCTTCCACAATGAATGTGAGTTTTGCAGAAAAACCTAATAGAATAGGAGACCGATGGCTAATGATCACTGGATCTATGATACACCTCCCCTCTCTGATGTAGAGGCCAAGCTCAGGCCACTCCTAGTTCAGCTGGGAAATGACAACAAATTACTTGGAGTTCAGGTAATTGATTGATTGATAGAGTTGATTGTTTGAGATTAAAACCTTGATCAGGTCTTCATGATCTTGTATCCAGGTATGCGCTTACAAAGATGGAAAGGTTATTATTGACACTGCTGGTGGATTGCTCGAAAAAGATAGTGACCGGCCGGTTCAGCCTGACAGCCTTTTTCCAGTTTTTTCGGTAACAAAGGGAATAACAGCTGGAATGTTACATTGGTTGATTGACGCCGGGTGTGTATATTAGTAAGCTTCTGCAATATTCTTAAGTTATAAATCCTACTCTATCTTAGATGGGTTTTGATGTTGATGAACAAGATAAATGTTCTAATACATAGTTCTGCATTTCAGAAAATTGAAGCTCGAGGATAGTGTTGCAAATATATGGTCAGAATTTGGATCACATGGAAAAGATCTCATAAAGGTTAGATACTTAATCCAGTATCCACTATAGCTAAGGATTCTGTATATATTGCATTTTTCTGTGATTACATGTTTTCTTTTTGTTAGGTCCATCATGCGCTTAACCATACATCTGGACTGCACAATGCCTTGGCAGACATTGTGTTAGGAAACCCTTTTCTCATGTCTAACTGGGAAGAGTGTTTAAAAAGCACGGCCATGTCGGTACCTGAGAGTGAGCCTGGCAAGGAGCAGACATACCACTATATATCTTATGGTTATATCTGTGGCGGAATCATTGAGGTAATGCCTAACCAGTTTCAGAAAAGTTTTTCTTTATATGGTGTGGGAATCATCTATTTGTGCCATTGTGAATGTTCATGTTCGTACTTCCGGATGGAACAGCATGCATCAGGGAAGAAATTCCAGGAGATTCTTGAAGAAGCATTCATTCACCCCCTACAAATTGAAGGCGAGTTATATATTGGAATCCCTGCAGGCAAGTCAGCAAGTGTACTATGTTTTCAAGTGCTTCTTTGAGTTACAATGCAAGGAATATGTATGCATCACTCTGCTGTCACACTTACTGATATTTACTTGTTTTCAATTTGTTTATTTTCTTGTCTTAGGTGTGGAAGCTCGGCTTGCAAGCCTTGCACCCTATGGAGATGATCCGAAGAAGCTTTCAGAGGTTGGCAGCCGTTTGGATTTGCCCTCCAGCCTCAAGCCAGACAGCATTCAACAAGCTGCTACCATGGTGCCTGCTCTATTCAACATGCTCAACATCCGCCGCGCCATCATCCCAGCAGCCAATGCACATTGCTCGGCACGTGCAATAGCGCGTTACTATGCATCCCTAGTCGATGGAGGTGCTATTCCACCACCTCATTCCTCCTCCTCTTCGACACCACCTCTCGGTAGCCATCCTCACATTCCCCACTCTACTGCTGCTGAAAACTCATCATCCGGTCCTAAAATAGATAAGCTATTCAGCAACCCAAAAATTCATGATGCTTTTTTGGGGGTGGGGGAATATGCTAGTTTGGTTAAGCAGGATGGGATATTTGGACTCGGGTTTAAGAGGTGCCACCACTCGAAGGACAGGTCACTTATCGGCTTTGGCCACTCAGGAATGGGTGGATCTACTGGCTTTTGTGACATAGAAAACAAGTTTGCTGTTGCTGTAACTTTGAATAAAATGTCATATGGTGCTGAGACTGCAAGAATAATACAGTTGGTTTGTTCAGAGTTGAATATCCCAGTGCCAGAGGAATATTCAGGTTTTGAAGACAGTGATGCAAAAGTTTTAGTTAATTGAAGGCAGTAAAAAGCCTTCTGATTCCAAATATATGTACTGATTGTTTTGTTTTACACCAGATGAATTTATATAGTGGTAGTGATTTTACTTTTATACAGTATAATCATAGTTGGGATCAGAGATGCATGAATATAAAAGCTTTGACATTAAGTTGGGTGCCCGTGCAACCCTGGAAATGTCTCTGCTTTGCCAACAATGGAGGTGACAACCATAGATATAAAATGAGGATCAATCTGAAGTTTTCAACTACAGACACGGTTTCTCTCTGTGCTTTCAATCATGTGATCTCTCTTTCTTCATATAATAAAAAAAACCCATATCCTTGTTGCATAGAACAGTTGGCACAGCATGATCTTGCTCTTTGAAAGCTCAATTATTATACAGAAACTAAAAGGAAGGAGAAAGACTATGAGGGTTTAGCAGGATTGCAAGAATCCTGTTGACTTAATGGAGTGTATAAGTGGTAACATATTAGAAAGCAGCCTTTTCTTCACTAAAATGCTAAACTTTTAGGGAAGACCTGGAACACTTGTGGCCGTTGGATCTAACATGTACATCTCCCAATTTGGTACCATAGTAGAGTCGGAGTGTCAAATTTAGAACGAATTGTCACCAAAGGCTTATGGGGTTTTGTATTTCTTAACATCTGCTCATGTGTGACCACTGACCAGACTGAGCCAACATATTAGAAGCTAAAGGAAGAAGAAAACTACATGAGAAGGATGTTGATGTTGTCTTCACTTGAAGACATAGCAGCTGAAAGAAGTAGAAAGTGAGAAGGGAGAAATATAAATTGAAAGTCATCCTTGAATACTCTGAGAGTTTTTCCTCTTTCTTTGGAGACTTAGCAATTCCATAGTTGAAGCTTCTTAAGCTTAGTTGTTGGTGTTGTTAAGTATTGTATATGAGAAGTACGAATTCTTCTTCTTCTCTATTTGGCTAAAGAGAGAGTTAATAGGTTTGGGTGTATAGGAGATTTGGGTAGAGAGAGTTGTTCATAAACTCTAATTGTATGTTTCTCCAAATTGATCATAGTGGAATATCTTGCCGGCTCCGAAAGTGGATGTAGCTCAATCACACTGATTGAGTGAACCACTATAAATCTTGGTGTTCTTTGTGGTTTGTTTATTAGTTGTTTTTGCTTTGTTTGTTACTGTTGAATTCATATCAATACCTTGTTTGTTACGCTTCCGCACAACAAACTGGTATCAGAGCTCCGGTTCTGAATTTGGGAGTTGAGTATTGATTGGATTCAATGACGAAAAATTCGAGTTCGGGTTCATCGTCGACTACTAGGCCATCAATTGGCAATGCCAAATTTGAAGTTGAGAAGTTCGATGGAACAAACAATTTTGGCATGTGGCAGTGTGAGATGATGGATGTCTTGTGTCAACAAGAATTGGATATAGCTCTTGAAGACAAACCAGAAGATATGAGTGAGAAGGAGTGGAAGCAGATTAATAAGTGGGCTTGTGGTTCTATTAGATTGTGTCTTGCAAAGGATATGAAGTTCTTTATCATGAAGGAAACTTCGGCAAAAGAGCTGTGGAAGAAATTGGAAGACCAATACATGACCAAGAGTGCTGAAAACCTGTTTCACTTGAAGAGGCGGCTTTTCCGATTCAATTATCGGCAAGGTATTTCTATGTCTGAACACATCAGTGATTTCAATAAGATACTTGCAGATTTGGCTAATTTAGATGTGCAAATTAGTGATGAGGATAAGGCTTTGTGTTTGCTTAATTCTCTCTCTGACGAGTATGAGCATTTGATTACAACTTTGTTGCATGGAAAAGAATTTGTGAAATTTGATGATGTGTGTAATTCATTGATAAATAATGAGTGTCGAAAGAAGGAGAAGCAATTGCAGAAAGTGACAGGTGAAGCACTTGTAGTAAGAGGAAGATCTGGAGATAGAAAGTTTGGTGGAAAAAGAGGTAATTCTCGTTCCAAGTCAAGAGGCAAATTTCCTGCAAAAGATGAGTGTGCCTTTTGTCGCCAAAAGGGGCATTGGAAGAAAGATTGTCCCAAGTTGAAGACTAGAGACAAGAAGGGTTCTGAAGTGAATGTTGCAAAATCTGAAGATGATGAAGAGTTTGGTTTTGCATTGAGTTGTTCATCTACCTTTGATGATGTTAAAGGGGATGAGATTGATTTTGCTTTGGCAAGCTCATCTGCACTTGATTATTCTGAGAAATGGATTTTGGATTCGGGTTGTACACACCACATGTGTCCTAACAAGGAATGGTTCTCTACTTTAAGAGAACTAAATGGTGGAGTAGTTTTGATGGGAGATGATAGTCCTTGCAGAACTAGAGGGATTGGTACAATTCGTCTCAAAATGCATGATGGGGTTGTTAGAGAATTGACAGATGTTCGGTATGTTCCGAACTTGAAGAAAAATCTTATCTCTTTGGGAACTTTAGAATCAAAGGGTCTTACAGTTACATTGAAGAATGGAGTTGCCAGAGTTGTGTCAGGTTCACTTGTGATGATGAGAGGTACTAGAGATAGAAACTTGTATTTTCTACAAGGGAGTACAGTGACAAGTGAAACAGCAATTTCTGAGACTACAGATGATGCAGATACTACCAGATTGTGGCATATGCGTCTTGGACATGCTGGTGAGAAAGCAATGCAGGGATTAGTGAAGCAAGGTTTGTTGAAGGGTGCAAAGACTTGCAAATTGGAATTTTGTGAACATTGTGTATTGGGAAAGCAGACTAGAGTGAAGTTTGGTACTGCAATTCATCAGACTAAAGGTGCTCTAGACTATGTTCACACAGATGTGTGGGGACCTACCAAAACTGCATCTTTGGGAGGTAAACACTACTTTGTCTCTTTTGTTGATGACTTCTCTAGAAGAGTATGGGTGTACACCATGAAGCATAAAGATGAAGTCTTAGATATATTTGTGAAGTGGAAGAAGATGATTGAGACTCAGACCGGTCGAAAAATTAAGAGGCTCAGATCAGATAATGGTGGTGAATACAAGTCTGATCCATTTTTGAAGTTATGTCAAGATGAGGGCATTGTGAGACACTTCACAGTTAGAGAGACACCACAACAGAATGGGGTTGCAGAGCGCATGAATCGTACTTTACTGGAGAAAGTTCGATGTATGTTGTCTAATGCTGGATTAGGCAAAGAGTTTTGGGCTGAGGCAGTTACATATGCAGGCCATCTCATCAACAGGTTGCCTACTGCTGCAAATGAGGGTAAAACGCCCATGGAGGTATGGTCTGGAAAACCTGCTACTGATTATCATTACTTACATATTTTTGGTTGTCCTGCTTATTTTCATGTCAGGGAAAGCAAGCTTGATCCGAGAGCCAAGAAGGCTATTTTCTTGGGATTTAATGATGGTGTGAAGGGATTTAGGCTTTGGTGTCCAGATGTGAGGAAAGTTATTGTAAGCAGAGATGTGACATTCGATGAGGCTGTTATGGTTAATCAGAGTGAACAGACTGATTCTCAAAAACAGGAGATGACCATAGAGAGTTTGAAGCAGGTGGAGTTTAAAGAAAAAGTTGATGAAACTCCAATTGATCCAGGTAGTCCTACAGTTGAGCCAGATGATTCAACAAATGAAGATTCAAGTATTGAAGTAGAGGCTCAAGCTCAAGAGTCTCCACAGCAACATGGACCTATTGCACTTAGAAAAGGAAAAAGAAATGCTCCAAAGCCAGCTTGGCTAAATGATATGGTAACTTATGCACTTCCAATTACTGAAGAAGAAATTCCTTCTACCTATGAAGAAGCTGTGATACATGCGGATAGTGTAGAGTGGGAAAAAGCAATGGATGAAGAGATGAAGTCTCTTCACAAGAACAAGACTTGGGAGTTGGTTCAGTTACCACATGGGAAGAGAGCAATTGGCTGCAAATGGGTATTTGCTAAAAAGGAAGGATCTCGGTACAAGGCTAGATTGGTAGCTAAAGGCTATGCACAAAAAGAAGGAATAGACTACAATGAGGTATTCTCTCCTGTTGTGAAGCATTCTTCTATTCGTATTCTTTTAGCCTTGGTTGCACAGTTTGATCTTGAGTTAGCACAACTTGATGTCAAAACTGCATTTTTACATGGTGAATTGAAAGAAGAGATCTATATGACTCAACCAGATGGTTTCAAAGTTGCTGGTAAGGAAAAATTGGTTTGCAAACTGCATAAATCATTGTATGGTTTGAAACAGTCTCCAAGACAGTGGTACAAGCGGTTTGATAAATTTATGTTTGGTCAGAAGTACACTAGGAGTCTCTATGATCCATGTGTTTACTTTCGCAAGCTACATGATGGGACCTTCATTTATTTGCTCTTATATGTTGATGATATGCTAATTGCATCTAAGAGCAAAGTGGAAATTGAAAAATTAAAATCACAGTTGAGTGGTGAATTTGAAATGAAGGACTTGGGAGAAGCTAAGAAGATTTTGGGCATGGAAATTGAAAGAGATAGATCGAAAGGCAAGGTTTGTTTGTCACAAAAACAATATTTGAAGAAGGTACTACAACGGTTTGGCATGGTTGATAAATCTAAACCTGTAAGTACACCTCTTGCCTCTCATTTCAAGCTTAAATCTACTATGTCTCCTAGCACTGATGATGATATGCAATATATGGCT
This sequence comes from Rosa rugosa, assembly GCF_958449725.1. NCBI lineage: Eukaryota > Viridiplantae > Streptophyta > Magnoliopsida > Rosales > Rosaceae > Rosa > Rosa rugosa. The sequence goes on along the minus strand of NC_084822.1, from coordinate 54,405,330 downwards.
AAAGTTCCTTATGCTAGTGCTGTTGGTAGCTTGATGTACTGTATGGTGTGTACTAGACCTGACATTTCACAGGCTTTAAGTGTGGTGAGCAGATATATGCATAACCCATGTAAAAGTCATTGGCAAGCAGTGAAATGGATTCTACGGTATATTCTTGGTACTGTGGATGTTGGAATTGTGTTTCAGCAGGA